>NC_082350.1:5424866-5760699 GCF_027477595.1 Haemorhous mexicanus | reverse complement strand
CAGGGAGCAGGGACTGAACCTCTTCTCATCCTCCACAGTGGCCAGACAGCCCAGCTGGGCTGGCACAGCCACCCAGAGCTGCACCCAGGAGCTGCTCTGGCCAGAAATGAGATTTGGGCATTAAATGAATAGGAAAAGGGTCAGCTCACCAGTGGGTCAAGCTGAACTCTACCACTTGCTGTTCAACCCCTTTCCAGTTAGTTAATTTATGGTAATCATTAATTCCAAGCCCCTGTCCATGCGGGAAGCTTCACAATAGCTAATTTTTAATCTGTCACCACAGCTACACACTGCTACATGTGTTCTGGTTGAAGCCACCTTCCCATTTAAACACTCTTACAGCCAATATAATTCCCTGCTGATTAATAGGGGTTGTTTTGAAACCACCAAAAAATCTGTTGGCCAACATTCCCTTCCACTCTGTAATTTTAAAGCAGCATTAAAAGGGAATTAATGGAAATAACACTTTAGAATAACAGCAAGGCTTAGTCTTTATTGGAGACCCTTTGAACTCTAGTTAAAATAATTTCCCTCCCGCTCTTGAGATTTTCAAAGACAGATCTGTCACGAGCCGTGCAAACATCTCACCCTTTAGAGGTCAAGAGCTGAGTATGACACCAGTGAGCAAATACTGGCCCCAGGACCTGGGAGGGCATCAGCTCCCTGCCAGCCCAGTGCTGGTGACCACCACACCACCAGTGAAACCCTGCCCTGCCCAGGGATCACCAAGGAGCCCATGAGCAGGCAGGCTTAACCTTCTGGTGCCTCCTCTCACTCCCAAGTGTCAGAGGAATTTGTTTCCTGCTCTCTGGTCAAGATGTTCTCATCAAGATAAAATCTGAGGGGAATGGCTCCTCCCGTCCTCACCCCCGGGCCACCCGAGGCTGGCACAGCCTCGAGGCACTGCTGGACCCTGGCTCCCAAACAACCTCGTCCTTTCCAGTAATTACTGTTTTGCAATGTGGAAAATAATAAAAGTCTTGGGACTGTTAAGAGCTCTGGAAGGGGGAGCAAAAGACCCAGCTGAGTAGATTTCAAACCCCCTCCTGAGGGCTTTTAGACTCTCGTGGCATTTTAATCCTCATTGCATTTCCAGCTGCAGGGATAAAGGACCAGAAAACACAGGCAGAGATGAGGGGGCTTCAGGACACAGGTCTGGCTGTGACCAGCTGGGGCTGGTCTCTGTGAGGGAGCTCTGGGCTGGGGTGGACATCAGGATGCAGCAGAGCCCTCACAGAGCCCCCAGCATCATCCAATGGTCCTTGTCCCCACCCTCTGCTCATGTGGGTGCTGTGGCACTGGGGAATATGATGGCAAAGGCCAGCTATAGTGTGACATGGCTTTAACAGCTCCTGAAAACTGTTGCAAGAATAAGGAAGGAACCAGAAAAATTCTTGCTTCAGATTCTTTGTTAAAAGTTGCATAAGGTGGAGGGACGTGGCTGCACTCTGTAGGTGTAATCATAAAATCCCAGAATGGCTGGGGTTAGAAGAGACCTCAAAGCTCACCTAATCCACCCCTCCTGCCACTGACAGGAACTTCCAGTATCCCAGGTTGCTCCAAGCCCTGTCCAACCTGGCCTTGGACACTTCCAGAGATGGGGGGTCCAGAACCTCTCTGGGCAACAACGACCATTGTGGTTGTACAGTGGTGATTGATCAGTAAAGATCAGTTATATTCTTGGCAAGGTATGGGGAGAAATTACTTCATTCCACTGCAATTCCCTTTTAATTGCAGAGGGAAAGGGAAATGAACTCCTTTTGGGGAGTCTGCTCACTGCCAGGGTCTCACATGGCTGTGTCCACAGCCTTGCAGGACCTGATCAGAGATCTGTTGCTCCCCCCTTCACCAGGGGTTCTGCCCTTCCACCTGCATATTTTTGGCCACCAACATCCTCCTCCTGTCATCCACTGCAGGCAGCAGGTCCTGACACACCTCTGCCAGGTGGAACCTGGACAGACACCACAGCCAGAGAGGGCCAGGACCACATGCTGGGGGCAGAGAGAGGGAACAAGCCTTGGAGAAACACTGGTCACCTGTGCAAGAGACATCCCTTACCAAAGGCATCACCTGCTCCTGCAACCCCATCCTCCCTCCTTTCCAGCCTCACTGGGGACCTCCACTAAAATCTTCCAGGAGTCTGTTGGTGCTCAGCTGATCATTCCCTGTCTGAGCAGTGCTGGAGAAGCACTGGTCCCTAGCTCCACCTCAGCTCTCCCCCTGCCTGCTCCTCTTGGTCCTGACCCCAACACACAGGCAGACTCCTCAGACAGACCTAGGACCTACCTGGTGGTCCCCACGATGTCTCCAACCCTGCCACTGTCCGCAGATCTGATCCCAGGCTCAGACATTCCTCATCATCTACAGGTCCCAGCAGATCTGGACTCTGGGCTGAGTCCAGCTGCTATCCAGAGCCCATCCTGATCACTTTGGATGGAGACTGTGGGGGACAAGGATTATACTGGGGTCACCATTCCTTCAGGAGCAATCAGCCCTTGTGGTACCCTGGCATGCAGGCAAGAACACAAAGCTCTCCCCTGGTTAGACCAAGGATTGGGAAACAAGATCCCAACTCTTTGCGGGGTTTTGATTTCATACCTCAACCCATTTCCATCCCACTTTATCCTGGGCAGTGGTTTCTTGTATGCAGCAGTAAGATTTTTCCACCAAACCAAACTGAATCCTGGCTCTCACAGGAGTCCCACAGCCCCAAGCTGACATCAACACCACCCTCATAAACATGCCATGGAGACACAACATGAACAAACAGCAGGAAGAGCTTTGTGTAGATCCTGTTACAAGCAATATTTTTGTTCCTTTTGCACATTCTCTGAGGTGGGAAATCCCCAAAAAAAGACTGGGCCTTTAGTCAAGGTCATCAGCCTTGTGTAATGACAGCAGGCTCGGGGAAGTTGGAGCCACCAACCTGTGTCTCCTTCCTTATCTACCACGAGGGATGCCAGCACAGATTTTCAGAGCACAGCAGCAAACAGCTTCCCAGGAGAGAGCTTTACACCAAATGAACCATCACCTTTTTTCTCATTAGCATAATATTTCCATTAGCAACCCTTGCAGGCTCTGGCTGTGGCAGAGGACTTACTAAACTAGAGAAGACAAGAGAAGGGAGCAGGTTGCACTGGCTTAGAGCCTAAAAGATAAATCTGAGCTGCCTCTCTCATTCCAGAGTGTTGAAACCTTCAGAGGGTAATTACAGTAGGGGTAGCACAGAGTCTCCCCTGTTAAAGGGCACAGGTGGTGGCTCAGAGATTATTCCCACCTTCAGCAATCCAAGCTGAATTAAAGAATTAACTGCAAGTCGAGCTGTTCTGGTTTTAAGAAGAGCCTGCACCTGGGGCAGTTCAGGGTTATGTCTGCTCACAAACACCAAAGTACAAGCTGCTCACTTGTCCAGCAGCCACGGGGCAGTTTCTCCTGGTCACAGGTGACCAATCAAAAATAAAAGAGGTCTAAGCAGAAAGGGCACCAAGGGAACACAGAGGATGTGCCATGGCCAGAGCCCTGTGGCAGGGACATTGCCCCCAGCTGGGGCACCTGGAGTTTGGGACTGTGGCCAGCTCCTGTTCCAGTCCTAGCAGCACTCAGGCTCCCGGCTTGAGGGGACAAACCAGGGGACAGTATCCCAACCCAAACCACCTTGTACATCATCATCTCCTGAAGGATTTCAGTGGGGTGCTGGCTCTGCTGAAGTAATTTTCCTCCATCTGCAATCTTCTTGGCTGAGCCAAGAAGGGAACTCCAGCTCTCAGGCACAAGACACAGCCCTCTCCCAGGAACAGCCCATACAGCTGGACCCGGGCTGCTCTTTGAGTTCTAACACACTGCAGGATTCCTACTTTGGGTTCTCAGTTTGAGGAACTATCCCCTCTTCTTTAACTCATCCCTTCCTCAATTCACAGTTGGCAAACTCTCATGTTCATGCACCTCCTACTCAGAGATTTGGATGGTGAAAGGGAAGGCAGTGGACATCTAGAAGGATTTGATCTGTAAGATTAACTAGGTTAAGGAGCAATGTAAAGGTAGAGAATGGTTTTATGCACTATCTCCCGGTGTTGGTTGTTCAAAAGAAAATAATTCTCCCAGACTGGCTGAGGAACACCTGGAAAGAGACACCTCCTGCACCAACAGAAGGACAGGGGTCTGAAGGTCTCTGAAGAGTCCATATCCATTCCCTGGAGTGCAAGGGTGGTTCTGGAGGGGTATCATGCCCAACCCTCCATGGAGCTACCACACATGGGAGCACACAGACCAGCCCTGCAGGCTCCCTGAGGCTGGTGGAAACCACTGCAGCTACACAGACACCCAGAGAGCTCCTCCACTCACATCTGTCCTTCATCCTAAGACACTTTCTACCACTTGTATGTCTGTGGCTTCCCCTTTCTGCCCCTTCAATGCCAAACAGCTCAGAGTGCTCCAGTCTCTCTCTCTGGGGGCTCAGTTCCTCAACTCCTCACTTCTCCCCAGCCTGGACCTGCATTCTCCTTACTCAGAAATTTCCTTTTTGAAGATGGGCTTGACCATTGGGAAGAGGAGACAGCTCCTTTTGGGAGGTGGTGTCCCAGCTGATTGTTTGCAACAGATTCTCTTCCATTCTTCCCTGCTTCCCAGCCAAGCTTTGCTGAGTATGGTGAGTACTTTTCAGCATGGCTCTAACAGGGCAAAGATGTCTCATGACCAATGCCAGTTGGGGTAATATGCCTCCCATGCCTGCACACACCTCTTGCTTTCACCCACATTACGTGCCATCTGTATTCCCTGGTTTTGCAGGGAATTGGATGTTTTCCTAATATCAGCTCTTGCATCCTTACAGCATCCCAGGGACAGGCTTCAAAAAATGCATCAGTTCTACCCAATTCCATGTCTGGTGGGACAGAAGCCCCTCTGAGCAGTCCTGCCAGGTGCCCTGGGTCAGGGTATTGCAGAGGATACAGAAGATAACTGTGAGGAAGAACCATGAGGCAGCAAAGATAGAAACAGAACTTATCCCAGGGAAGCTGTGGCTGCCTGCCCCATCTCTGGAAGAGTTCAAGGCCAAGTTGGATGGGGTTTGGAGGAACCTGAGATAGTGAAAGGTGCTCCTGCCCATGGCAGGGGGGTGAACAGGATGAGCTTTAAGGTCTCTTCCAACCCAAACCATTCTGTGATTCCATGACAAATGGCCCAGATCATTCCCCTGGCCCAAGCAGAGAAAAGAATCCAAAGCTAAGGCAGCGGAGGTGAGGGGAGCACAAGTTGTAACAGGTGATTCCTGGAACAAAGTTCAACCCACCTGGAGCCTAATGAGTCCCATCTGTGCAATCAGCAGCTGCTTGCTCAGCAAACACTCCTGCCCCAGCCTTGCTGCTGCCGCAGCCCTGACAGCATTTTTGGAGAAGGGGATGTTTGAACATCTGCAAAGAACTGGTATTTGGGCCACTTTTGCAACTGTGGATGTACCTTCACACACAGCCCCAGTGCATTCCATCCCCCTCACTGACCCACAGCCTAGCAGGGACTCCATCCCCACCTTCTTCAGCTCCTTGGCTTTCTGTAGGACTCCCTTCGGTTCCTGTGGGGCAAACGTGACCTCAGACTGCACAGAAAGAGAAATCTCTCCAGGCCAAAGAGCCAGATGAGAAGGGACATCAGAGAGACAGGGCAGGAGGAAGGAATGAAGGCAGCCACAGACCTGGTGCAGAGTGTGTGTGGGCAAACACGCAGGAAGGAAACAAGTGGATTGTGCTCCTCTTCCTCACAACATCCACCTCAATCTGCTCATCCCCTCCTGCCCCAGAGCCCTACAGGGTGCACCCACTCTGCTCCTGAGGCCACCCCTCTCAGTCCCCAGCACCTGTGGTGATTCTGATGAGTCACAGCTCTCCTTACACATAGACTCTGGACCCAAAGCTGTCCCTCTGAACCTGCGACCTTCTGCTGCCAACAAGAACTGGCACGTAGTGCTGTTTGCACAGCCCTTGCTCAAACACAATGGCCAGAGCTGGCTCTGCAGCCCCCCCCAGCAGTGCCACCACCTCCCTGTGTCCATGGCAGGATCACAGTGGAGCACTGAGCACCTCCACCTCAGCTTAGGCACCCGTGGGAGCCCGTGTGGCCACAGGGCTCCCCCTGAGGCTCACCTCGTGACTCCTCAGCTACCCCACACTGTCCCACAGGGCACTGACACCCCAGTCAGGTCAATTACTGGAGCTGGATACGATAATCAACCAGAAACAATGGTTTGGAGTTAATGAATTTGTCACCATGATACTTTCTGAAAAATCCCTTAGCCAGGATTTTTTCTCCTGAGAAGCTGAGAAGACTCAGAAAAGAAATGTAAACAAGTATCTGATTGCTTCTCCCTGTGTTTGCTGCTTTGGAATGTGGCAGGTGCATCTTTGATTGTTCCATGTGAATTGTTTTGATTTAATGACCAATCCCAGTCCATCTGTGTTAGACTCTCTGAGTCTGTCATGGGTTTCTATTATTCATTCTTGTCTAGCCTTTTGATGTCTCCTTTCTCTTTCTTTAGTATAGTTATAGTATATATAATATAATATAATTAATATAATATAATATAATATAATATAATATAATATAATATAATATAATATAATATAATATAATATAATATAATATAATATAATAATATAAATCAGCCTTCCCAGAACATGGAGTCAAATTCTCATCTCTCACCTCATCCTGGGGACCTCACAACTCCACATTAATTAACCATATGGCTGATGGTTTAATTAACCATAAACAATGACAATATCATGAAGTGGGGCTCAGTTGGTCTTGGAAAAGGTGACAGTGACTTGGCCAGTGTCCAAGCCCTGGATACCCTCGTGTCAACATTGTCCTGAGGGCAAGAAGGGATGGGAATGAGGTTTCTCAACAGCCTCAATGCCAACAGAATCAAGCAGGGAGCTTGGGAGTCTCAGCAGGAGCCTGACCTGCACCTCCTGCATGAGCAAACACTCCCAACTGACACCTCGAGCCATGAACTCCCCTAAAGCAGCACCATCACATGAAAAAGCCTCAAAAATTAATAAATAATTAAAAAGACAAATAAATAAATATATCCATCAGCAGGTCAACAAAGGACCAACTCCCCTTGTAGAAAAACTTCAAGTGCTGCTGGAGAAAGGAGGACTGGCCACCCTTACCTTTTCTTGGGGGTCATTTATGTGTGTGACAGAACAGTTGTAGGAGCAGAGCATCAGCTTTTCATTCATGGTTGAGAGTGTGACTCATTCACCTGTGGGAGCTCCAGGGACCAGACCACAAAGCTGGTGGGACCAGCACAAGTCAGACCTGAAGGACTTCCTGTGAGGATTCCATTTAAAATTCCTTCCTTTTTGGGATGAAGACAATGGTGATGAAGGAGCCAGGCCACAAATGACCTGGAAAAGCAAAGGTGTAAAGTGAGGCTGTCTGTGAACTTTATCCCTTTACAGGTTTCCAATGCCCAAAGATTAATTTTCTTGCCCTTAAAATATGTCAAGATTCCTCCATTGCAACTGAGGATAGAAAACACAAATCTCAGGGGCTTTTTTTTCCTACAAAAAGTAACCCAGAACAGGAACTAGTTTATTGCGCTTGTTCCCTGGGCAGATACCTGGATTTCCACGCTGCTTTGATGACCCCTGCAGGGACAAAGAGTAACAGTCTCGAGTTTTAATTCCATCCTTACCTAGAAGTGTGCTCATGGGCACTGCCTCGGGCTCTTGCTGGGCTTGAAAGGAGTCAGTTCCCAGAGATGTTCAGGTGTTGGGAAGAGCTTGGGATGGAAGTAAGGCTGCTCTCCAAGGAAGCAGCTGGGTATTCTGGCAAGAGTTTGGCCTTTTGTCCCCTGGCATCTCTAGGAGAGAGCCCCTGTGTACATGGGGGGGCCCAGGGGCTCAGACTGCAGCCCCAGCAGTGTAAGGGAGCTGGGCTGGGAAGGAGGATGGAGCTCCCTGCTCTGGAGTCTGCCCAGGGCTGGCCATGCAGCACCCACAGCCCCGTGTGCAGGCTGGGCAGGGCTGGGAGAGTCTGGGATAAGGAAAGCTGCCCGTGGCCTCCTGCTGGGAGAGACTCCCATGGGCTGGAATAAAACTCTCCCTCTGCCTGGCTGGGCTTGTGGAGCTCAGCACAGCTGCTCCAGCTGAGCTCTGGAGCTGAAGGGGGGGCAGCCCTGGCTGCTGCCAGCACGCCCCAAGGGCAGGACTTGCAGGTGCCTTTTAATGCAGATTGTCCCTGGCTACTGCCAGAAGAGGCTGGGGTGGGAGGAACAAAGGGACTGACCCTGCCAGGCTCTCGTGGTGGCTGCTCTCCCACCTTGTGTCCGAGCAGGGGCTGCGCTCCGGTGCTGCCAGGGAGCGGCGGGTGCACACGGCAGGGAGGTGATGACCCAAAGAGATCCCCGTTTGGCTGGAATCCCCTTGGG
Organism: Haemorhous mexicanus; assembly: GCF_027477595.1. Classification (NCBI taxonomy): domain Eukaryota; kingdom Metazoa; phylum Chordata; class Aves; order Passeriformes; family Fringillidae; genus Haemorhous; species Haemorhous mexicanus. The sequence continues at coordinate 5,752,274 of NC_082350.1, read as the reverse complement.
CATGGAGGGTGAACTGTGAAGCCCAGTAAAGAGAAGGGAAAGTGCTGATAGGGGTCCTAGTTGTGCCCTTCAGCAGCTCCATTCCCTTCCCCGGACACTCCAGCCCCTCACTGTCTGTCTTGTGGTGACGGGAGCAACGGTTCTGTACACACATGGAGATGCTGAACTTTCCTAGAAACCATCAAATCTCTCCTAGATTTCACTGTTTTGTTGGTTTTTTCCGCCAGGTGAGACATCACATTCATCTGGACATCCTGTCACACTTTCCATAAATAGGAGGTGGCATCAGCTTGTGAGGTCCCCACCCTGTTTGCCTGCTGATACGTTTCAAAAGGCATTTACTCTGTAAACACCTGCTCCACCCAGTTTCCCTCGATCAATCACCCAGTTTCCCTCGATCAATCCAGCTTTTCTCTCCAGGTTTCCCCTGAAAACCATGTCCACTATTTTCCTGTGGGCACCAACCTCTGGCTGAGGCAAAGCTGGGGCTGCACCCAGCCCTTACCACTTCCCACTCCTCGGGGTCAGACACAGCACACGGCTCCTGCTGGCCACGGAGAGTCCTAAAGACATCCTTGACCATCCCTAGGTCAAACACAGTTTCCCTGGCCCCAGCAGCCTCCCTTCCCACTCTGTTCAGTGCTTGTGAGGCCACACCTGCACTGCTGGGGCCAGCTCTGGGCTCCCCAGTACAAGAGAGAGGCAGTGACTGGAGCCAGTGCAGTGCAAGGCCATGGAGGTCTGAAGCACCCTTCATGTGAGGAGTGCCTGAGAGAGCTGGAGCTGCTCATCCCAGAGCAAAGTAGTCTTGGAGGGACTTTGTAGATGTGCATAAACATCTGATGGGAGGGAATGAAAGCAGGAAACCAGGCTGTTCTCAACAGTGCCCTGTAACAGGACAGGAAGCAATGGGAGCAAACTAAACTGTATGAAATTTACCCACGGGAGCTGCCCCACAGAATCCCAGAATGGGACCACAGTGATCACGTGGTGCCACCTCCCTGCTCCAGCAGGGCCATCCCAGAGTCCATGGCACACATTGTGCCCAGACAGCTCTGGGATATCCCCAGTGAGGGAGACCCCACACCCTATCTGGGAGCTGTTCAGGGCTCCATCACTGCCCAGGAAAGATCTTCCTCATGTCCAGGTGGAGTTCCCTGGGCTCAGTCCCTGCCCGTGGCTCTGGTGCCATTGCTGAGCCTGGAGCAGAGCCTGGCCCTGCTCTGCCCCTCGCTGCAGCCAGGGACAGCCAGGGCTGAGGGCCCCTCTCAGCTGGGGCTCCTCTCCAGGCTGAGCAGCCCCAGCTCCCTCAGCCTTTCCTGGGCACCCAGATGCTCCAGGCTCTTCAGTATTTTTGTTATCCTCCACTGGACCCATTTCAGTTGCTCCAGGTCTCTCTTGTTCTGAACAGCCCAAAACTGGACAAAATATAATGGCAAGGGGAGGCTCATCCCACCTCTGCTGAGGAGAGCCCACAGCACCCAGTGGTTGGGATGCCCACTTTCATTTCTTTTTCTGCTGACAGACCAGCAAGTCCTCCCAGTAACATGTAACCTGATGTCTTTGATGAAGACAACATGGACAGTCTCAGGAATGGTTCACATCCTAGATCCTACAAGGCCCTGAGGGACCTGATCCAATGTCAGTCACCCTAAAACACAGATGTCTTTCAGCACCCAAGTGCTGCAGCCTCCAGAGACTTCAAGGCAAAGCCCAGGTTTGTGAGGGATCACTTAATCTCCTGGAGGTCTCTGGCAAGCAAACAAAACCAACCAAAAAGACACAGCAAAGCCTGTTCTCCAGCTGAGCAGAGATGTGTTTGGTTGTTCAAAGGCTTCTGATAAGCTGACTGAGATTAAAGAACAAATAAAAGTACGATTAGGGCCAAAGTCCCAACTCCAGCCAAAACCATACAGCCAGAGCAACAAAATGCACTCCTTGCCTAAAGCCACGCTTATCCAGCTGCTCCTCAGCCTTCCCAGCCAAGAGGAGCTCTGCCCAGTGCTGGCACAGGCTCTCCCTTGTCTCTGGGACAAGTTGCCCAGGACAGTGAGGTCCCACACAGCCCAGCAGCCACAGCACTGCTCCTGCACACAGCTTTGCTCCCAAACTCCCAGCTGGATGCATTTTCTCCCTGAGCATCCTTTCAGAGAAATCCATGGGCATGGCCACTGCAGGCCAGGCTCCCTTCAGTGTCCAGGAGAGCTGTTGGAGTTAATGGGAAATGGGCATGCCTTTCTCTCTCTGCTGGGTGTAAAATTAACTAGAGATCAATTTAGGTGGGTGCTGCTGGAGCACAGTGCCCGGTGGCGGAAGGGGAGGCCCAGGAGTGATAGATTGGAGAATGACTGGGAGAGCAAACTGCACCTTGCTGATAAAGCAGAGTGCTGGATACCCCTGAGAGAGTCATCCAGAAATTATCGTGGGGCAGTCCAGGAACAGGTCTGTCTGGAAACTGGTCGGAAAAGCAAACAGAAAATTGGTTCTCTGGCAGTGAGGGAACCTTTCTCAAGTTTCTCTCCATTGGGAGATGGCTGGCTGAGGTTACAGGGAGGCTCAAGCCCTTGCAAACCCCAGGGCTCTCCCTTGCACCACCCACTGCTCTGGCAATTAGTCCAGCCCAGGGTTGGAAATCCAGGTCACAGGTCTGCTCTCTTCCTCACCGGAGGGGCAATCACATTCCCAGGTTTCCTTTCCTCTTCACCAGAGAGGCACCTTCCCATGCGCTCCTCTTCACCTCCACCCCAGGTGCAATTGCACCAGGGATGGCTGCTCTCCAGGTGCAGCTTGTCCAGCAATCCTGGGAAAATCCCACCAGCAGCTCCTCTGGGCCACGGGCAGGCCAAGCAGGAAAGCCATTGCCTGAGAGTGACAAGGTCCTGAGGGTCTTGAGGCCATGTCCTTGCTCATCATCTTGCACAGGGGACAGGAAGGGACTGGAGCCTTTGGGGCCCCTCAACTGCCTTTTGCTGAGGTCAGCAGTGAACGAGCTCACCTCCACCTGAGGAGGTGCCCAGTCCCTCCTACAAGGGCACCTTTGCTTCTCAAGAGACACAACTGCAGAAGGTGCATTTACCTGGCCGTGTCCTGACCCCCTCTCCAGCACCTGTGGGAGGGAGGAGACCACCAGGTGTAGTCTCAGAGGAATGACACCCCCACAGAGGCCCTCAGACACTGGTGCTGCTCAGGTCAGTCCAGCACAGCCTCTGTGGCATGCAGGTGTGAGCCTGTCTGGACACCCTCATGTTGATGAGCCTCTGGATGCTCCCAAGCAAAGGTGCCCCATGCCCTGCAACAATAGGATGTTCCCTGGAGATCCTACATGGGGGATGCTCACAGAGCCCTCAGCCATCCACCCCAAGCAGGCTTATCCAGCTTGGAGCATGGCTGTGCAGAGGGAAGCAGAGGGGAGAAGCCCTGACCCTCAGCCCCTGCACCAGAGAGGATTTGATCCCTGCAAGCTCTTGCATGGCTCTCAGGCAGTCCCAGACTCCCAGGGAAGCTGGCAGCCCTGGCACAGAGCTGGAGCCCAGGATGGGTGGAGAACACAAGAGCCCCACAGGAAACTTGTGGTTTTGATGAGGTGGACAGGGAGAGGCAGTGCCTGCCTGTGCCAGGGTGAGTGAGGGGAACGGCTACCTTCCTGCTGGCAACAGGGAAGGAGGGAGCTGGGCCCTTCTGTCCCTCCAGAGAGCCAGGGTCCAGGCTGGAAGCGACTTATCCACCCTTTATGCACTTCCTGAGCCCCGTGGGCACGGGTCAAGGGAAAGCACACATGGCCAGGTCAGCTCCAGGGCCAGGAGGAACATGGGGCACCTGCTCCTGCAGACAGTGTGTGACACAGCTGGAACCACTGGTGTCCCATATCCCAGCCACTCTCTCCACCTCCACACCACCATGGGAGTCTGTGCCCAAACAGAAGCACATGGTCCCTGCCAAACTGCCTGGGCCCCAGTCACACAAGGGCATGGCTGATGCTGTGAGGGATGCTGGGATGAGCCTTGAAGGGAAAGGATGTGGCCAAAGCACCTTCATGGTGGAGGGCAGCCTCCTGTCCTCCTTTGACCTGTCTTACTTTGCCCATCAGCCAGCAAGAAGCAGAGCCAGTGACCATTTTCCCAGTGGTCCTGGAAGCCAGCTGACTTCTTGTCAGGGCTGGTCATCCTGGCACAGCACAGTCCCAGCACAGGGGGTTGACAACTTTGCTTTCTCTCATCCCATTCACCTCTCCAGACACCACATCGATGTCTTTCATGTGCCATCCTCAGAATGGCCCCCCGTGCCCCCCAAGCCAGCAAAGGAGGGAGCTGGGGACAGCCACACCCCCAGCCCAGCACAGATGGAGCCGTGGTGCACTGGAGAGGACAAGGTCCCTGCCATGCAGGCGTGACCCAGCCACCACAGAGCCTCAGCAGCACCGACCTGGAGACATCAGGATTGCCACGAGCTCAGCAGTCACAACCAGCTCTGCCCTCAGCTTCCTCAAGAGGCAAAATCAGGACATGAGAAAGGAGAAGAGAGGGTCGAAGTGGAACACCAGCAGCCATGGGTGAAACCAAGGAGTGAGGCAGGGACACTGGCATGGGTGGACAGGCTGCCCAATGCCCTGTGTGGCAGGGGTGAAGGTGCCACTCACCCTCCCAGACGCAGGGCACTCCCTGGGCAGGCACAGGGCACAGGTGGGAAGGTCTGACAGGATCTCTGTCCTGGTGCCCCCCCCGGGGAGGGGCCTCTGGCCACAGCACACAAGCCAGGCTCCAGGTGTTTGCTTTCCAGTCTCCCGGGAGGGTGATAACCACCCGCTCCCAGCCAAGGCTCCAGCTCACCATGCTGAAATTCAAGAGGTATTTGATCACGTAAGTGGAATATTTTTACGTATTTATTTAAGTCAAATACTATTTCCCTAAGTAAAATTCTCTTTCTATCCTACCTGGAGGTGATGTCCTGATATCCTTGCAGATCCCTTTGTGTTGGGAAACAGCTGAAGTGGTGATGGGAATGGGAAGGCAGATAATTCTGCTCCTCATCACTGCAGGGCAGTCTGGGGTGATGGGAATTTTCCCTTCTGGTGATGCTCCAAAGGCAGCTGGAAAACAGCATCTTTTGTGAGGCTGTTGCCACAAAGGAAGGAGAATGGCACAGACCTTGGCAGGGCACTGGGATGCTGGTCCCTCCTGCAGCATCCCAGGTGAGGGATCACCAGAGGAGTAGATGTGGAGCAGAAATGTGTCTCTGGGCAAGTTTTTACACATGGCAGCCCCTTAGGGTGAGGTGCCCCCTTCCACAGGCTCTGGTTTGGACAGGAGGGATGAGGGAAGGGCAAGGCTTGACTCTGCAGCAGAGCCCTTTGGCTGGGGGAGAGCTGCAGGGTGAGAGGGCTCAGGGTTTATTCCCAACCCAGCTGTCAAGTGTAGGGTGGGCACCAACACAGGCAGGCAGTGCCACTGTGCCCTTGCTGTGCCACCAGAGCATCCTGCTGACCATTTTGCCCAATTTCTCATTTACTGCCAAAAAAATTGGCTCCAGTGACTGGTCAGAGGAAGCAGGCTGTGGCTGGTGTACATACTGTGTACATTAATTCCTTGTGCAACTTCACTCACTGCCTGGAGAATATCTGGGCACAGCAAAACTGTAAAATCTTTTTCTGCCACTCACCTGCCTGGTGAGCTCAGCCTCAGCACCTCCTGCAGCACCCACAGCTGGCTGGGACCCTGAGGGCCCTGAAACTTCCAGCCACAGACCCATCCTGGCTGGGGCTTTTGTCTCTGGGTTGGACAGGGAAAGGGCATGGGTTGGAGGGAAGATCTGCTTGGAGCAGGGGGGGAATAACAGAGGGGAAATCTGCAGCCCTGCTGAGAACAAGTGGCACCCTCTGCCCTGCTGGGGCACCATCCCTTGCAAAGATTTGACCATCAGTTCAGGTTTGGATTCCTGGAGCCAGCATAGGGGGATCCAGCTGCTCTGGCTCTTCCACTGAGCCCTTGCAGCCAAAGGCATCTTTGGGGTGCTACATTTAGCTCTGCACCCTGGATGTGACTTCTGGAGGTGACAGCACCCAGGCTCTGGTCTGAGGGGGCTCTTCAGCTGTAGCCTGCCTGCAGATGGAGGCATCTCCAAAGACTCTGCAGGAGTTGGGCTCTTACAGCCCAATCTGCTATTCAGGGCCCCAAGTGCAGCCTGGACACCTTCCTGGTGCTCTGGTCTCAGGTGTTTAACTCTGCCCCAAGATACACATCCCTGATCCCATCCCAGAGTGTAAATGGAGAGCAGGCTGTGCAGGGGGTACCCACAGAGGGCAGCTGAGCCTTTTGAAGGTTTGTTGTTCAGGTACCTCTTGCCAACCTGCTTCAGCCTCCAAGACAAGGCAGCTCATGCACCATGTGCCATTAAATTGATGTTTTGCTGCCTTCAATGCAACTTCTTGGCAATTTGAGCACAGCCACTTTCTCAGCACACCCTCCTTGATGTGCATGTATCCCACAGAGCCAGCCCAGAGGAGGAAGGAAAGGCTGTGGCTTTGTGCCAGCCTGGCCAGCCCCAACACATGTCAGCCCAACACGTGTTGTGTGTCCTCAGTGGGGTGTTCCACCAACACACCAGCCACCACAAAAGAGCCAAAGGACCTTGATCTTTCACAGATTCTCACAAGTTGAAAGTTTAGGTCCTCTGTGGAAGCAAGGCCAGGGTTATACCTGCAGCAGATACAGATAAGGGAGTGGCAGAGGGTGCTGCCCCCAGCCCTGTCTGGGGGGAAGTGCTCCATCATTCTGCCTTCATTACTGTGCGCTCCTGCAGGTCCCCCTGAGAGTTTGTGTGTACCACTAAATACACCTCCAGTGGTGCAGCTCTTCATTCCATCACTGCTGCTTGTCTTACCATGGTCAGCCAGACAAAATGATGGCCAGCCTTGCCTGGAATGATGGGAAAGCTGGATCAAGTCTCCAACCATCACTTCATTCTGGAGCATCTCCTCCCTCATTGCCTTCTCCCTCTGTGGTCTCTCTGATCTTCCACATGGAGTGATTTCAACAAACCTTTCCTCACACCGGTTCTGGGGCAGCCTCGGGTCTCTGCTTCAACCCTCCCTCTTTAACACCTCTTGGCATTTTAAGCTCGGTTTAAGCATTTGGCATTTTTCTGCTTTGTTATTTGTCACATCTGCTTATCTCTGACCTCACGAGGGTCTCCTTGTGCTACTGGCATGGCCAGGCAGTGACCCACACAAGCATTTGCTACCTCCTGTCTCATCTGAGCTTGGCAGCCTGCTCCTCAAGTGGCAAAGAGCGTGGATACCTCCAACTTGCCATGGGGATTGGGGATGCTGTGATGGGCAGTAATCCCATGCAGTGATGATACCTTCTGAATCCTCAGCAGCACTGCCATGGCCTAAGACCTCCCAGCCTTTTCAGCCCTGAGAACTTCAGACACTAAAATCCTCCTGGGAAGAGCTGGGAGTTTCAGCTCAGTGAAGGGACATTTTTGGGAGCAGGGCAGAACCACGTCCATGAGTGTCCAACCACTGCAAGCAGTGCTGTCATTGTCAAAACACTACTTAATCATGACAGCTGATGATTTTCCTGGAACAAACCCAGTTTCTCAGTAGCAAACCCAAATTCCTGATCTGTACCTGTGGGATGCATGTGACCCCTTTGGACAGCCCACGTTTGTGTCACTGCTGCCTCACCAAGAGAGCTCTGCTCCCAGTGTCACAGCACCGCCCAGAGCAGGAGGTAAAGCACCATGGAGGTGAGGAAGCTCTGGGACAAGCAGGTCTGTGCAGTCCCAGTCCCACTGTCCTGGTCCAAAGCTGACCACTGCAGGAAGGCAGAAATGCCAATGAACCCCAGCTGGCTGGTGGAATGTGGCTTCTGAGCAGGCTCTGCCCAGATTTCTGCTGTTATTAATTCCTCCCATTTAGATCCTTGCTGCCTGTGATTCTCCCTCCCTGAGAGGGGAGAGCAGCCACCTGGGGCTGACAGGCTGGACTTCCCCCACAGCAGAGCAAAGAGGGTTTAGCCAGATCCTCAGGACAAATCATCTCCTGTTATGCCACAATGAGCTCCCTGGGGAAAACCCAGCAGAATAATGGAATCATTCAGGTTGCAAAACCCTCAAAGATCATCGAGTCCAATCTTTCCCCCAACACTGCCAAGGCCACCACTAACCTATGATTCCAAGTGCCACAACTCCTGGGAGTGGACAACCTTTCTGTGAAAAGAAAAATACAAACAAATCCCTTTTTCCAGGAAATTCAGCCCCTTGCCTGTTCCACTGAAGATTAAAGCTACAATCAAGCTCCATCAGGGGTTTGCAGCAAGGCCTACAAACAGAAGGAGCCCTGTGGCAGCATTTCCATGGCCTTAATGTCACCATACACAACCCAAAGCCTGACAGCACAATTGTGATAGCCTGAAGAACTCCCACTGCTGTAGTAGACATGGCTAAAATCAGGCTAAAATCAGACTAAAATCCAGGCACTGCTGGGGCCCCCATGGTGGCATCACATCTGCAGCCACAGCTGGAGCCTGTGCAGATGGCAGTCCAACAGCAGAGAGTGGGGAGAGCAGGGAAAAAAGACTTTATTGTCCATGTTGATAAAGACAAGATCCTGATCCTTCTTGGCCAGGCAGGGCAAGGAGCACACAGGCAGTGCCCTGTTCCTGCTGCCTGGGGAGAGCTCAGGCTGCTCCAAGAAGGCGTCCCTGAGCAGCCAAGGGACTCAGTGGTTATCACTGTTTGCTTTTCAGCACAATGCCTGTGGCTCATCTGGAACTTTCCATGAGGCTGCACTGCTGGGGCACAGCCTCGGAGGTTCCCTGGTTATCGCCGCCTCTGCATCATTTCCGCCCCTGAAAGTGTGACCTTACCTTAAATAAAGATAAAAATAAAAAAGCCTCAAGGCACCTCTCCCGTCTGCTCTTGGCTTTTCCTCCCCACAAACGGGCTCAAATGTCTGTTTCCTTGCAGGAAGCTGAGTGCAATCTACAGGTGCCAGCCAGGTCGGCTCTGGATCTCCTTCAGCCTCCTCATCCTCCTCCTGGTCACACTTCAGGTTGTGGAGAAGCTGCAGCCTCCTGGGTAGGTCCTGAGCAGAATTATACACCTGCACCTCCTTCTCCAGCCTTTTGCTGGCCACAGAGGTGGGCTCAGAACTGCCCTCCTGAAAACCACCCAGCAGGGTCTTCCTTAGACAGGAAGGAAAACCCAGGGGAGAGAGGGCCCTCTGGGGGTCCCACATCTCACTCCTATGCCCTGGCCAGAGCTGAGCCCACCGTGGGGTCAGACAAGGCTGCTCTGGGCTTTGTCCTGGCTCACCACAAAACCCTACAGCCCTTAAGCCTAGCCCTCCCAGTCTGGGGTTACCTGCAATCGTTCTTCCAGCTTCTCCAGACCACCAGCTCGTCTCTCTCCTTGCCTCCTCTTGCTCTGCCCCTTCCACCATCCTGTCGTGCTACAGCAAGACAGAGACACTGCCACATCACTGCTGACCTGTCCTTCTCTTCTTCATAGAATCATTAAGGTTGTAAAGAACCTCCAAGATGATCAAGCCCAAGTTCTTGCACCCCCCACCACCCCTCAGGGCAGCAGTGAAGCCCATCAGCAATGCCACCCACCCCACGAAAAGGAGGGAATGTGTTTTGGGGTGTCTTTGGGGAATCAGGGGGTTCACTGGGCTGCAGAGGAGCTGCCTCTGCACTGTCCTCCCACCTCCTGCAGCTGAGCATTGTGTCCTCCCCATCACAGGAGCTGCCAGTGTGAGCTGGAGCGTGGCCTGCAGCAGACCACGGGCCACGAGCTCGGCTCTGCCCTGCACAGCCCCGACCTGCTGTGGGAGGATGACTCCCCTCAGGGGCAGAGGGAAGCTGAGCCAGCCCCAGCCTCCACCGAGGATGCTTTCAGGATGCATCTGTACCTCAGACAGGAGACTCCTCTGGACAGCAGCCAAAAGGAGAGCTGGATGCAGCAGCCTGGGGAGAGCAGTGAGAAGGTGAGAGCCCATCTGTCACCCATGGAGCTGAATCCCCAGCTTCCTGGCCTGGAAAATGCAGCCAGAGAAAGTCCTTCTCCAAGCCCGCCCATGAGGGCTGCCGCAGATTTGGCAGAAGCTGTCACCAGCAAGTTCATCATCTTTGCAAACAGGCTGAGCACAGAGGAGCAGAGGGGAATGCCCCCACCTGGAATGGTGCAGGTGGAGGTACAGAGCCAGACTCAGCCTCGAGCTGTGGGTTCTCCCCACCCTGAGCGGGGCACGTCATTTACACAGCCCATCCCAAACTCACCTCAACCTCTGCAGGCAGAGGATTCTTACAAAACAGACCTGGAGACAGGATTTCTCCCAAGCTGGACAGAAGCCTTTAAGGTCAAGGAGGTAACAGCTGGAGAAGGCCAGCAGGCCAGAGGAGTCACCTCTCAAGGGAAGACGTGCAAGCCCAAGACTGACATTGTTTTCCTGAAGGTCCACAAGAGCGCCAGCAGCACGGTCATGAACATCCTATTCCGCTTTGGGGAGATGCACAACCTCACCTTTGCCTTCCCCCAGGGCGGGGGCTACCAGCTCTACTACCCCTACCACTTTCTGGCCAGGTTCGTGCAGGGCTTCTCCCCTCTGAGCCCCCGGCGCTTCAACATCCTCTGCCACCACATGCGCTTCCTGCAGCCGGAGGTACGGGCAAAGCTGCCACCCCTGGGGGCACGGGCAGGGAACGGGGAGAGGGGCTCAGGGGGCACAAGGAGGGGCACCTGTCAGGCACATAAACTCTGCAGGGATGAGCTAAAGAGAGCCAGGATTGCCAATGGGTACCTGGCAAGTTGTTGGCACCTCCTGAGAGATTCCGTGAGCAGGTTTGTTGAAGCCCTCTGCTGTGAGCCATGGTAAAGTGGGAGAAAGCATTTGTGGCAGCTAACAACTCTCATCTCTTTCTTGTCTGGTGAGCCCTGGGACATGTCCTGCTCCCTGGACAGGCCCAGAGGGGAACAGCTGCAAGAGGAGAACAACCAAAGTGCATCAGCTCAGGTCAGCCATGCCCAGCATCCATCCCTCTGGGTGCCACCTAAGGACAGGTGGACATGGGCAAAGGGAAGGAGATGGGCAGTATCTCCATCCTAGCCTGGCCACACAGCTGAGGCAGCTTTGCTCACCACTCTCCCTGTGTGACTCTTCTGGAGCTCCCCACAGCTCCTCAGATGAGCTGCACCCTGAAATCCTCCCCAGCACCCCCACCTCCAGCAGCTACCTCTGCTCACCAGCACTGTGGGCAAGTGGGTCCCTTCTCCCTGCCCCACCTTCAAACCCCCCTTTCCCTCCTCCGCAGGTGCAGAAAGTGGTGCCCAGCTCCGCCGTCTACTTCTCCATCCTGAGGAACCCCGTGCAGCTGATGGAGTCCTCCTTCGTGTACTACAAGGGCGCCTCGGCCTTCTCGCGCGTCCGCAGCCTGGAGGAGTTCCTCAGCCAGCCCTGGCGCTACTACGACCCCACCAGCGGCGACCGCCACTACGCCAGGAACCTCATGACCTTCGACTTCGGCTTCAACCCCGACGGAGACGTGTCCCCCGAGCGGGTGCAGCTCATGCTGAAGGCCATCGAGTCGTCCTTTGACTTCTTGCTCATCTCCGAGTACTTCGACGAGTCCATGGTGCTGCTGAAGGAGATGCTGTGCTGGGACCTGGACAGCGTCGTCTCCTTCCCGCTCAACAGCAGGGACAGCAGCACCAAGTCCCTGCTCCCGGACTCCGTCGTGGAGAAGCTGAAGGCCTGGAACAGGCTGGACTGGGAGATCTACACGCACTTTAACAGGACCTTCTGGGAAAGGATCGAGCGCCACATCGGCCGGGAGCGGCTGCGGCGGGAGGTGAGGGCGCTGCGGCAGCGGCAGGCGGAGCTGGCCCGGGCCTGCCTGCAGGGCACGGGCAGCGTGGGCCCCAAGGACATCAAGGACTCCTCCCTGAGGCCGCTGCAGCACGGCGGGGCCAGGATCCTAGGCTATAACCTCAAGCAGGGCTTGCCTCGGGAGCTGGAGCGGACCTGCCGGCGGCTGGTGACGCCGGAGCTGCAGTACAGCAGCCTGCTCTACAAGAAGCAGTTCCCGCCGCCGGCCCCCGAGAGCCCCCGGCCCGCGGCCTCCCGGGCCCCGCCGCACCGGCCGGAGCCCACCCGACACTGAGAGAGCCGGCCCGCTGCCTCCCCAGCTCCATCCTCCGCAGCGGCCGGAGGCCACCCGAAACTGAGCCCTCCCGGGCCCTCGGGCATCCTTCTCCATCTGCTGCGGACGGCGAGGCTCGGCCCGGGGGCCGGGGCTGCCTGGCCGGGCCCAGGCGGGGCTGGGGATGCTCCTCTCTCCGTGCCCCGCTGGGCACAAGCTGCGGGCTGCAGAGCGGGTCCCAGGGGCTGGACAGGACTTTTCCAGAGGGAAAACCCCCCAGAGAGCACCTGCAGCCTCAAGACAGCACCGGCTCCAGCAGCGAGGAGCAGGTCCGGGAGGGCAGCCCAAATCCTCAGCCCAGCAGCGCAGAGTGCGACAGAACAGGGCCAAGGTGTAAATCAGAGCTGTGGGTAAAAGATCCCAAAGAATCCCAGCAGGACTGACTCTCCCAAAAAAATCCCAGCAGGATTGACTCTCCCAAAAAGTCCCAAAAGGTTTGATTTACAGCGTGGGAATGAGTCTGTCTGTCTGTCTGTGCAGCTGCACCTCGCCCCTGCTCCATTGATGTTACCATGCTGGAAAAGCAGGCTCTTAATTAAAAATAACAGTCACTGTCACTCCTTAAATTCCTCTTAATTACATCAGTCTGCCCAGAAGATGACCTCCCCAAAAGCCCCAGAAGCACACCCCAAACATTTGAAGGTGTCCTAATGTGTCCTGAAAAGCAGGGGGAAAAAAAACCAAAAAAAATCCAAAACAAAAATACAGCTAACCAAAGAAACAGCCAAATCCCCCCCAAAAAATCCAAACAAACAAACAAAACCAAAACCAGATAGGAATATCCTGTGCCCTGGGAAAGATCCTGCAGGAATGGCTTGTGGAAGGCAACTCAGCCTAACTTTTCTCATCCTGCACTTCTCCTTGAATCAAAAGCAGAGCCAGCAAATCAGCTGGGATAAACAGGGCCCCCATCTGTGGCTTTTCAGCATGGCTTTCAAACCAAAAAAGGCTCTGAAAAAATTGCCCAGGGGGATCTGAGCATCCCAAGGTGTCCCTGGGGCAGGTACAAAGAGTCTCAAAGGTTTCAGCTTCCACCCAAAGGTCTCCTGCTCAGTTTAACCAGGAAAAAAAGCCAGACTGTGCTCCCAGTGCCCTTCCTGGGGCAGTGCCAAGCATCCAGGCAGGCACAAGGAGAGGGCACAAGGAGAGGGCATCGTTTGGGGATTTTGCTCCATGGCTTTGGGGTGTTCCATGGAGTTTCATCTCTGGGGCACATCTGTGTATGGCTGTGTTGGTCCCTTCCCTCGTTTCTCCTGCTGGGATGTGGGGTGGGCTCATGGTGTCAGAGGTCTGGGGTTCCTGCAGGTCCCTCCAGAGGGCAATCCCAGAGGAGATCACCTGGGATGGGCAGCCCAGAGGCCAAGCAGCACCCTGGGGTTGTCTCCCCATGGACACAGCAGAGAGGAGGGAGGAGCAGGGCTGCACACTGGGTACCAAACCTGCATCTGACACCTCCACTCCAGGTTTTCACTGGGGGCCCCTTGCTTATTCCCTGTTTGCACCTCAGGGAATAGGAGCAGGTGATTCCTGTCAGGAACTCTGATCCAGGGCAGAGATACTGGAACAGCCAGAGCATCACAATGTCCCTGGGCTGTCACCCAGGGTGCAGCTCCCATGGGGTGCCCTGGCCCCAGCACAGCCCGGGGGGATCCCCAGTTCCAGGAGGTGTTTCCCCCCTTTCCAGAGCAGGCAGCAGGCAGGGCAGAGGTGGTTTGGGTATCACAGTGACTCCCATTTTCAGGGATATATCTCAGCAAGGCTCCCAGGAATGACATCACTCACCCAAATACCAGCCATAGCAATTTTTTCCCCCCACAAACTGTAATTTTATAGTTCGGAATATTTCACCTAGACATGGAGCCCAGGGATGCACAGCAGCTGCCTGGGTATCTTTTTTTATTTTTTGGTTTTTTTCTAACCACAGACCCTTTGCACACCATTTCTGGATGCTTTGCAGCACTAAAACCCAGGCTAAGCACATCCCCAGAGGAGCAGGTTCTCCCGTGGCCAGTGAACTCTCCTGCCTTGGAGCATTTTTAATTCCTCTCCAAGACTTGCCAGGTTCAGCCTGTGCAACTCAAGGACTTCAGGCCAAGTTTAACTCAAAACCCACCAATTTTTAACCAGTATCCATTGACAACTCGAAATATCATAGCTTGTTTCCTCCCCATCCCAAGTGCCCAAGGCAGTTACTGGCTTATACTTTGTTTTTAGGGCTGCAAGAGACCCAGTGGGGTTATTGCAGGCACTGCACGATGCAATAGCCCCGGGTTGCTCAAGCCTGCCCGTGGAACGGTCCCAGCTCTCTGTAGATTCCTGGCAGTACAAGACAGCCAGCCATTTATGCAAAAGTGTCCCGTGTTTTCTCTCTGAGCCAGCAGTGTGGGCTTGAAACATTTCGGGCTCTCCAGGGAGGCTTTCAAAGCAATTCCCAAAGGAGCTCAGGGGCTCAGGCATCCTGCAGGATTCCTTTGTGATTCTTTAAGGACTGAACGAGCTGCAAAATCCTCCACACCGGGAAACCCTTTCCAAGGAAAACGGCTGCCACCACCCCTAGGCTCAGGCACGGGGCTCCGAGTTGCTCTTCCCCCCTTTCCTCTTCTTCTGTGGTTTGTCACCGTCCACCTGCGCTGTCACCTTTGCCTTGGGCACCTTGTATTTGCTCTTCTGGCTGTAGAGGAGGTTTTTCTGGAAGAGGCGTGGGATGTTGCCCTGGAACAGCAGGAGGGCAGCGAGCATCCCTGCAATCAGAGCACAGACCCCTTCCCAGTGCTGTGTGGAGAATCTCCACCCTCCCCACAGCTCAGCAGCGGTTTTGGGTCCTTGTCACAACCTTCACCATGACCAAAAGGCAGCTCAGCACCACTGAAGTCCCCACTGAGAGCTGAGGGACCCTCACTGTTCTGCTTTAAGGAGAATTTACCACTCTATCCCTTAACATAACAAACAATGCTTGTTTTGATCCATAAAGCACCCCAGTTTTCTGGCAGAGAATCATTAAGGTTGGAAAAGTCCCCTGAGCCCATCAAGCCCAACCATTCCCTCACCCTTGTCATGACCCAAGTGCCACATCCCTGCAGGGACAGTATCTGCACCGCTGCCTTCAGCAGGGCGCCAGTGCCTGACCACCCTTCAGGGAAGAAATTTTCTCAATACCCAACCTAAACTTCCCCTGGGGCAACTTGAGGCCATTTCCTCTTGTTCCATCAGAGTTATCTGGGAGCAGAGCCTGACCTCCACCTGGCTCCACTCTCAGCACACATCCAGCTCCCCATGACCACGCTGGAGCTGGGGACAACCCCAAAGCATAGCTCAGCCAGCCATTGCCCTCAAACACCTTTGCTAAACCTCCCCCAGACTTTGGCTTCGGGGAGATTTCTGCCCTTGAAACACGCAGAAGTTGGATTTTAAAAAATTGGATAGCAGAGATGACCCCAGAATCAAGGAGGCAGGATGAAAAGTGACACTTGCCACAGACAACCCCAAATTCAGCCCTTTGCCAGAACAGTCCACGTTACACTGAGCACTTCTGCCTTGTCCCCGTGCCAGCTCCTGCCCCCTGGGAAGATCTCACCTGCGAGGGGCCCCAGCCAGTAGACCTGGATGTAGTCCCACAAGCTGCTCCCTGAGCAGTGGAAGGTGGTGGCTGTGGCCAGGGCAGGGTTGAAGAAAGCCCCTGTGTATGGTCCAGCTGTGTGGGAAAAGAAACATGGCCAACAGTCCCACTGCATCCTCTGGAACACTGACAAAGGGCTGAGACCCCTCCTGCCTGCCTTCTCAGACTGGAGAAATCCCACCCTTGTGGCCCTGAGCTTTGTGGGAAGCAGGAAAGCTCAGTGCAGGACTGGGGGATTGCACTAGGGGAGGTTCCAGGGAAGTGATCCCACTCTTGAGCTACGGCTGTGACCCAAAATTCACCTGCAGCCTGTCACCGTCATATTTTCTGAAAAATCCCCTTGCCCAGGATTCTTCTCCTGGGAAGTTAAAAAGCCTCAGAGAAAAGGAAAACAAAATTATCTCATTTGTTTCTCCTCTGTTTTTGCTTTTGGAATGTGTTTGGAGATTGTTCACCCACAGGTGATTGTTCCATTACATTCTGCTGGGAGTTGTTTTCACTCTTTGGCCAATCAGGGCCAAGCTGTGTCGGGACTCTGGAAAGATCACAAGTTTTCATTATTATCTTTTTAGCATTCTGTAAGTATCCTTCCTGTGTTCTTTAGTATAGTTTAGTATTCTTTTATATAATATAGTATCATGAAATAATAAATTAGCCTTCTGAGAACATGGAGTCAGATCCATCATTCCTGCCTTCGTCTGGGAACCCTGCTAATACAAGAGCAGCCCAGATAGCCCAAACTGCCATCTTCATCCCAAAATGAACACTCCCCAAAATAACAAACACCTTAGTAGTCATTACCTTGTTAACCCCTACCTCTCCAGTCCTGGAAGATGTTAAACAGGGGGCTGTTCCTCCCCCACAGACGAGGTACTTTTCCAAATGACTGGGGAGAGGAAATGCTGGTGCTGCTCACCTGTGTAGGTCAGGAAGGTGACAGTGGCTGCGAGCACAGGGACCCGGTACAGGGGGTGACTCTGTCGCACCTTGAGGAGGATGAGGTGGAACAGGAAGGAGCAGGAGCCCTCCACGAAGGCAGCGTGGGGCAGGGAGGTGCGGATGGAGGAGCTGCACTCGGGAGCGATCAGGCTCTGGATGAAGTGCAGCTGTGTCAGCTCCCAGGACCAGTAGAGCCGGGTGACAGCCCGGCCTGTCCCTGCACCCACACCCTGGGCCAGCAGCTTGGCTGCTGTGGCTGCCAGGCTGGACTCCAGGAGCAGGAACTCCTGCAGGGACACCGTTGGGTTGGCGGATGCTCCGTCCAAAGAGGCGCCGTGGACAGCGGAGAGGAGGAAGAGGAGGGTCAGGATCACGTCCAGGCCAAAGCCACCACTCCAGGGGCCAATGTCCATCAGCATCCTCAGCTCCAGGCAGCTCATGCACAGCTGGAACGAGCCAGCAAATTCCCTGGCAAGGCAGCCATGTGTGCCAGGGGACAGGAGCCTCTTGGAAAGCCACCTGAGCACCTGGCACACCCCAAAAACCAGGAAAAAAAAAGCAATGGAGACATTCAAGCCATCCATAGCAAAGGCTGTGCTGGGGGCAGAGTCTGGGAAGGAGCAGAGGAAGCTCCTGCACCTCCTCTTTATAAAGCCAACCAAAAGCAAACGTGGCACAGCCCGACAGGCCTGGGAAGGGCCACACGTGTGGCCCCCATGGGACAATGCCAGTGCCACAGGGAGCTGCTGGACTCAGAGCAGCTGGAGCAGCCACCAAGTTGTTTGTCCCAGAAAATCCCGGTGTTATCTCCACCAGGCATTGAGCCCCCAGCCCTGGCATTCACACCTGAGAGCCCACAGCAGCTCCCCAGAGCTGACAGCTCTTCCAGAAGGAACAAAAAACTTCATTTTCTTTCTGCTTGGCTCCAATGCCTGTGGCTGCCCCTCCCTGGAAATGTCCAAGGCCAGGTTGGACAGGGCTTGGAGCAACCTGGGATAGTGGAAGGTGTCCCTACCCGTGGAGGGAGTGGAAAGAAATGAGTTTAAGGCCCCTTCCACCCCAAACCATTCTGGGATTCCGTGGTAAACAATGCATGATGCATCTTCTGGGTCATTTCCCTGAGCTGCAGCAGAAGTGTCACCACTCTGAGCCCACATTTGCCATCCCTACAGGGCAGGCAGTGCTGGCAGGTAACCCAGCTCCTCTCACTGCCCTGTCACACACACAGAGCCAACAGCGTTGATTTGGACCATTTTATTTCCCCTTGTGTCATTTATAAAAGAAATTCCCAGGAAACCCCGGTTTGAAGCACGCTTGGGCAGGGATGAGGCTCTTCATACAGTTCAGGGTGGCTCCAGCAGTGCAGCCCAAGCCATGAAAAGCAGGAGCAGATGCCTCAAATGCACTGGAGCCTCTCCCTCAACAGCCTTTGAGAGCAGAGAAGATACAGGACATTGTGGGGATGCCTTGTGGAGGCCACAGCTCAGCACCTCCCCCTGCACCACCCTCCCCCCCTCATCTTCCCTCCCCACTCCTTTCCACCCCCCAGTGCCCACCCTGCAGTGCTTTTGGGAAGGGATCAGTGCTCACAGCCTGGCTTTGGGAACCATGGGAAGTCTGGGCAAGGATAGGAGCAGCTGCCAACCACCCATCATCCAAGCCCTCCTCTCCTCCCCCCAAACCTTTTGGCCAGCCTGCCTCACACTTCTCCCAGTTTAACCCTTTTTACCACAATTCACCCTCCAGATGGCAAGACAAGCACCCATCTTTCACCTCAAATGAACAAATGACTTTGCTTGAATGACAGAAGATGAAATATTCTTTAAGAGTCTCAGAAATTGGTAATTTTGTCCAGAAGAAAATTGACCTCTGGCAGCAACAAAGTTCTGGTCACAGCTACTCATCACTGCAGAACCAGCCATAAAATACCCACAATCACAATCCAACTCAATTCTTTCCACCTCCCCTCCCTCCTCCTGTGTTTCTCAGGAGTAGAGAAACCAGCCGAGTTTCCTCTTGAGAAACAAAACCTCATAAGGACCCAGCAACACAGCCCAAATCCAGTCCCTGGAAAAGAACCACCACAGGACACAGACTGGTAAAACTGGGAAAGAAATTCCAACATCTCTTCCTTCCCCCAGAAACAGATTCTCCCCTTCTTCTCAACCACTGTAAGAGCTGGGCCTTAGGAAATAAACATTCCAAGGTTTAAAAACTATTTCCCAGCCATTGCTTGCAATTCTGCCCATGGCACAGTTGTGGGACATTTAACCCAGGCTGGAGAGAGAAGCTGGGAGCTGTTGATTCCAAGGATAACTATGGGATTAAAGAAAGCCAGGGTCTCATTCCCTCATTTGTGTTAGTGCTGACAGCAGACCCTATGCAGCTTTGCAGGGCTGCTCTTCTAGGAACAAAACTATCGAAAAATTCCAATATTCCCACCAAAAACCCCTTTTCTATAGCTGGAACATCAGTGTCCTTCTAAACCAAACATGCTTTCAGGGCTTAAAATGCAGATATTTAAGTTTAGCCACTGGACAGGAACAAGTTGGCACTTCCAGATTTCAGCAAAATAAACACTCTCCAAAAACACTGAAGAGTCACAATGAGCAGACCTACCCTGGCTCCCTTGAAAGAGGCAACAGTTACAGGAAAAAAGAGCTATAAGGTTATTTAAGGGAAGTTTCACTGGGCAGAGGGTGGATTAGAGCTTTCCAGGAGCAGCCACATGCTCCCAGCTGCTGTGACAAGGCAGCAGGAACCTGGGGAAGGTTTCCCTTCATGGTCAGGAAGGAAAAGGGCTCCAGGGGATGCAAGAGTTAATTGTGCTTTGTGAAAGAACCCAAATCCTTAGAACAAGCATTCACTGAGAGGAAAAAATAGCAAAGATGGGTCATCCTTGGCTTTAGAAACCTCAAGGAATTCCAGGAGACATCTGTCCTGAGGAAGGTCACATGCACATGGTGTGGGTGTGTCTCCCCTCCAGACCATTCCAAGGAGCTGCCCTGAGTCCCCCATCAGTGTCCTCAGCATTGATCCACACCTGTACCAAGCTGGATTCATTGTCCAGAGCCCTCCAGGGAACACCAGGACGTGGAGCCTGTGCACTGAGACACATCCATGCCTTGACACAGCCTGTCTGCTCTTCCCTCCTCTGCACTGACTCAACACAGCTCCAAAGCAGAAGTCTGGGGGCCCTGAAAGAGAATGAGCAACTCCTAACTTCCCACTGGGAAAATCCCATGAGAAAACCCAAACCACTGGTCCTTGTGGGCTGTTTTAACACTCAGGTCAACGGGGATTTGAAATCTTGATGGATTTGACCTGATGATCCTAAAGGTCTTTTCCAACCTTTCTGATTCTGTGATTTGAAGTGATGATGTGCTGGAGGACATTCCCACTGCAGACACCAGCTGGGAAAAGCAAGACAAGCTGTGTCCTGCTCCTTCCTATCAGGCTGCAGGTTGAGATGTCACAGAAAGTCATTACTCTCACTTGGTGGTATGTCCCTCCCTCAAGGAAAAGAAATCTGTCCTTAGGCTGGATTCAAAGCAGAGCAAAGAGCTCTTAGAGAACCTGCTTCCTCCACACATCTGGAGAGCAACAGCCAGTTTGGCTGAGCTCAGCAAACTTTCATGCTGCTTTCTCACATGACTGAGGACAGCTGTTTTTATTAAAAATAATCTTGAGAGCAAAATGCAAGTTCTATTTAAAAAGGGGAAAAATGCAGCTGTACAAATCCCTGGGAGCAGGGATCTATGGACAGCACAGTGCTCCAGCACAGGAGCCACTGGAACCCAACAATGCTCTTCAGGCACCACCATGAAAATGCTGCTAATGAGGATCCTCACTTTTCACCCACCCTGGTTTTAACCAGCATGCTCATGCTGCAGTCCAATCAGTTGTGCTCAGCTCTGCAGTAACTCACTGCAGCAGAACAGCAGCCCTGAAAGGGAGAAACTGCTGACCCCAAATTTATTGCCTTCAAGAACCATGTTTTAAATACCCAATCTTGAATAAGCTGATCTCAAAAAATGGAGCTGCTCTTGGGTTTAGTCTCAGGCAGGTCCAAGTCTCAGGCTCAGTGCAAAGGATGTGCAAATTCATACCAAGACTTAGGAGGATTTACCAAGCACTTGCAACTTTCAGCCATGCAAGCCAAAATCAGCCAAAGCCGTGCTCTCCTTTAAGTATCAAAATCCCAACAGTCCTGAGTTCCACTAAGCACCTTCTCCTCCTGTCCACTTTTCCCCCAGAAATTAAATGCCAGATCACTTAAAAGCAGTGTTAAAGAACACCAGTTTCAATGCACAAAGAGTGGACCATACAGGAAGACACAGATACTACAACAAACTGATAACCCTGAAGAGACAGGCTCTGAGCAAACCAACATCCTCATGTGTGGCTGAAGCAGCTGCTGGAGATGAGTGGTTTCTTCATTTCCCTTTGTCAGTGTAGCAGCAAAGCTTGTACAACCTGCAAGAAAGGGGAAGAGCCCATTTCCCAGCAACACACAGGGAACACAGGACACGCCAAGTCCTCACCACTGAGGCAGGAACTTCATCCGGAGCCAACTGACCCGGACTCAACCCCAAAGCAAATCCCTCCTGGTCCTTGGCTGGGCTGGCAGGCCAACATCCCACAGCCTTTTTGTAGGTCCAGTGGAAAACAAAAGTGGTTCTCTGCAGCCTTGGAGGCGAAGAGGCACCATGGATCTGATCCCAAGTCCTCGAAGAGCTGTCGGCACCCAACGCCCTCACTCCCATCGTCCAACGCCGATCAGCAGCAACAGAGCAAACCCCGGAGCCAAATCTTCCCAGCAGCCAGCAGGACAGCTCAATTCCCATGGATCCTGTGCCATAACAAGCAGGAGAGTGGATGGTGCCCATGGTGCAACAAAGCAGAGCTCTTGGGAGCAGCTCCTGAATCACCACCACATCTCCAGAGGTTACCAGGCCCACCCCAGCACTGGCCAAGGAGGGGGAAGGTGCAGCTGGGATGGGCCAGGCTGGTGTTTGCTCTGCTCCCTTCACATGGAGGGTGAGGGATCTCTTCCACAGTGGGTGAAAAGGGCCTTTTGGAGCTGCTCTCCTCCCATCAGCCATCCAGGAAAGCTTGTGGGGATCCCAAGGCTGGCACTGACACTGAAGAGTAATAAAACTTTAAAGAAATAGGCTGGTAGAGCATTAAATGATATCCACCATCATTAAAGCATTCATAAGAAGCTTAATTACAAATACATTCTGTTAATCTCAGTAAAACACTGACACATGAACCCTTTCAGATACTCTTGTTATCAAAGGTATAAACTCATGACAGGGAAAAGGGGGGAAAAAACCCCAAAGGTTTTTTAAAAGTTTATTTCTAGCCCTGAAAGAACAGTTATTAAACAAAGTCAACAAATACAGTAGTTAATATTGCAGTAACAATTAAATAACATAATGGGATTAAATTACACAAAAGGCAACATTAACATCTGAAGACAGTTAAAAAAATAAAAAGAAAGCTTGCACCTACTTCCATTCCCATCAACAGCATAAGGAACAGAGGGAAAAACAGACCAGAGAGATTTATTGACTCAATTCCAGCTGGAGAGACCCTTACTCACATTTTTGCTCCCTCCCCAGCCCCTCTGACAACGGGACCCATCTGCTGTAGCCAAAACTTTGCACCTCCCTGCACAGAGAGCCAGAGGGGGAGGCTCCAATTAGTCTCATTAACACCTAAGGCAGGGCAAAGTGCTCATTCCCATGGTTATTTTTAATAACAACTCTGGTTTGTTCTATGATAACAACATCCCAGGAATCTCACACTCCCTGCACACTTGCACCTCAGCCACAAGCTGCCCAGCTGACACTTCACAGGAATAGTGTGCACATCTGACCCCCACTCAGGATCTTGGGTGGGCACCCAAGAGGGATGCACAAGAATGCCCTCATTTGGATGCAACTTGTCCCTTCTGGCTGGTCCCCACCTGCCCCAGTGCCACAGCAGAGCTCTCAGCCCTGCACCCACCCAAGGACTCTGCTCTGCTCCTCACCTTGGAGCTTCTCACCTTGCAGACACCCTCAGAAAAGTGGTGCCTGACCCTCCAGACACAAAAGCACAGCACAAAAACCTTCTCCTGGCTCTCCTCTCCTGCCAGCCCCACCTCTGACCCCCATGGGAACCTCACCACGGAACAGCTGCTGCGTGGGACCAGGGAGGTGCTGGCACTTCCCAGCCTTGGAGCTGAACACTGTCCCAGGTCACACACACACAGTTTGGGAACTTGGGCCTGGGCCAAGTTTTGTGCATTAGGATGGCTGAATCTTCAGAAATCATCTCCTAAGCAGGCTAAATTGGACAAATTTTGCAACATATGTTTTAAACCGTTCTCATTCACCAGTAAAAGTGAACTAATAAGTTAAAATTACTTATGATTTCTTGTTTTCTATTTAAAAAAGCTAAATTTATCTAGATTGTGCCATTAAAAAAAAAAAAAAAAGATGAAAGAAAGAAAAGCTCCCATTTTAACTCTGGCACAAGGAGTTTCACCAAGTCCATTGCCAGCAATGGACAAAGAGGGAACCACTGGTACAACAGGCTTTTTCCTCAGCCAAGCCTCCTCACTGCTCCATTTGACCAGGGAGCCAGGACACACTCAAAACAGGGTGATTACAGTGCCCATGGCTCATAAAAAGCTTTTTTCCAGGCAAATGCACTTGGATTACCTTACCTGGCATGAGACACTTCCTTGAATTTCAAATTTAGAGCCATAACTGTTCTCACACTTACAGCAAGAGGGATTTATATCCCTGTGAGGAACAGCTCAGATAATTAACCCGACATGGATTTTAACTACCACACAGGAGCAGAACACAAGCTGAACCTGCCCAACAAGACACCCTGCTGGCCCCACAGGACCCCCAGGAGCTGTGAGACCCCAGCCCTGCTCCCCTCCACCATCCCCCCCCAAACTGCCTCTGCCATCCTGCCCAGCCACTCTCACCTGGAAGTTTGTTTTGTCATACCTTGGCTACCAGTCCCCAAAATGTCATTCTCTCTATAGAGATATTGAAATTCTCTGAAAATAACTTCTGTCTCCTGCCAGCAATGTTTGGAAAAGTGTGCAAAAATTTTTATTCAGGGTCCTCTGTCCACACCCAACCGTAGCTCTGTCTGTCCCAGGGCCTGCCCCACTGGGAATGCAATACAATCCCACTAAAGTCATGGTTATTCTTTCACAGACTCATTTGGCACATTGGGACTACTTGGCTCTTCCTTAAACACTCGGGGAGGTTGAAATGCATAGACTGTAGCATTAGAAGGGGCACAGGCTCTGCTAAACTCAACCCTGGCAACACCCCAAGAACTCAACTGCTCAGGCTGTCGCTGTCCTTCAGAAGGAGGCACTTTTTGTTGTGTTGAAGGGTTGGCTGCAGCCATCCTGGCTAGCACAGAGTCCTCAGTGACAAGGATCAGAGTGACACCAGCCAGTCCAACAGGCCCCACGATGGTCTGACAGCACTGCTTCCCCTCTGCTTCATCTCACAACTTTGGCATCTCCAGGTGTTCATCATCATCTGTTCAGATCACGTTTCCAAAATCCTGTATCGTCAGTGTCCTCAGATCTGGTTATTTGTTCTTCTGGTTTCATTAGTACAAATGGAGCACATACAAAACTGGAAAAAAATAGCTCTAATACTTTAAACTCTGACAACTCCATAGGTTGATGCATTATTTGCTTGGCGGGGGGAGGAGGGGGGAAATTACAACATATACAAAAATGTATTTGATACAAAGAAGGGAAATGTAAAATAAAAAAAGTCAAAGGCACCAGCATAACTTCCAAAGCCCAAGTCAGAGCACAGATACAAGTTTGTGAACCACCCACTGCACCAAGCACGTTATCCCTCAAGCTTCTGGCCAGCAAGTCTAACAGGGAAAAAAAGAGCAGACAGGAAGACAGCTGGAATTTTTTCTTGCCCTGACTAGAACTGATCATTTGATCATAAATAAAGTATCTGACCCCAACCTACACATCCATAACCCACATCCAAAGACTTGACCAATCATTAAGGTTCTACATGGAGGCCACATTTTTGATTTAAAAAAATGTCCACAGAGCACAGGTATGAGAAACAGCTGAATACTTCTCTTCCCCCTCTCTCTCTCTCTCTCCTTTTTCATCTTAAAAAGTGAAAAAGAATCTCCATACATTGTGATTCCTTAAGTAACCGAGTTGCTGATTCTACAGTACAGCGACAGCTAATCCGAAAAAGAAACGAGGGGCAAGATGTACCTTCACATTCACCACACCTGCCATGAATCTGGTCACTGGGAGCTTCCCACAGGGATTGCAGGTAGAGGGGAGGAAGAGGAGAGTCAAAGAGATCAGCAGGTAAAATTAGTACTGCTCTCTGAAAGCTTGAATCTGTCATTCAAGTATTGAAAGTACCCAGAGGATACAACGGGAGCTGTTACAGCCAAGTCGTTAAAACCCCTTAAAGCCCCGGGCACAGCAAGTGGTATTTCTGGGCTGTCTGGGAAACAAAAATCAGAATAAAAAAACCCCACAAAGGCCAGTAATTCAGCCCTCAATTCCTTCTGGATCCCAGGCAGGGATCTCTAGAGTCGCCACAATGTATTTGGGTGTCTTCTGGATGAGAGTTTCTTCCCTTTTGTAGACGTTTCCCACCCCCACAAAAATCCCTTCCCTCCCCCCCGAAGTGTAACAATTTCATATATTATAAAGATTTGTAAAATACAAACAAACAAAAAAGGAAGAAGGCTGTGGCAGGATGTTAGCGGTTACTCTTCATTGCTTCTTTGGCTGCCAGGATCAGTGGCGTCAAGCTGGACAGAGGTTTGGCCAGTTTCAAGAAGGGATGCTGCCAGGAAGACAGAAACACGAGCAGTCAGTGAAAGACACACTTTTAAAGGTTTGATTTCCAGCAGGATTCATGTCTCCATGGAGCCAGGCAGCAATGAATCTGCATTTTAACTGCTGACTTGTGTCATGTGTTCCTCCTGATGGTTACAAGGACAAGAGGATCCCAGGCTGGCTGGAATCACACTGCCTTACCCAACAGAGTTTCTCCTGGAATATCTCACTGGTTTTGGAAAAGGTGAGTATTGAAGCTACACTTGCAATGAGCAAAACAAAGATCTAAACAAGAAACAATCAGAGAAAGGTAAGAAGCAGCAGCTGGCTTTACTGGGAAGGCCTCTACACCATCTGCCTCAGAGCTACTCCTTGCTCTCCCCAGGAATGGCATCAGTGATTCTCTCACACCTTCACACAATGCTGCCTACAAGCAGATCTCATGTAACAAACCAACCTTTTCCCAGTGCACAGAAAGTATTTAAAATCAAAACTAAAAGGAGAACTGGTGTCACTGCTCCAGCTGCTCAGCTCGTAGGGCAGAACCCAGCAGGGAGAAAGGAAACTTTTCAAGGCTTGAACACTGATGTCAGACCAGCAGATTAATTAATCCGGAGTTCTGAGGAGGACATTTGCAAGTGGAAGTAGGAAAAGGAATGCAAATTCTTTCACTGGCCACCCTCTGAAAAGAGTTCCTAAACTGCTGGACACTTTGGCAGTGGCAGAGTGAAATCACAGATTATGATGGAGTAACTTTGGAGTATATTATATAAATCTTTCCTGCCAATTGCTCTCACTACAGTTCCCAGGAGAAAACACAAAAAAAGAAGAAAGGGTGCCAGTCTATGGTGTGGTTCATCACAGGCTGACCTGACTCAGCCTTCTGGACCTCACTGTGAGATGCAGCAGAGTCTCACCTGTAGCAATTCTTTGGCTGATCCTCTTTTCTCCACATCCATCTCCAAACATCGGTTCAGGAAATCCCGGAAAATTGGGGACAGTTTCTCGGGGTTCTGGAGCTCTGGTGTGCCATTAGTTGCTATCAAATATAAAGCCTGTAAAATAAAGAATAAGGTATAGCCAAAGCCAAGCTTTAAAAGATGCCAAACTGACCTGCCTTGTGGCAAGCCTTCAGATGAGAGGGCTCTGCAGCTACTTCTCCTCACCTTCAGAGATTAGAACTGTAAAAATGCCACACCTGTAGGCATTTTGACCTATTCTTGCTTAGTAGCAAAATATTGTTCAAAATCTTTTGGCAATAGATACTGACCTTAGCAAAGAAAGCATCAGTTTGTGACACAGCAGCACTTTCCATAATATCTCAGGTTTACTTTCCCCAGACTATCACAGAGGCCTGAGGTCAATGTCCTGTGTTTTATCTACAGGCAGGCAAATCTTCTAAGCACCATCACAGAATCCCAGACTGGTTTAGGTTGAAATGGACCTTAAAGCCCATCTTGTTCCACACCCTGCCTTGGGCAGGGACACCTTCCACTATCCCAGGTTATTCCCAGCCCCGTCCAACCTGGCCTTGGACACTTCCAGGGATGGGGAGTCAGGATAAGGCTGACTGCAAACTCAAGACAGCCATCTTCCTTTGGAGGAATTACTGCTGAAGCTTGTTGGCTTTTTCATTTCATTTTCATTTTAACGCAGATGCAATTAATGAACTACTGACACTGGTGAACACCCAGTTCCAACAACACCAGGAGCTTCTTACCCTCAGGGGGTTCTCGTTGAGGTATGGGGGCTCTCCTTCCACCATCTCAATAGCCATGATGCCCAGGGACCAGATGTCCACTTTGGGGCCGTAGGCTTTCCGTGTCACCACCTCGGGAGCCATCCAGTACGGAGTGCCCACCATGGTGCTGCGCTTGCTCTGCTCAGGGGTGATCTGGGCACAGAACCCAAAGTCAGCTGCAGGACAACAGAAGTTTAACAGGTTAAACTGGTGCACCCCAACAAGTTTTTCTAGAAGACTTTTCTATTGCTACACATACATTTCATTGAGAGGGGTTTGGGGGCAGTTTCTTCTTTCCTCCCCCACTACATTCTCCGTATTTAAAAAGCCAACGTGCAATGAAAATACAAAACCTGAAGGTGCTTAAGCAGGGCAGAATTCCATGGAGTGAAGACAAGGCTTTTGTCCTCTGGAAACAAGAATTACTCTGCAGAAGAATGGTGTTTTGCCCAGTCCTTCCTTCAAGAGTTCTACAATGGTAACAGCCAAAATAAGCAGAACACAGGCAGAGCGTTCTGCATCTGGTGTGTTATACAGCCTGAATCAGAAGAAATCCATCCACAATCCATGGCTTCTGCCCTGCTAAACAGATTGTACTTGTGCAGCTACTGAGGTCAACATTTCACAGCACTTTGGCCATCTATACAGGTACTACAGCCGACAGACACGGAAACAAGGCTCCAGGGAAGTGCAGTGCTACCCCACTCAGCAGCAGGAACCTGGACAAACAAACCTTTCCACAAGGTAACTACCAAAGAGAACAACCACACTCAAGAAAAGGAGAAAAGTCACCTATTCCTATAGCCTTCAGGTGCAGCAGCAATGCATGTCCCATCATGTTACTTTATCCAGCTGCAGCACTCCCATTTCCCAGGCATGTAAAGCATCAATAAGAACAAAGTTAAGGCAGGAGACAGATATTACCTTATCATTGACACTAAGTTAGAGAAAGAGAGAGAGAGGGAGAGAGAGGGAGAGAAGAGAGAGAGAAATTTAAATTCCAGGGCGATTTTGGAAGTGTTATGCCAAGCAGTGCTAAGGAAAGAGCCAAGTCATGGAAGTGCCAAGTTGTACCAAGACCATTTAACACAGAACTAACCCACCCTGACAGTCAAAATGCTGCCTTAAAAAAAACCCCAAAACCAAACAAAAACCAACCCTACAGGAGTCACAAAGTTCCTCCTGCACTTTTTGGCCTTATCAAGGTGTCACAGTCACCTCCCAGCATGGCCCATTTCCATGACCAGCCCAGGAGCAGTAGCATTGTGTTCTCCTGACCTTCCAGCCAGGCCTCCAGCACCAGCCACCAGCACAGAGGAAGAAGACAGGCAGGAATCCAGTTTCACCCACCAGCAGCATGTGTAGCTGCAGTGGTGACACCTGTCCTGCCACCAGACTCCCTCAGAGAAGGGCAAGAGTTCAAAAAGAAGGTGCAGCTTCTCCCACCCTAAAGTTCTGCTAAAGCACTATAACCACACAGCCCCAGAACAGCTTGTTCAGCACTGATTACACCACCTCCCCTTCATACAGGGAATTTTTGCAGCTGACTCCTGTCTTCTCCTGTGTCTCCTTCCTCCTCATCCTCCCCCAACCTCCTGGCATGATGATTTTGACTCAGATATTAACTCTGCCCTTTGGCCACTTTGCTTTGACACCTCTTTTGCAATTTTGATCCTTCTCCAGCTAACTCTTCTCAGCCACATCCTCTGCTGTAACTGTCCACTTCTCTTCAGCCTCTGAATCCACAGTTTGTGCACAGACACACCACATCCTTAAAATAAAATTCCCTATGCAAGCAAGCAGTGCATCCAACAATGCTGGCATGCAAATCAGGTTGCTGGTAATCTTCCTTCACACTCCATCTCATAAATAAAATGAGACTGCAAACCATCTAGAATAGGAATATTGCTAAGACACATTTTCATGGCACTTCAAATTCCTATTGAAAATACTTTTTGCTTCAAACCTTTTTGTCTTAACTCTTTGATTTTTATATGCTTTGTATGTTCCTACATACAAGAAAGGCAGATAATGCACCTCTTTCTCAGCAGTCCTGACAGCTACCAGTGCTTTCACATCATTTTTATTTACACACACCAGAAAAGGATTTACTGTCCCAGCCCATGCATGCATAACCATTACCTGAAAAGCAAGTAGGTTGTTTTGTCATGATTGTATTAATAAAAGTGTTACACTTCCAGTCCAAGAAAAGGTACAGGGTTAGACTAGGCTGTAATAAATGACCAATAATGCCCAATTTTCTTGTTAAAGGCCTTTTCATGAATGGGGCAAAGCATTAATATCAAGTCCCACCATCCTAACAAAGGCACTGCAGTTTGCTGCAACTTTGCTCTTGCAATCATTCCCATTTTGCTTCACTGTCTGTGCCAGTTACTTCCTATTTACCAACGAATTCATGGGGCCACAGGTTTGCTTCATCATCCTTCTGGGCTAACACATTCACAGCCCCTGTCTGAGGGCCCTGAGAGTATCAGCACCTGCTGTCTGATACATATTTTATAACAGAATTGGTTTCTATTACTCATAGTCAATAAAAACCACCTCAAATTTCCCTGCCAATTCTCCTTCTACCGATTTACACACTCTGAGCCAGAGATTCCTGGAAAAGGGAAAACAGAACATGGAACAATGGGCTGCTACTCACTTAATTTAACTGATCCATCCATTCCTAACAGCACATTGTCACTCTTTATGTCCCTGTGGATCACCTGGTTGGCATGGAGGAACTCAAGCGCTTGCAAGCACTGGATAGGAGAGAAAAAAACACCACTCAGCATCCAGGAACAGAGCTGCTGCACATGAGCACAAATTCAAAGCCATGTTCACACCCTCAGCCAGCTCTGAGTGCAAGAATAGAAAGGTATTATTGAAAATAACCAGCAGAGGAAGCTCTTGGGCTAAAAAAATACACCCTGGACTTCAGGAGCTCAGAATTCATTTCACCGTGGAGTTTCTCTATCTTAACAAATGCATCCTTCAAACTCCTCATCACCCAAGATGCTCTCAGAAATCCCTGATGTTAATTTTGGCAAATCCCACAGATTCATAAAGGATTAAGAGAGAACTTTTCAGGCTGAGGTCTCACCAAGAGGAATTGGTGAGGCTTCATGTCCAACATTCACACAACTTCTACAGTGAAGGCTGTAAAACATCTTCATTCTAAAAGGCACTAATACTGGTTTGCATTGTTTTCAGATGAAAACCTTTCACACTAAGTTGCTGCCCAAAACCATAATGAAATTTACTTTTGTTATTTGAGAATAAAAGGCAAAAGAACAAAAGCCAGATTTTTCTCTTTCCATCTAAGCAGAACATTTGCCATTTGCAGCTTGGCACAGATGTCCCCACTGAGTCTTTTTTTAAATCTTGGTTTGCTTTAGCAAAGTGACACTGATTTGCAAAACTAAATGTATCTAAAACACTGGGCAGCAGAGTTTTGACAGAGTACAGTAGCTCAGTATTTGATTTCTTCCTCAGAAAAGTTGATTACTGTCACAGTAAATAGTTACTCTTTTGGTTCTCTGCTTCCAGCTCTGGTTTCTCTGGAAACCATTCCCTGTCCCTACACGTTACTGTGCAAGTTTGCTTTCCCTCCCCTCCCTTGGGGTGAGTCACAAAACCTCTCGTCATGCTGATGGAGTCAGATGGGCTTTTTAAAAGCCTCCAGTTTCTCCTGCACAGCAGATAACACAATTCTCCTTCTGCCATGATAAAATCAAGCCTGAGCTGGATACTGGCACTTACTCAGGGCAGAAACCACTGATAAGATGTGATATTGGCTGCTTTTAACACTTTCATTTGAAATCTTGCTGCAACCTCAAAGTTATTCCATCTACAACCTTCTGGAGTGTTATTTTCCTGAGAAATCCATGAAGAAAGTTTAGCTGGCACAGAACTATAGATGCCACACACTGTGAGAATGACTAAAGTGGGAAAGGGACAGTCTGCACCCAGTTCATCTTTATTTTAGTGTATGTTTAATGTACTCCTGTTTCAGCAGATCCACTTTCAAACTGTGAGCAAACATCATTCCCCTTCTTCCTTCTGGAAAACACTTCAAAGTTTTCAGGAGTTTTTATTTTTCTTTTATTTTTCTCCTTTCTGCATTACCCATAGATGAATATGCAGATTTTTTCTTAGTGCCTCTGAATGTTCTCTGTTAATCCAAGCTAAAAAAGCCATTCCTTCCAGCTGCTAAACTTCTCTATTGCTCCTCCCTGAACTTTATTCATATTATTCTGTAAATAATAGTCCACATTTTTCATATCTTTCTGTTAACACTGTCTGCAGGACAAGGCACCCCAGGTACCAAACCCACAGATTTTATTTAATCCATCACCAAACATTCTCAAAAACCACTGTAGCTCTTGTTCCTTACAACTTGCAAAGCCCCAGTTTTCTGAGTTAACCAAATTCTGTTGTTTGATTTCTGCTCATGGTACCATTCATTTTTTACTCAACAGCTTCAGCAGCAATTGTGGCAATCAGTGCTAACCTGAGCATGCCATAAAATTTAGGGGAATAGGGAGCACCTTCATTCCTCATCCCAGCCCCTCACACTCACCTCTCTGCACACAGCAGCAATCTGTGCTTCATCCATACATGTCTCTGTGACCACATCTGTTAGAGAGCCTCCAGCCAGATACTCCATCACCACAAACAATTCATCCCCTACGAGGTAACTACGAAGAGAAAACCAAAAGCATGTCCCTGTGCCACCAGGGTGACAGTCTACAGAGAGCCTCATCTGCTTCCAAGGCCCTTAGGTAGAGGAAGAGCAGGTCTGTGCAAGGGATAACCTCCTGTAAGCCTTGGGATGAGGAATCAGCCAGCTGGCTGCATTTACCTGTCCAGGAAGTTGACTATGTTGGGGTTCTTTAGCTCCTTCATTACCAAGATCTCGTTAATTATCAGCTCCTTCTTGGGCTGTTTCTGCAAATTGATCTGTTTAATAGCCACCTGAAAAGGGCAAAATAAAACAGCAATCTCAAACCTCAGTACCCAAACCTTTCAGTCACACTTAATACAGTGAAAAGGCAGAAGGAATCCTGTAACAGGATTAAAGGAGTTTAGAACAGTTTGTGGCTGGCAAGTTGTTAATTTATCAGCATACAACTTCAAAGAATCCAGCTTGATCAGCACACAACTTGCACTCATGGCCAACATCATCCTCTTGCAGCTGAAAGGATCCACAAACAGTGAGAGAGGCCAGACCAGACAGCAAAGGGCACTCAGGAGACAGAAGGATATTCACTCAATTCCATATCAACAGGCCTGAAGCAGAAGAGAATCCTGTAGCAACTCAGAGAGAAAATTTGAGCACACCAATGCAAGATGAGACAATTTGTTGTTCTTTATTCTGACCAAACTGGTGTTTGGGTATAAGGAATGCTGGGAGGCAGAAGGAATTCCTCTCAAAGCCATTAATGAACTATCCAAGGCAGAAAATGGAAGATAAAGGCCCAACCTCACCCAGGAAATATGGGAACAAGGACAAGTACAGAGTTTACAATGGAGAAGAATCATCCCAGCTCTGTTAACTCCAACACTCTGAGGAGGCAGCTTGGAGTTCTGCAAGACAACCTGGGCTGACTCCAAAACCAAACACAAGAACCAACATATTCCTGTACAAATTATTGCTATTATATTGCCAAGGACATTAAAGGAAGAAATTCTCATCATTCTGCAGCACAGAGGGACAAAATTACTATGACTGGAGGTGGAGCAGGTTGCTGATGGTCTTGTGGGAGTTTGGAATGGAGACCTCAATGAGCAGAGATATTCCACAACCCCTCTCAAGCTCCTGTGCCACACCCAATCCTCCTGCCTGGGAGGGAAAACATTTCCAATATTAACTAGAATTTTTGTCTGTTCCCTCCTGTCCTGTCACTGTGTGGCTCTAAGAGGAGTGTTCCTCTTGCTGAACAAACCTAACTCTATCCTCAGGCATTAAGCAGAGGAAACCTGAGTACTGCATGAAGTGGCAAAGTGCAAAGCAGGTCAAAGAAATGCCCTGGACCCCAAAATTCACTCTGCAATCAGTAAGAGGACATGAAATACTGCAGTGTGTAGAGAGCACACTAAGAGACACTGAGGTGATGGCAAGGCTCATGTTGCATCAAGATGTAGTGCTCCACTGCAGGACTGCTGAATGTGGTTAGTGCTGAAAGAGCATTTACTTATCAGTGACCTAAAGAATGCCTACTTGTGGATATTTCAAGGAAAATTTAGGAAAGAATTTAAATAAAAACACTGAAAGAAAATGAAGGAGATCTGAAGTTAAACAGAGACAAATAATTCCTAACATTTGAGTCCCAAAAGCCCTCTGTCTCCCAAGATATGGCCACTGGGTGACAAATATGCAGAGAACTGCTGATGCCACCAACTTCACTGGAGAAACCAAGGGATGAAAACAAAGAGCAGGATATGGAGAAGACATTCTGAGGGCATCACATGAGACAAGCTGCTTCCCTAGAGACAGCCACAGCCAAGTATGCCAAGACTAAACAAATTTTTATTTCTGAAAACGTAACACAACAATGCCTCCAACTCTTGAAGGATAAACCATTTTACAAACTCACTTCTGGAACACCTCACTCTCTCTGCTTTTCACTGGAAAGACAAATCTCTGTTTTTAGCTTTCACCATCTGATTACTATAGAACAAGGCACACTCTTACAACTGACTGAGACAAACAGATCTGACAGGTGATAGCAGCAATGGGAGCCACTGAAGGAAATCACTCAAATCATTCTGGCCACCTACAGAAGAACATTTAAACAAAAAATGAACATAGGAATCTTACCTCCTGCCCTGTTGCCACATCAATAGCTGTGAAAACTGTACCTGAAGCCCTGTGAGGAGAAAGAAAAATGTTACAGCAAGTTGCATCTCCCTGTGTAACAAACACACATGTGAACAGCCAAGTCAAAACCACAAAATTGTTTCAGTTTTCAATTCAAAATTTCCACCACATTTCCAGTGATGCCTTTATTTACTTTACTGTTTGCTGCCCAGAGAGGTCACAGCTGCCTCATCCCTGGAAGTGTCTAAGGCCAGGCTGGACAGGGTTTGGAGCAGCCTGGGATAGTGGAAGGTGTCCCTGCCCATGAGAGGGGGTGGAACTTTCAGGGATGGGCTCTAAGGTCCCTTCTCACCCTAACTAGGGTAGGATTCTGTGACTTCTCACTGCTGAATTCAGCCTACATCTCTGCCTGCACAGAAGTGGTGTGAGGCAGAGAACAGCACCCTGCTGCTAACACTGGCCCACGGGGAATAAAAGTTGGGGTCAATAAACATAAATAACTTACCCCTGCCCGATTTTTTCATATCTGGTGTATTTTTTCTTGGGATCTCCTATGCTTACAATAGTGCCTGAAAGAAAACAACCAACCAAAAAGTCAGTCCAATCCCACTGCCCCCCAACAGCAGGGCTGGCCTGGCCAAGACAGGCCCAAGAATGGGTCAGCTCAAGTAGCAAAGCTGGGGCACCAACAGCCAAAGCTGCAGGGGAGCATTAACACAGTGAAAAATCATCACCAAGATGATTATGGAACAAGCAACAGCAGAACCTATTTTGTGTTACTATGGTTTGATTGAAGTGCAGTTGTGACACTGTGATGTGCATGTATGACACATCCCAAACCTGTTCCATCCTTGTTTTCCACCCCATGGGGCTCCAAGCGTTCCAAACCCCCGCAAGCCAGCGCAGCGCTCTCAGCTGGACACAAAGCTACCCAGGCACTGCACACGAAGCAAGGCTGAGGCCAGAACTCCAACACTGCTCCCCTGCTTATCTGAAATGAAGGCACCTACGTAGTTTTTCCATGATGTCTTCATCTGACATCTTGGTTTTCTTTTTCTGTTTATCCCCTGCTTTGGAGGCGCTGTCGGCGCAGGTGTCACCGGCCGGGGCAGGGATGGGGTCAATGACAGAGCGGGTGTAAATCTGCAAGGGAGACCAGAGACCTGAGCAGCTGCTCTGCCACCACTGACCTGCAGCTGAAACCCACCACAGCCCTGCAAAGATCCCCAAGCAACATTTTATAACAGGTATGAGGCAGACATGAGAGCTGAGACACATTCAAGCTCCATAAAACAAGATGCTGGCAACATTACTGACCCCTCAAAGAGATCCAGGCACCTCCTGAACAAAGAGGATGCTAGGAGATTCCACAGTGGGTTTGTCAGATTTTTATCTCCTTATTCTTTATAACCCATACTAGTTAACAGAGCAGAAACCACTATTTAATAGTGAGATCAACCTCTGCTAAGATCTAAAGGAAAAAGATGCTTGATTGCCATCAAAAAGATACCACCAAAAGAAGGATGAGATTCTCAAACATTTCCCAGTTGTCCCCAATTTAAGTTTTTAAGGGATTTAATTCCTTGGAGCTTTATTTCATTTCCTCCTGAGCTGTTCATAGATATACACAGCTACTCCAGAAATATCCAGCTGTGGACCTCTCACCTTTTACATGTCTAAATCCCAAGAGTGGGAAATTACAAAGCAATGTCCCTAGACAAATAAACATAATACACATTTGCACTCCTGGAAAAAGTGGGCAGTGGAGAGGCAAAATGCACATCTCCCACAGCCAAAAGAGGGAGCTGGAGTAAGTGGAACCCCTGGGACACCATTACCAAGGTGTGCAGATGAGAGCTGCCCTAAAACTTAATTACCATCTTCTCTAGGATTTCACTGTTCCTGTAGTGCTGATGACTTTGTGAGTGAAAAAAAGCTTTCAAATCTAAAACTTGCATTGTGTGGGGTTTAGGTGGTGTACTTGGAGGGGCTACCACACAGCAACCCAACCAAATAAAGGAAAGCAAATACATTACACCTGTATCACTGTGCTGCACAAAGTTACACAAATGGCCTACAGGTTTTATTTAGGAATAAGAATCCTCCTCAACCTCTTCACATGTTGCGTTGAAGGATAAGCATAATTGGATGTCTTCAACACAAGCTGACAAACAAATTGACAAATTTCAATGATCTGAGAGGTTTTTTCCAACATAAATGATCCTACGATTCTATTAACTAGAGGACTTCTTATCCAACTGATATTCAGAAATTAGGTATTTTCTTAGCAAGTTCAAGAAACAGAACTTTTCCCTAAAAACTAACAGCAGCCTTATTGCCCAAAAGAAACACTTCCCTAAAAAGCAGAAGTCCTGCAATGCAGAGAAATGCAGGTCTGTCAGTTTTCCAGCTGCTCACCGATTTCGTGTGATCTGGCCGTGGAGCAATCACAGGAGGAGGAGCTTCTTCATCATCCTCATCATCATCTGCCACAGCTGTTGATGGTTCTGAACCTTTGGCATTGGTCTACATTTTTACCAAAGTTTAAAAAAGTCAGATAAATTAATTCTCTCCCACAGTATTAAAGACCTCACGCTTTTTATTTCACATTAAGAGAAAATAATTCTTACCAATGTCAAAAGAAATTAACTGAAACCACTCAGTCTATCCTTCAGTTATTACATTTTATTATGAGGCTCAAACACTGTTGCTGCAGTGAAATATGTGATTGACCACCCAAATTTATGTTTCTATTCCACAAAAAAAAAAAAAAAAATCTAAATTTTTATACTTTTAATCTTTATACAGTTTAATACTTCAAGATTCAGGATATAACAAGTACAGAAAACCTGCACTTGTGTGAACCACAGAATATCCAAATAATATAAACACACTCACCGTTGGTGTTCCTGAAGGGAAACCATCTTTTTCTAAACAGGACAAATAGCAGAGCACATAAAATCATCAGAAAATTAGTAATAAAAAGTGAACTTTGTCAAGGAGAGGGTAAGAATATTACAAAGCCTTACTACTAAATTACTTTTGGAAAGAATTTGGAAGAAAAGTAAAACTACACCTGTTTGTGGGACAGTTCTTCTCTCACCCCCAATCTAGGAGTCACAAATTATTCTGCATTGCTGATGTCACCAGCTGGTGACATCAAGTTCAGAGACAGCTGTGAGGAGCAAGGCCTCCAGCACAAAACCAGTTCATCCCAGTCCCAGAGCCCCAGCTTGATAAACACAGCCCATTCAAGCTCATTTTGGCTGTTCTTCTGAATGATGCAGTTCCCTTTCTTCCCCTCTCCACTTAAAACAGGAAA
Source organism: Haemorhous mexicanus (assembly GCF_027477595.1). NCBI lineage: Eukaryota > Metazoa > Chordata > Aves > Passeriformes > Fringillidae > Haemorhous > Haemorhous mexicanus. Next base: position 5,714,764 of record NC_082350.1, on the reverse strand, counting down.
TTAACTGGACAACGCCAGTTTCCAGTCAGTTTTAAATCCATCTTTGTGTATTTGTGCCTCATTGAAATGCACCTTGATTTTAGCACTTGAACCCAATTTATCACTGTGACATAGAGGAAGACAGTGCTCCAAATTCCCAACTCCAGTGTCTTGCACACTTGGCTCTCACCTGGAGCAGAAAAACTCAGATATTTCTGTTTTGCTGTGTCTTTGGAGTCGTAGAATTTCAGCACATCTAGTACCGCCTGGGGGTTTTTCTTCTGTTCTAGCTTGGTGATATTTGAGGTCTGCAGCAACCTTGCCCATTGTTCTGGCATTCCCTGAAAAAAAAACCAGGGGATTTAAAGCATCCTTTTTGTATTTTAAAGGTTTTTTAAAAGCAAAACAAATTTCTTCCCTCTATAAAAGCATAACATGCACAGGAGTGAGTAGGATGGGGGGCCAAAGGTGGAAATACAGACCACAGGACACAGCTCCTCCAGGTATGCTGGGCCAAACATGAGGAGTGGGAACACAAAAACTTTCACCAGATCCAGTGTTAGTTACCCAGTAAAGAGAGCAAACTGAGGAGGGTTTGTCAGGGAGGGCTCTCCCAGGTGACACAAAGCATCAGACGTGCCACTGGCATTGCAGAAACACTAACAGCTCACAGTGTGCTGTGCAAGCACAAAGCAAAAACAGTTCCTTGGTAGAAACAAAGACTAAATTGCACTTTATTCTAAAGCTCTGCCTTGGCTTCACTGCAGCACTGAGCCATGGTGTTCCCTGAGCTGCTCCAAGGCAGGAATACTCACAGTGAACTCTCCAGTAACAGCATCGAAGCCGACATGGATGGTATGTTCAAAATCTGACGGTGGGGAGATTTCTGGCCTTTCCTTTTCCTTCTTCTTGCTTCCTGAAAAAGACATTCAAAGATCTCAATATCAGAAAGAAATTGTTCCCTGTGAGGGAGGTGAGGCCCTGGCACAGGTGGCCCAGAGAAGCTGTGGCTGCCCCTGGATCCCTGGAAGTGTCCAAGGCCAGGATGGACAGTGGAAGGTGTCCCTGCCCATGGCAGAGGTGGGACTGGATGGTCTTTAATTCCCTTCCAACCCAAACTGTGCTGGGATTCTGTGATTCCTTGTTCCATTCAAATAATTTACACTCTGGCAGCAAGAAAATAAGAGATTAAGAGCGCCAGAGTGCTCTGTTGAGCACATAAAATCTAAGCGTATTAAATGTTTACAATGCAAAAAAGGACATTTTAATATAGATTAAGAACAGCAGAAAAGACAACTTCAGTTCAACCTCAAGTTCACCCTAAAGACACTTAAAACTCAGTTGCCTCACTGCTTCAATTCAAGGTAATTAATGCAAACTAGGACTTCCTGTGATGAAGATAAGAGTTTATAGCCTCAGAGCAATTACCTAATTTAAATTAAAGGTGGGGGAAGCATAATAAGTACCAGAAGCAGGAACAAATAATTAGAAGGACCACATGCACAATCCAACCTGGAGTCAATTGAATTTATAAGATATTTCTAACACCTCGGGCTTTGGATTTTTGTTTGTTTGTTTTGGGTGTTTTCAGGGCGTGGCTCAGGGGTGGGGGGTTATTTTAATTTAATTTTTCTTCTTTGTTTCTAAATTCACCTTAAAAGTCCTTAAAAGTTGTTTGAGTATAGAAAAAGCAGGTAAAGCAGCACTCTCTTGGTTACTAGACAGCAAGCAAAGATGGTGCTGCTCAGAGGCAGGAATCCATGTGAAATCCCCTCCTGCTGGGAAGGGAAGCACGGGAGCGAGGACAATACTCCAAACGAAAAGCCATGTGGGCTGCCTGCAGCTGAACAATGCCGTGGAAAGACAGGGCTGTTATAAACAGGATATCTTTAATATGGCTGCACAGGGCAGAGCCAAAAAGCAAACAGGCTGTCAGATATGAACAGCACAGGAGAGACTCACTGCTGTGAGAAGCAAGGGAAGCACCATTTCTGATCTATTTCTTGCAGGTTTTTATGTGGAAGCAAGGGAGAGCATTATATATATAGATTTAAAGTTGTATTTCTCAGGAAGGCTCCTGTTTGGGAGCACTTGACATGCAGTGAACAGGAGTTGGTGCTCAAGCCCTTCAGCATGTGCTGGGTAAATAAACCCACTCCTTCCAAAAATACACAGATCCCATGAGTAGGCAAGGCAAGGAGACTGAAACCCATTGCTCTGCCCACAGGAACAGCAGAGCAGCACTTCAAACAAACAGCCCCAGCCAGAGGCAAGCCCGGTGAGTCATGTGCTGGCAGGACATCCTCAGCTCTGAGAACAAGGCCACGGTGAGGCCATGCTGCCTCCCAGCCCTGGGACTGAAACAGGAATCCCTTCAGTGCAGGGCAATGCTCCTTCCCAACTGCACATGGTGAGCCCTAAAGAGTAAAATCTGTAAGGAGAACATGAGAAGCTACCAAAGGCTGCTGGCAGCACCCCAAGAGAGACTCCAGCCCACTGAGGGTGCTGAATGTGGCAGCTCTGGGTGCTGTGCAGTGCTCTGGGTCTGGAGGAAGTTCTGCCTTAGCCCTTCAATCCTGCAGAAATGGGTGTTTGACCATTTTGGTATTGGTCATGAGACCCAGAATTCGGCCCTTAGCCCTGCAGAGACACACAGGTCCTTTGGAAGGATTTGGTGAGCTGGAGAAAGGCTCTGTCTGATTAAGAAGGTGCCTCAAATACAACTGGACTCTTCCCCAAGTGAAGCCACGGGCACTCAGCAAGGTGTCAGCCTCGGTACTTCCCAGGGCAAAGCCATCCTCAGGCTGCCCTTGCTTTCCCACCAACCAGATTCCATGCACAAGGCAAGAAACACAGCTGTTCCCCAACAGCTGGAGGCAGCAGGCAGCTGGCTCCAGATGTGCACCTGGAGTTGCTGAGCTCCAGCTGAAACCACACTGAAATGTGCCCCCAAACACGTGATATGCAGGATCTGGGTGATGCCCTCAGCACCTCCTGCAATGCTTTCTGCTCAAAGACAAACATTTCTGGTTTTAGGGGACTATTTTAAAGCTTTCCAAAACCACACAGAGGTTCCTTTCACTTCAGAAGTCAGGCCAAGAAAATTCATGGCAATAAAGTGCTCTAGTAAGGAGATGACTATCACTTCATTTATCCTAAACAATGGAACCAGGGGAAAAAAAATCTTCCATGACTGGTGATTAAATAATCCCTTCAAACCCTTAGGAATATTTCAGCACAGAACTAGCTCAGACTTGGGACAGAAACTGTGTAATTGCTAAATCTCTTCATCTGCAAGTCCCCCAAAGCACAAGAACCTCCCAAGAGAGGATCCAGGAGCAGATGAGGCTGGCCAGGCGGGACCTTGCAAAATCATATGGACAGAGATGTGCAGACAAAGTCAAACAACATTCCTGGACAATGGCAAGGATTTTTCATTTTCTGAAAAGGAAAACTGAACATTTCTGTAGTGATTTGTTAAACTTACACACTGCCTGGAGACATTTTTCCCATGACAAAATTTCTACCCCAGGTTAACAGATTATTTTGCATCCAGTCCCGATGTATTTTTTTAAATCTGAGCATGAAGTTAATATTTCTGTAAAGCTTCCCAGCAGCTGAATTTAAAGAAAAGAAGGATTTAAATGGACATTTCTGGGGAGGGTGCGTCCCAGCCATGCTAATGAACAAAACAACTAACATCTGACTATTGTGTGAATGCCAGAAAGACACTGTGCCCACTTCTGTTCTGCTTACATTCAACAGCCAGTTCTGCAGACTTGAGGGACAAAATCCCTTCTTTGGATATTTACATTAGTCATGCAATAGACAAGTTTCTTCCAAATTAAAAAGATACAACTTCCAGAGAGTTTCTCTAATTTGGGTAATTCAATTTCCATTTTTCCTATTATCTTGCCATGCAGGAAAGCCTGCTTTTCTTTCAGGAGGACATTAGTTGAATTACTTTTTCACATCTAGAAAACACAAACTGACACTCATTTCCTCTAAAATGTAGTTTTCTCCTACTTTCAGTTTGCAACACAAAGTATCAGTAGGTAGATGCTAAATAAATATGCAGATTAATTTGCCTAAATTTGGTACTTGTCAATATCTAGAGTGGTCTGAATAATCATCAAAGGACTCTAAGGCAACTTGAGATGAGCCAATACAACTTTAGATAATCCTTCAATCACTTCCCCATTCCAGCAATGAACAAAACCACCATCAAAATGAAAAGAGAAAATATCCATGGAGAGAAAAGGTGTCATGGAATGTCACAAAGCTCTCACTTGCATTCATAATTTATTAGTTACTGATTCAGAGCAAGAAAAAAACTTTCCTTAACATGGGATTTATGTTCTACTTCATCCCTGTCTGTAAAAGGGCTCAAATGCTCTGATGAGCCACCAATGCAACAGCATAAAGACAAGTGCCATCCCAGCTCCTAAACTGTTCTCCTTGCCTGAAGATGGACAGATTTGATCCTTCCACAAGATTTCCTTGCAGTATTTCCTTGTGGGACCAACAAGAACATGGTCAAACACCCATTTCTGCAGGACTGAAGGGCTAAGGCACAACCTGCTCCAGACACAGAGCACTGCACTGACCTGACAGCACCCAGACCTGCCACCTCCAGCACCCAAATTCAGCACCCCAAGGGCTGGAGTGTCTCTTGGGGTGCTGCCACCAACCTGTGGTAGCTTCCCATGCTCTCCTTACAGACTCTGCTCTTTGGGGCTCACACATGTCAGCAGAAAGACCACCACTGCTACTGCTGCAGCCCAGCCACAGAAAGGCTATTTCACAATAAATGACCTTGTGAAATAACTATTCTGCCTCCAGAAGCTACACTGGCCAAATCCCTCCATCCTCCAAAAAAGGAAACACACCTCCTACTGTTGAGAGCAGAAAGCCAGGTCTTGGGATCAGAGGGAAACCTGTCTCTCTGGGTTTGATCTCCAGGGAGAGGCAAACTGCAGAGCTGCTCACACAGCTGAGAGAGAGTGAAAACCAGCCCTGGGGAAAACACTCAGCCAAGAGAATAATCAACCAGAGGAGCAGAATCTCTTCAAACAACCAAACCTGTGTCAGCATGACTGAACCAGTCCTGCCCAGCACACCAGCAGAGAGGCACAGGGAGCCAAGAGCACAGAAGGCATCAGGAGCAGCAGGGTCCTCTCCAAGGTGCATATGAAAAGTCATGCTAACCAGCAGATTAATAAAATATTTAGAAGATTCAGGTCAGGCTTAAGTCCCTGAGCAGTTTTACCATCTCAGATGTTAGAAGGTGTTTTTATCTATGCCCTGTTTTGTTGTACATGGACACATGTTCTGGAGAGCCAGGAGAAAAAGAGCTTCACTGCTGTACGTGCACTCCCCATACAGAAAACAGGACAAATAACAAACAAATATAGTCCAGTATTCATTAGAGCAATTTTTTTTTCTCAGAAATAATCTTTTTTACAGCAACCCAGGTTTACCTCCACTAGTAATCAATCCTAACAGTGCAGTTCCACAGACAAAAATATGTAATTTCTCTGAGTTTTCTTTCATGCAACTGCACCTTCACCACTATTTATTGACTTTTTTTCCTCCTCAAGGTGCCACATAAATGATCACCAACATGAAGTAACTTCCAAACCTGCTGGGTGCTCAGTTTGAACCAGAAATCTGCATCTAAGTAACATGATCCCCAGGAATGCCAAACATTGATTAGGGTTGTTTGGAAATGCATTGCAAACAGGAGCTGGTTTTCCAATCCCCTACACTCGGACAGGCTCTGACATCTAAAGCACCACCAAAACCTACAAGGAGAGTAAAGGAATACAAGGAAAAAGGAGGCATCTTACCTTTTTCATTATAGAATATGGAGATGATTTTATGCCTGGGTTTCCTCTCTTCTGGGACAGAGGGCAGGGGTTTAAAGCTGTTGTTGGTTGGTAACTGGTCTTTGCCCCCTGCACTGAAGATAGCGCTGCTCATCCGGACTGGAGGAGCAGGGGGCTTGTCTTCCAGCTCTCCGTTGTCAGACATGCTTCTCAATAGCTAGGGGAAGCCCTGGAAGAGAAAAAAAATGTGATTTGAACACAGGAAAAGAGCATGGAGTACATGAATGTACCATTCCTTCTGCTGGCAGAGGGGAAGGAGGCGTGAATTCAACTCTGAGGAACGCAGACACTGCCGCCTCCACCAAAGGAAGCAAATCCCTTCCTCATTCCCACTTCTGGGCCACCCATTCATTTGTGCCAGCAGCAGCAGCATCTGTGGGATGGAGCCACAAACATTTCCAGTGATAAAAGTAATCCACACCAAATGAACAATTCCCAAATCTGGTTCTCTGTTCACACAAAGGGCCTAAGTACAACATCCTTTGGGGGTAGCTCTACTCCAAAAAGCTTCATATGCTCTAGTACCAAACAGCTTTAAAAGCCTTACATGCTTTCCTTCTTGTCATTTATCAGACAAGACCTTGGGGACAAAGGAACAGCTTATGAGCCATAATTCAGCACACTATCCACATTAAGTGGCACTCAAAACATCTCTACCCAAATCACACAGCCTGCATTAAAGAGCTCAGCACTGAGATCCACAGGATCCACTTCTGAATGAGGCTTGCATTGCTTCCCCACTTGGTGCCAAACTTTCTCCACTTGCAGAAAATAACACATAGTATCACCACAATGCTCTGAATCCTCAACAAAAACACGAGTGAAAACACAGACAAACAGCTGCTAGAGCTGCAACCACAGCACAATAAAACATCTACGTGACACATTCCCCATTCAGAAAGATCTCTGCTAGCATTTCCTCCCTCCTTGTAGAATTTCAGGGATTTTTTTTTTCCTGATCACCAGGAAACAGGCAGCCTCTCTGCTAGAGAGTAAAGAGCACAAAGAAAGATGTACAGAAAATACTTCTCAATGACAGGTAACAAACAGTAACAAATGTACCCTCAGTTCCTCTGTTCACTCAAATGACAAGCTACCTCTTTGGGACAGGAGCCAACACATCTTTGTGTTGACTTCCTTCTCCTCTCACAGCAGCTGGAAAGGGAAATGGGAATTTCATTGGGAAATGAATGGCCTCCTGGTGCCCACCAGCTTCCCATCACATCTCAAGGCACGACTCACATGATCAGTGCCATTCACAAGAGCCACAACAAGGCAGTGCCATCCCCTCTCAATTACTGTGCTCCCAACAGCACAACACCTGCATCCTGCCCAGCAGCACAACTGAAACCACGTGGGCTGTCATTCCCTGGCATTTCACAGGGTGGCTGAGTGCTGCCAAATCCCAACAGAGAGACACAAGTCAGGCCAGCAGCCTGGACTGGAGCAGCACTCTGGTTTATGTTGTGAAGCTCGAGGAGATTAACGTTAATTACCCCCATAAATGACCATGAAAGAATGTAATTTCTGTAATATATCATCAGAGGCACAAGCAGCACAATGTTCTGGCAGAGCAGCAGAAACTGGACACGTGCTGGTTGCTCCATGACTTGGAGGGCAGGAGGAAGAGCACTCCAAGCTGTGCAGCACCCACCTACACAGCCCTGCCTTGGAGCCCTTCTCTGCTGAATTATAAACAGACCTGCCACCTGAACGTGGCTGCAGGGATGCAGCTGTGAGTCAGGCACTGATTCCCAACACTCTTCCAAATCCACTTACTGACTGCTCTTTCAGGGGTGGCAAGTTATCTGCCAGATTGTCTTTTTTCCACCATAATATGGGGTACAAAAATTAAGTATCCTGCAATCCAACAGCAGGCCTGAGCAGCCAACCCACAGAGATTTTAATTGCAAATGCTTCCCTTACAAGACATTGCAGCAAGGACATGCCACCCATTTGAGATGTACAAATCAAATCAGGTATTTGCTTCATTAACATGTAATAGATCCACCAAATCAAACTGATATATTCATATATATGTATGTATTCCTATGCATGTATATTTATATATACAGATATATATTGAAGTCAAGCTTGGAGTGATGGTAATACAGGGAACCATAATCTATGTCCCTTCTGTTAATCAAACCTCAGGAAAGAGGTGGATATAGGGTCATCCAGGTATCCAGATGGGGACAGGTAAAACAATAAATGTCTTTGCAACAAATGCAATCAGACAGCCAAATAAACCATAGCAGGTAAATAAGTGCATCACATAACTTGTATGCCCAAATGGTACACTGGGCAAAGAAAACATCATCATGAGTGGCCTTTTGTATTTTTCTAAAGCAAACCCTATTAGTTCCTCCATCTGAGCAGTTTTTCTGAGGTGTCTGATAAGAGCAAGAGCAGGATGTAAGGATAAACAACTCACCTGCATCTGAAACTGGACAAGAACAGACTTGGGACTCCAAACCCACAGCAATTCCCCACACACTCCCTTAGAGAGGCCAGGCACTAAATTAACAACACTGTCACGTGGTATTCAGGCTACTAATTTAAAAAACAAAAAGCAACACACCAAAAAACCCAACCAACTGCATTTCTGCTGATGTAAATTTAAAATAAAATTCTCATTCTAGTAAAAATCCTTCATTTTCAGTGACAAGCAGCTCATCACATACTCAGTCTTGATCCAAAACAAATTATTCCTTAGTATCTTGTACGCTCAAGAGAAATAAGTTGGAAGGAAGGATATGGAAATCCAAATCTATTTCAGGAGAAAATCAGTGCTCCAAGGAACTGGTGTAGAGCACCTGAGCAGAACCCTGAGAGCTGCAGCTCTGATCAGCTGCTGACTGTTCCAAGGGCTCACAGAGATCCTTGACCTCGCTCAAAGTGCAGCCCAGGAGCTCCACAGCAGGAAAACAACCTGTGGGGCTGGTGGAGCAAACTGGAGTGACAGAAAGAGCTTCAGGCATCAGCTTCCACCCAGAGGACTGGCTCCAGCACCAAAACCCTTCCAGCTCACTAAATCTGTGGTCTAGGAAAACCTCAGCTGCAAGGAAAAATTTAAACTGTGATTTATTTAACAAGACATGGTAGAGTTTCTGAGTGGTCATTTCAAAAATGATCATTAATAAAATAAAGTGCTGAATTCAAACCTAGTTTGCACAAAGGCCCATTTCAAAGCTTTCAATTCATCATTTATTTAAATGACAACAGATCCACTCAGGCCAAGAACATCATGAAGCACAGTTCTGATTCTTCAGTCATCATGGGAAGTGAAAAATCATTTTGTCCAGGTTCTAATTCAAATAGCCCTCTTTCTTCTGCACTCAGCTGAAGAAGAGAGCAGCTCCCCTCTTCTTTATCCTTATCCTGCCTCCATCAAGCAAGGAATGTTTCCACAGTGTCAGGAAGTTTTTGCAAATGGTTACAGAGGTTTGGCATTATAGGCAATGACTGGAGCAGGGACTGAAAAAAGGAAAAAAAAAAAATTAAAGAAGAGTGTAAATACCCTCCAAAGCTCTGTTTCTGCTCTCTCAGGCTCCAAAGAGGAGAAGGAGCCTGTTCAGATCGCAGCAGCCAGACGGAATCACTCCTGCACCATCACCCACTGCCTGCCCTGCTGATTTGCAGGGAATTGCAAAGACATGGGGAATTTTTTCCAGTGCCTGCCAGGAATCTGTAACCCAGCAAAGGGGATGTCAGGCTCGCATTTCTCTGACACAATCAGACAACACAAGTAATGGTTGGTTTTTTAGCTTGGCTGAAAGACATTTACCCAAATAGTTAACCTGAATTTGAGCAGCCCTACAAAAATATGCTAAAGGTAATACATGGCAGAGGGATACACTTTCATCTTTGCCAGTGAAGGAAATGCCAGTAATAATAATGTGTTCAAGCACATCAGCAGCTCCCCCACAACCACTACTCACACTACATTTAGTACAAGAACTAGAAAGCAATGGATTGAACCACAGAGACGAGCAGAGAAGCTGCAAATAACACTTAACTACAGCCTTCAGACAGGTTCAGTCCCACCACAGGACACAACTTCAGCCCATTACACTCTGAAAAAGACAGACAAAAAAAGCTAAAAGCTTTTCTCCCCACAGTTCTGCTGCTTAACCCACAAAACACAGTCACAGGTGCCAGCGCTGGTGACCACAGGGCTCTGACTCTCAGTCCTCATCCCCAGTACATGACACTCCTCCCTCCTTTTGACAACTGGGGCAGTGAAAATTAAGTGCTCTCTCCATCCTACACAGCCAAAGAACAAATGTGCTCTTCTGCAGAGGCAGCAGTGAACGTCCAGAAGGGTCTGGGTGTCCTAAATCCCTCACCACCAACGCTTGGAGACCTGGAACCAGGTTCCTCACAACTGCAACTCCTCTCTCCCATCAGATCATTGAGTCCAAGAGTTAACTCAGCACCATTAGCCTTCCCACCTTGGCCCAGAGAGGCTGAGGCAAGACAAGCTCAGGGAGCTCCTTGGGTGGTTGAACCCACCTGCAGTCCCTCCCAGCCCCTGAAGGGACCTGCCCACCACATTCCCATGCGCCAAGTTTCGTTTTTACAATCTACATCCTGCTGCTCACTGCCTTTCCTCTTTTGGGGATGGAAAGGGCCCTAAAACCCACGGTCATGGCCAGGTCACAGGAGAGAGACAGTGATTCCTGTCCTTGCCCCTGGTGGGAAAACACCCAGAGAAATGTAACCCTGCCAGTGAGTAAAAGCTGAAGTGAGGCTTGGGCAGTGCTTTCACAAAGCTGACAAACACACACTGCTGCAGCACGTCAGTCTGAATGCTCTGGCTTTGACTTGCCCTTTTTTGTTGTTTGTCCCCCCCAGTTCCCCTTGTGTGAGCATAAAGCTGGCTGCTTCCTGAAGGACTTCCTAAGCACAGCTCTTGTGCCAGCCCAGCTCCCTCGTGATAGGGATGGAGCCTGACACGCACTCCCATCCCAGCTGAAGCTCTGTGCTGCTCTTCAGCACCCCTGACTCTGGAAAAAAACATTTTCCTTCTCCAGCTTGCTTGCAGACAAGGAAAGGAAATAAAAGGAAAACTGAATAAAAGGATGAAAGGACATAAAACAAAATAGAAGTCAATCATTCTGCTATCTGCTATTAGTGCACACTCACATTTTCCCTGGAGCACTTGTGTTTGAGCAGATTCAGTTTTAAATCCAGATTACAGTGCACACACATGAGCCTTCCTTACAAAGCCCTGACCAGGAGTAGGAAGATGGCACCAAACCAAACAGCTGGTGAAGAAAATTCTCACATCACAATGACCTGAATTTGTCTTCTTAAGATGTTCAAATTAATGTATTTGAGCAGTCTAGGCTGCACCTGCATTTCACTGCCTGGGATGCAATGCAAAACTAGATCAGGCTACTGCTTGGAAAAAGAAACCAAAACAAAACACATCCAGATTAGAGCTGCTTGATAACATGTCCCTAAATTCCTGCTTCTGGCACACAATACTGTGCTTTACACTGCCACTGATCTCTGAGGAGCCAGAGCTGAATCACTGAAACACATCAAATAAATCTGTCACAGGAGCCTCAGAGAGCTGCAAACTGAACTCAGCTCTCCAGTGCAGGTAGATATTACTCAGCTCATTTACTATCAGCAGCACAACACAGAAGGAGCAGCACAAACATCACATTTAAGTCCATTTGGCATGACTGACCAAAAAGGAGGAGCAACAAATTTGAGGCTAGTAAGGCATTAAGAAACAACCACTTTGCTTTTGATATGCCACTACAGCTGCAGGATACTTTTGGGACAACACCTGAAACACTTGGGCCACGCACACAGCTTGAAGGCAACCCAGCAAAACTGTCTGTGGCCTGACAGAAGGAACTGAAGAAAAGAGAACAGGGTAAAAATGAAGGAAGGGCTGCTGGAGAGTGCAGTCCCTGCAGAGGACACCAGGGTTCCACTGCAGACCTCCAGGCAGCAGCTTCACCACTTCCCTGGGGGCCTCATGGGGCCACTGGCCACACTTGTCACTGCATCAGAGACAGCCACAACCAGAGCAGAGGAAAAGAGCAAAGGAGGTGCCCAGGAAAGAAATCTCCAAGGCAGAAGGTGTCACGTGAAAAGAAGCACAGAGCCTGTAAGAACAATACTGAGTGTGATGCTCCAAGGGAAGACTGGTGTGACAAGGCAGATTTAAGGCAGTCATGTCCCACTCTGGCTTAATATTATAAAAATCCTTGCTGAAAATGCCTAGGGACTCATTCCCATCCCCCCAGGACTCCAGTGGTTTTGGTAGTTTGTTTAAACACAGCCTCCCCACACCACCACCTCCTAACACCTGAAAATCACCACACTGGAAGAGAGACTTGATGCTTCACTATTCTGGAAAAGAGGTGCAGTTTAAAAGTGGAGATTGGAGGGCTGCTTACTTCATCAGATATTCGATTTTCTTAGATCAAGCAGATTTTGGTGTCCAAAAGCAGAATGAAAAATCTCCATGGGTATTCTTTTCTCCCTGCCCCCCTCCTTTTTTTTCAAAGGCTCCTGTTGAGCAATAGATTTCCTGTGATTAGCTCACTTAGTGCTGATTATAGCTCACTTCCTCCCAGGGATTAGCAGAAAGCAGCTTTCTGACAAGTTTTTATTCAGATGGTGCTACCTAGCCACAGCTTCCTGCCCCATCACTAACAGCCTCTTAGTTCAGCAGCTCAGCAGCTTGAAATTATTTCACTGCTGCAGAAAAATTCACAAAACCAGCACATCTCAGACTGTCTTCTCCACGAAAAACAAAACAAGTCTTTTGGGATGTCTAGCTTTCCAACTTGAAGCATTCGGATCCACGAGATTTATTTAATCAGATCCAAAAAGGAGTTTTTTGGAACAGAATGAGACTACCTTCAGAGAGTGAAAATACTTATCTCATCATTTCAACTGAGAAAACCGTGCAAAAAAAAAAACAAAAAAAAAAACCAGCAGAGGCAGACAAAGAATTGCTTTCTTGCAGACTTGGCAAACATAGTCCTAGATCTTCTGCCTGCCAAGAGAGGACTCGTGCAAAAGCACGGACAAGAGTAACTGTGATAGTGGCCAGAAGAGGCAGCGGGATCATCTGCTCCACCTACGGCTCTTGGAAACACCCGCGGCCACTCCAACGTGGCGCTGGGAGCCAGCCCTCCTCTGGAAAAGCAGGTACCCACTTCCATGGCATGTGCTGGAACCTCTCCTTCCAGCTTTAGGGGGACTCAGAAAAGAGGGTTTGGTCAATGCCAAACCACACACCCGTGAAAACCAAGTTATTTTTATTTAGCTTTTCTTTATAGGGAGCGCAGAGGAACCTACGCGGACCTAAAACACTCTGACCTAAAATACTCCAACCAAGCTCAGATTTACAACCACAAACAGGCAAGACACTCACTCTTCAAATGAGAGAACAGCTGAAAAAACCCCAGAAATAAAAAATATCTGAGCCAAACCAATCTGTCATTAAGATTTACAAAGGGACACAGTAACCAAACCAACTACCCTGAAGTTTATAAACAGGTCAGGTCCCTCCTTCCCTCTTCACTGCTACAGGTGGCAGAGGAAACACATAATATTCCCACTCTTAACGAGGGTGTAGGAGAACCTCAGCCTGACTTGGCAAAATCCAACTGGATGACACACAGAACATTCCCAGCTAAATTCTTTCCAATTTCTCTTTTTCCAACCCATTAATTTCCTTACGATTTTTGCTGAGTCACACAAACAGAAGGAAAACACAGCACAAACAACTGTTAATTGCCTAGTGATAAAGATTTAGGGGAAAAAAGAAGATAAAAATCACAGTTGAGTGGAAGGAATAAAAAAAGCAGAGAGGAAATGATCTTTAGCACAGAAGAAGGAATAGCCAAAAGTGTAATAAATGTTCTTACCATGAACTGAGTTATACAAGACAAATGTTTATTGAGGGGTATTTGAAAGGGTTCCTAAGCTTTCCTAAAGGAAAATATTCTTCAAACCCATTGCCAAAGTCCATTACAACCTGAAGCAATTATTGACTCTGTAAGGCACTGAGCAGATGTGCAAAGTCTTGCACCAAAAATGAGCAACTGGGCTGCAAAAATGTCATTTTTGAAATCAAAAAGGGATCTCAGTCTTTTGAGGCTGAAAAAAATAAACAGGGAAAATCTGGGTTGGCCCAGATGTGCAAGAGTCCTGGTAAAAACCAGTAAGTTATAGCTATCAGTAATAGCAAATTTAAGCAAATTAATGATATTTGGCTCACTGAATGCTGGGGCCACCTGTAAGCTGTGATTCATCTTCACTTTGTCCCTTGAACCCTGCAGAGCACTCAACACGCACCCAAGTCATCACTTCTGCTTCAGGAAATAAATGTGGCTCTGCTGAACTGCGGTGGCATTTCACCACCAGCAAACCAGGAACCTCTTCTCTGCTTTATTGCCTCTGAAAGACCTCAAACACCACAGGTGACAGCACCAGATGGGCCTCAGAAGTGACTTCAACTGCCCTGATTTCCCATTTCCCCTAAATTTGGCAGGAAAACTCACTTTGGAAGGCAGCTGATGAGAGCAGCACACAGGAACAAGCCAGAGGGATGTGCTGATGGACACAAAGGCCCATTCCCACCTTTCTCTGAGGCAGCCCTTGCAGGAACACAGAGGTCTGAGGAGTGTGGTGGAGGAGGAATGAAACCAGGAGGGATCCAAGGGATCCATTCCCAGCCTCTGCCGCAGGGCTGGGGAGTCGCCGCCTACCCACCAAATTCAGGCCACGCTCTGTTTTATCCAGCCCACAGCCAGAGTTTTCCTTCAAGGAACCACTGTGCAGAGATGCACAATGATAACACGTGCTCCAAGGTGTTTGAACCAGCCTGCTCAGCAATGAACAAGGAAATTATCCTTCTTCTGCCTGCTGAAAATCCTGAGTCAACTAAAGGCAGACAAGGCAGCCGGCGGCGGGCGCAGCGCATGCAAATCCGCCAGTCGAGTCGGGGTGTTTGTGCTTACTCATATTTCACCACCTAGCAGACACTTTTCAGCCTTTATTTTTATAGCTGAGGTTTTCTAAAGATCAAAGGAGAATAGGGAAAAGGGCAAGTACGGAAAGTTTACAAGAAAATTAAAAAAAAAAAAGTTTGCATCTCATTGTTGAGATTCTCTCTTAATTAAAGCTGACATTTACAGGCAGGGAGGGACCATACATTCCAGAGCAAAAGTTATTTGACTAAAGGCTGTCCTGCATGAGGCACCTGTACAGCTTGGTACATTTCTGTGTTAATAAGAGCATTCCCAGCTCTTTAACCTAGAGATTCACCATGCAACATGCTCTAAAAACCTCAGGCTGCTGGCAATGTACAGAAGGGTCACCAGTAACGCCAACACAGAATGAAAGTGCTTTTTAAAGCTTTTTTTTTTAACCACTAGAAATAATATTGGGCAATGGTAAGACAAGGCCATGGCCTCCCCATCCAGATTAGAGGTAAGTGGAAAAAGAAGAGGTAACATGAAGTGTTTATGGGGGTGGCAGAACCTGTAGAATCCAAGGGTAAGGGATCTGGTACTCCTCCATCACACTGGTAGAGCTGCCAAATGTCAGCTAAGGGAAAAAGGAATAACAAGGAAGAAGACAAAGGGGAAAGATGAAACATCTCCCTCCAGAAAAGCTCTCTTTTTCACAGGCACTCAGAACAGAGCTCTTTGTTTCTCTCTAGTGGCTGCCCAAGGCCTGCTCCAACCACAGTCACCAGAGGACACTGGGAACTTCAGCTCAGCACAGCAGTCCTGGGGCCAAACCTTGTTTCTTCTCACAGGAGTGCCAACCTGCCACAAAATGCCACAGGGGGAAACCCTAAGGGACACCAGGACAGCTGCTGACCACACAGCCACAGCCCCTGGGAAAGGTTCAGCAGTTTGCTGAAACCCCTGCACGACACAAGCTCAAGGTGCTTCTTTTCTCACAGCCACACTGGACACAAAGAGCAAAGGCTTCAGGAAATCAAATGCAGGAGAGGAAAATACCAAAAGCACCTGAGCATGGCAAAAACAATCCCACTCCAGAGATGGCTCTGGTGGACTCAGCTCATTCCCCAAGTGTATTCCAGCAGCACCACACTGAAACTAGAGACCATTTCTCCTGGGAGAGCTTTATTCCATTTGTGTCACAACAGACTGGCTTCTTCACACATGGAAACTTCTGCAGGGCTTGGGTTCCCTGCAGCATCCCACTTCTGCACCAGGAAGTTCACTGCTGATAGCTGGGACAGCTGTTTGTGGAAGGGACCACAAAGCTCAGCTCGTTCACCCCCTGCCATGGGCAGGGACACCTCCCACTATCCCAGGTGGCTCCAAGCCCTGTCCAACCTGGCCTTGGACACTCCCAGGGATCCAGGGGCAGCCACAGCTTCTCTGGGCACCCTGTGCCAGGGCCTCACCTCCCACCCAAGGAAGAACTTCTTCCCAATATCCCATCCAAATCTGTCCTCTTTTATTCTAAAACCATTCCCCACTGCACTGTGCTAAAAAGCCTCTCCCTCTTTTTTGTAATCCCCCTTTAGACACTGGAAGGTCTTTCCTGGAGCTTTCCCTCCTCCAGGCTGGAGACCCCCTCCTCTCCCAGCCTAGATCAGAGAAGCTCCAGCCCTTGGAGAATCTCCACAGTCTCCTCTGGACTTACTTGAACAGGTCCACGTTTCTTCTGCTGAGGACTCTGGAGCTGGATGCAATATTCCCAGTGGGATCTTTTCATTAAATGAGAATGCAACACAGGAAGGATCATCCCAATACTTCCCTGCCAACAGCAGCTCAGGATGGAATCAGATCTTACTAAAATACTCTCAGAGCTTGGTGTGCTCACACTTCTGCACCAGTGCTTCAGGACTGCCACATCTTCCTTACACAGGTGAGGTTTGAAGTTTTACAGATTTGACACAAGGACACAACCCCTCATTTTGTTTTTTCTTGGCATGTTTAGGTCTATTAGGAGAGGTGAAGTACCTAGATGAGGTATACAACCAATTCTGCAGCCAGTGCAGAGGAAGGCAGTGCAGGCAACCCCTTCCCCATTATTTCAAGACAAAATAAACAGTACAGTAAGTACAGAGCTCAGTTGCCACAAATTCAAATCATCCTGAATACTCAGACACAAATTTTGAACATTAGACCTGAATTCCTCAACAGAAAAACTAAATATTGTAATCATGTTTTCCTTAAAAAAGGGGGGAAATGAGCAAGGCACAGGTGTTCTGGAAATCACTCACTGCAGCTCACAGCCCAGTACTCCTGTTGTGACACTGCCAGAGTTTTCCTTGTCTGCTCTTACAGATTTTCTACTTTAAAATCACTTACACACATACAAGCAACACATTCACTTACAGCTTAATGCAGCAAATTCCCTGAAATCTGGGGTAATGTCCTTGTATGCCTTTCAGGGAGCCAGAGCACTCACCTGGACACTGGAAATAACCATTTCCACTTAAAATGTTGGCTGCCAGAATGAGTTTTTAAACTAACTTTCTGATTTTTCTTTTTTAAATCATTCCTTGCAAAACTACCTCTCTCACTCTTCTTGCCTATAAACGGGTTTTTATCTGAAGTGCCAAAGAAAAATAATCCAAATCAACTAGAACTGTACACAGGCTACACATCAAAATATATTAAACCACCAGAAAAAGCCTGAAACTATATAATAATTCAAAATATATAAATAATTCTTATGCTGATGTGGAAATTGATTTTTGCCAAGCCTACAGGACAAGTACAGAAGCCAGTAAGTAGGGGAAAAATATGAAAAGCCCCAACATTTGTGTTAATATGACTACCCCATACACTACTTACAATTTACAAATCAAATATATGATAAAAATGCCCTAAACACAGATATGTAATAAATGTACAATTCTTTAAACACCAATTGTGAGTGGTTAAATGAATTGAATTTTCAAAGTGACTTAATACATCCCACCAATATTAATACACTTTGAGGGAGTTACTATCCATGGCTGTTTATATAGGATGCAGTAGGTACCACAGCCACAAAAATTTATTGTACAGCTCAAGAATGAAATACTTTTTAAAAAAATAAAAAATACAAAATTATGAACACAGTTACCAATTGAATAGACAGAAGGCCTGTGAAAACTACAACCAGCACCCTGGGAATCTGAAGAGCTTCCAAAGGAAGCTGTCAAGTTAAAATAATATTGAAACAGTTGACAAAACATAATACTGCACTTAGAAAGGTGCAAAAGACTTGAAAAAAATCTACTTGTACTGTGGTACAAATTGTGAGTTTAACACATAAGCATAGGTAACTGTGCCTGTTCATTAAACAGTGAAAGGCATTCCTATAGGCAGAATTAGAAGATTTCAGTGAAATATGACAGAGCAGGAGTAAAGCTCCAGAAAATGTATTTTCATGAGACTCAGGCACTGACACACCAAAAGAATGCAGCTCTCAGACCTTGCTCCACCTTATTCTCTTGCCCCAATAACAACTGTGCAATTCTACAGCAGATGAAGATGTTTGTGAGGGTGAGACTGAATTAATGTAAAACAGACCTCCAAGAGCAATGTCTGACAGCCACAGAACACAAACTCAGTGAGGTGACAACACTGAGGTGTCTGCCCATGATGTCCTCACACACAAACACCACCCCAATTCTGAATAAGAGCTGTTTATTTTAAAAGAAATAAGAGAGACAGCACTTACCTAAGGGGTCTAATTCCATTGGAAGGGGTGCATGATGATAATTATGGAAAAACATCAGACATCACAGCACTGCCATCACCTCCAGCCTCACTGAGCCCTCATCACAGGAGGGTGAGGGGAGGCAGCACTAATAATCCATTCCTTCAGCCAGAAAAATACAAACAGCAGCCCAGGAAAATCCTGGGGCACATCCCAGCTCCAAAAACCCATTTAACAGAGTGCTCCCACTAAGCTGGTACCATCACAATGACACTGTAGTCACCACATGGGGCAATCACATCACCCAGCACAACAATCTGATGCCTTCCAAATCTTCCTCTTTTTATTCACAATACCAGTAGCTGCTACAGGCTAGGGTGAACACAGAAACAAGGGCATAAAACATTCTTGCTGGGCCAAATTAGCATGGCAGGCTTCCACTTTCTGTGCTTATGAAAATCCAAATGCATATATTTTTTAATTTAAAAAAATTTATTCTCTTAATAAATTTTATTGTAACTAGGGAAGAAGGTCATCTCTTTAGAAGTGGTCAGCTTTCCAAGAGTTTGTCATCTAAAGGAAAATTTTCTCAGGTCCTTTCAATTGTTAAGAAAACAGGAAGCAAATTTCAGTAAGCCATTTCAATAGAGTAAAACAAGAGATAAAGATCTCTATTAAACTTGGCAGCAAAGACAGAGCCCACAGAGTATCAGTCTGAGCAGCCCCTTGCCACCAGCCTGTCCCACTCTGCTCACTGGGGAATGACCCATCATCCACTGCCAACCAGCTGTGGCTGCCCCATCCCTCTGGAAGTGTCCAAGGCCAGGTTGGACAGAGCTGGGAGCAACCTGGGACACTGGGAAGTGTCCCTGCAAGTGGCAGGGGGTGGCACTGGATGGGCTTTCAGGTCCCTTCCAACCCAAACCATCCTGGGATTCTACAGCCAGGTGTGTGTGAGAGCAGAGACAGCAAGTGAGAAACCAAAAGAAAGCACTGATGGCATCCTCATCTCATTTAGCAAATTAAAAACATGGCCAAGAGAAAAGGGCAAGAAAGACCCCAATGCTGAGGATTACTGACAAGTTATTTGACCAAACCCTTCAGGGGTGGGCAGCAAAAGCTGCTTCACTAGTGCAGGATACATGGTCACACTTGTTAAGCAGAGCAGCCTGGAATGAAAGTCACATCTACTTCAAATCTTGACCAAGATCCTGGAAACAAAGAATTCCCCAGTTCAGATGTGTTTAAATTTAGAAAGCTGCATCTCACTTTGGTCCATGGGCTTCAGAAGAGCTGAGGAAGTAAAGTGCATCCACCATCAATCTCTCAGCCAAGCACGAGCAGGCACAAAGGTGCTGCCAAAGACTCACAGCCAAAGAAGGATCTCCAAGGAGCCCTGCCCAAAGTGTTACAAGATAAAACTCAGTGCCAACCATGAGTCTGACAACCTACCTCTTAGCAGCAATGAGGGAGTGAAAAAAAAAGAAAAAAAATAAAAGAGTCATTTAAAACCTGATGGTGTTAGTAAAACTTTTGTTTTGCAGGACTAACAGTCATCACTACCACAAATGAAACCAAAGTAAAAATCATTTCATCTCAGTATTTTCACTTATCCTTCATTCTTTCCGTTTATTCCCTAACCCTTCATTCTAATTCTTTTAAGGCACTAAAATTTTATTATATGACATGTTCCAAGTTGTAGTCAGATTGATGTGGATGTATAGGTTGACCAGAAATCTTAACTTTCCACAGCAAAACTCCATCCAGGTTTACCAAGACTGAGTACATTTCTTTGTGCTGCAAAAAGAGTTTCCAGCATGCACACAACAAGCCAAGGAGAAGGAGAATTATGCCTCTCAGAAGTAAAATATTTTACAATGGAATAATTATTAATGAACAAGGAAATAAAAGACATCACAACCACACATTAAAACACAGAGCCCTGCTTGTGAAGAAACCACCAAACCAGCTCTACTGAACTATCCTGAATTTTTATTTTTCATTTCCAGCAGCTACCTGGGAAAATAATCTACATCTAAAAATCTCAACACCAATTCCCTCTAAAAATATATCTATAAAAATACAAAATCCCTGTAAATAGGCCCAAAAGGGCTGAAAAGAAAAAGCAATGAGTCCTCAGCCAACACATACTCTGGTTACTGTAAAACAGTCTCATCCCAAAAATCAGGAGGAGGTACTTGCCTGAACTTCCTGGCTGGAGCAGTCAAGGCTCTCTGCACCACAAAGAATTAATTCCTAAGCTTGGGCACTGGTATCAAAGAGCCTTAGCACATTGGCATCAGATTAAAATTAACTGTTCTTGCTGCTAAAGAGCTTTCAAAATCCCCAACTTCACTCTTCTCTTTGCTTTTTCCACTGAAGGGGTAGAAGCAGAAAATATTTCACACTTGGTGATAATGCCCCAGCTCTGACAAATCAAAGATTTCACATAATTTATTTTCATAGTAGTGACAGCTAGCACTTCACACATTGGCAATAAAAGGCTGTTTCAAAGCCAAAAACCATTTAACAACATTAGGGACCTATTTGCTACGCCACAGAAAACGATGGCAGTATTTTGTGAGATCCTGCTCATTTTTGTGTGTTTGATCTGAAGCAGCATTCCCAAAAGCTCAGCAAACACATGAAAAAGGCAGGAGGAGCAGAAATCCAGACACACTCCCAGGTTGTTCCAGAGCTTTAGTGTCAGATCACTCAGCAACACTCCCAAGCCAAGTTTAACATCAGGGATTCCTTTTCCAGCAGTCAATTCCCTGCTGTGGATCCCCACAGAGGGACTTTGGGATGACTGGAATAACTGGTTTGGGGCCAGGGGAGGGCAAAACCCAAACTGTGGCTGGTGCCACCTGCCCAGGTGGCCCCAAGTAACAAATTCATGGTCACGTATTTTTGCCAAAATTAATGCCAGCAGGTGGATTTAATGCCCTGGTAAAATCACAAGCACTCAGCTTATTTAACACAAGTAGAAAATACCAAGTTTGCCTTTTAAGTAATGGGTTTGAATTTTAAAAGTTGCTCACTTTCAAACATTAAGATACTTTGATTTTATTATTTTGGTTATTTTATTTGGGTTTATTTTATTATTTTGGTTATTTTTCAGGGTAAAACAGATAATTCACAAGCTGAAGCCCCTGCCAATGAGCTATTTCCACAAGAATCTGCCCAGCCAGGTCCTGCCTGGAGCCCAAATCCCCAGATCCCTTTAAACAGCCTTTTGCTGCAGACAGGCTTAGGGGAAAGATACTGCCATTCTTCCAGGTTCTCACTTTACTGGAGACCTTTTCAAAAGGAAATGGGTTAAATATTCAAAGGTGATTTTAAAAAGCATCTTCCTGAAGCAGTTTTTTCTTGCTCTTGTCCAGGAGATACCTCTGCTAGCTAAAGCAGTTCTAAAATGACTGTAAATGAAAAACTAATGCAACGTAGTGTAGAAAACATCCCACTTCTAAAATAAACCCCACAGTATCAGATAACTCTAATTTTTCTCGTTAAAGAAGCTGTGGGAAAGCTGACAGTGAGTGCACACTGAGTCAAACATCCAGCACCTAAAACAGGAAGCAGAAAACTTTAGGGGGGAAAAAAGAAAAAGTAGAAGTTGAACTGGAAAAACTCTTCAGTGTATTTTCATTCCTCACTACACCTGCCAGCTGCCCTCACTCTGATTCACATGATGTTAAATCCCTCTCTTAACACTGAGCACCACTTGAAGCACACTCACCACTGCCCCAGTAAGTTGGCTCCTTCCCACAGCTGCTTCTGTGTTAAATCAAACTGCAGAATTAAAAATAAATAAACCTGTCTTATCAAAATAATTCCTTTCAAGATATAAAACAACTTTTGCTAATTAGCTGAGACAACAGCCCCGACCTAAGGTGCAAATATCACTCAGCTTTGGGCTACACCAACACCAGTGCTGGGCTCAGATCTTTTGGGAAACAATGATATGTCAATTATACAAAGCCCCCAGTATTTCCATGAGTATTAAAAATACTGTATTTCCCTAGTAAAATGTATTCATTCAAACAATTTTAAGCACCACTACATCGTTAGAGGCTGAAGATTTTTAAAAGGATTTTCAAATTCACAAACAGAAATTAGATATATCCATTTGAGAATTTCAAAATCCACTTATTTTGCCCAAAGGTAAAGAGCTGCCTCACCAATCTTTGGAGCATTTCAGTGTACTGTAACCTTTAGAGAGCATGAGGAACTCCGACTATGAATTCACAGTGCATCTAATCCAAATTTATCTCAACAGAAAAACTGAAACTCAGTTTTAAATAATCTTCTTAACACTTACATCCCTGCCTACCAGGTGAGACATTTTCAAAGCCTGCTTAATCCCCATTTCCAGCTGAGAAAACAGAAAGAAGCTGAGAAAACATTAAGAATGATCCACTTAAAAAACCAGCAAGTCAGATAGAGAACTAGGACCAAACCCAGCATTTCCAGCTCTCAGTGACACTATATCAGTGAAAATACAAACACTGAAGTGTGTATTTTCCCTTCAAAGGAAACAACTTTAACAGCTTTAGGTAAAATTATGCTCTGAGCTCTCACAAACCCTGAATAGTGAAAGAAGGCTTGAACTAAGCTCCATTTGCACTTCACACCTAGTGGGTCACTAGGAGATTTCTTCTCGCCTGAAAGCGTCTACTACCTCTCACCACCTGCATTTAAATGCAAATAAGAGCTTTCAAAAGTCTTATCAAGCTCGAGACACAGAAAAGCAGAGCACGATAAGAATCCTGAGGCCTCCAGGGAACACTGCAGAGTTTCCTCGCTAAAATGAACCAGTGCCCTGCTCAAGGGCTTCTTGTCCTTTGCCCCCAGGTGAGAACTCTGGACTCCTGTGTTCCCCACCTCCTCCTGAGAGCTGGCAGGAGATGCTGCTCCTCCAATGGTGCCTTCCTGGTCAAGCTGTCCTTGCCAAGAGGGAGAAGCAATCCAGCTCGGCATTAACTGGACTTTTATCTTTCCTTGGAGCCAGCCTGGCAGCTCAGCCTGGCACCCAGCTGGCTGGTTCTCCCTGGGAGGCCAAGTGGCAACCTCAGCAGTGGCAACCAGGTCCAAGGCACCTGCAAAGGTTCAGTCCCTGGCACTGCCAGGGCTGGCACAAAAACCTTTCCAAGAGGACACCGTGCCCTCCAAGCCCAGGGCCAGACACGTTTTGTTCAGAGGAAAGGAGACTCAGGGGTGCCCTCATCACTCTCTACAGCTCCCTGAAAGGTGCCTGTGCTCAGCTGGGGCTGGGCTCTTCCCCCAGGCAGCACTGACAGAACCAGAGCACACAGCCTCCAGCTGTGCCAAGGGAAATACAGGTTGGATATCAGGAAAAAGTGTTTTACAGCAAGGGTGATAAAGTTCTGGAATGATCTGCCTGGGGAGGTGGTGGAGTCCCCATCCCTGGGTGTGTTTAACAAAGCCTGGATGGGGCACTGGGTGCCAGGGTTGAGTTGAGGTGTTGGGGCTGGGTTGAACTCCGTGGTCTTTAAGGTCTCTTCCAACCTGGTGATTCTGTGAATTCTGTGAATTCTGATTTAGGATGGAGGTGCCTGCATGGAAACTGAAAATGGAGCATGGTCCAGCCTTGCTGAATCAATCCCAGTCCCAAGGAGTGCCTTTGCTTTGATCATGCTTCCAGGAAAAGAAGGGAAAGCTCCACCACCACCTTCCTTCTGCCTCGTCCCAGCTGCCAGCAGTGGCCAGGATGAGTTTAACCCACAGCAGGTGCCTGGCTGCTCATGTCCCCTCCTTCCCCTGGCTCTCCCCAGCTCCAGCCCTCTGCTTCACCTCCCCAGGGATGCCTGGGAGGCTGAGCTCCCTCCCAAAGCTGTGTCCCGGTGTGGGAGGCAGGACTGGGAGCTGTGCTGGTGCTGTCCCTGGGCCGGGCCATCCGCAGCAGCCTCTGTGACTGGGGCTTGTTTGCAGAACAAAGAGCTGCTTCACAGGCACTCAGGAACTGTGAGTGTTGTGAGCAAGGAGAAAACACTGGCACAAACCTCAGAGCACAGAAACCTCCTCATGCACAGAACAGATAAAAGCAGGGAAAACCCAAACAAAACCAACCCAAGACAGATGTGAGGGCTCTGAAGCAGAAGAATCTTACTAATAACACACAGACCTACACTGGGGTCCCTACAGCTTTTCTTATCACAAGAACAAAACCTGCAGCATCAACCATTACCCTTAATTATGAAGTTATTTTGAAACCAAAGGTGCTTGAATAATTTCCCCCTTTAAACACAACCAACAACAACCTAAGTTTTAAAACCTGGGATTTTAAAATTTAAGATGTACCCAAGATTGGAGCTGCCTTATGCGGCTGAAGCATCCACCCACCTAGCCCAGCATCCAGCCCAGAGAGGGAGCACCAGCAGGTGCCTGCAGGAATAAACTCCCATTGTTGGTCAAAGGTCCAAGCTGTATACCAGCACAAATTTCATCCCACTAAATCTGCCTCTGACAAGCAGCTGCCCAGCAGAGCACAAGCCTCAGATGCTCTGAGTAAGCTGTGTGGTGATAAAAAGTGCAAAATATACAGGCAGAGCCAATATTCCACAGCCTGGTGTTTTTGTTTTAACAACCATCTCTGTACAAAGACCAGCCAAATTCCATATGCAACTTAGCACAGAAAATCCAAGTTACCCTCCCTCAAGCATTTCTGTTCTGCCCTCCAGAACTGCAATATCCAACCAGTGAACTGTAAAGTGAGGTTTTTCCTGCCTCTAAAATACATTACCCAGAGCATTTTGTTTAAAGTGCATTTACTGTCTCAAAGATTCTACTCAAAAGCTCATAAAACAATGACTTTGCATTTTTGTATTTCTAATATCCTTCTATTTTATTTCATTCTGTACTGACCAACCTAACATATACTTCAACCAGCCTCCATAATATCCTTGTAAATTTAATTACTATTGTCTCTAAAATGAGCAAACTGAAGCACAAAGTAGCTAAACCCAGTTTTTTAAGGAGATACCGTCCCAGGACTCACATTATGAGGACACTCCAACTGCAAAGCAAATCCCAGACTCTCTAGAGTGGGCATTGCTTTTTGAAATATTAAAAAAGAACACCCCAAATAAGGCAAAACCTGAGAAAAACAGAAACAACAAAAACTTCACAATATATCACGTTTGGATTGCACCTAACACTGCTATTACTGCAGGACCTCCAGAGCAATGTTTATATTCCATATCCAGACACTGCTGGCCGTAGGGCAGCTGGTGAACTGGTTTATTTTGGCTACAGCAAAGCACAGCCTTGCTCCTCGAAAGCAGCTGATGCTCCCAAATCAGCCTTTGGGCACTTGCCACATGGACCAGGCTACATCCAGCTTTACTCTCCTGGCTCCTCTCCTGTTAACCTACTATGAGTACATTTAGATCAGATATTAGCAAGGAATTGTTCTCTGTGAGGATGCTGGCACAGTTGCCCAGAGAAGCTGTGGCTGCCCTTGGATCCCTGGAAGTGTCCAAGGCCAGCTTGCACAGGGCTTGGAGCACCCTGGGCTAGTGGAGGGTGTCCCTGCCCATGGCACGAGGTGGAAATGGACGGGCTTTATGGTCCCTTCCAACACCAACCACGCTGCATTTCTGTGATTCTAACCCACCCTGCGTGGCTTTCACGGGATAAACACAGAAAGCAGCCACGGAAAGCAGGCAGAAGCACAGGAGCAGCAAAGCGCGGCGGGTGCGGAGCCCAGGGAGCAGCAGCAGCAGCTTCTCGCAGGGACGGACAGACGCGGGCCCGCCGGCACCGGGGGCCAGCGGGCTCTGACAGCGCGGGGCCCGGAGCGCGGCTCCCCGCGGTAACTCCCGGCGGGGCCCGGAGCCGCGCTGCCCCCGCCGCTGCCGGGGCTGGCCCCGCTGCCCGCAGCGCCCGGCGCGCCGCTCCCGGGGGCGGGGGCCGAGGCGGGGCCGCCGGGGCCCGCAGGAAGCGGGGCCGAGCGGCGGGGCCGCGGCCGGGGCGGGAGGGGGCGGCGGGGCCGGGCCGGGGGGAGCGGGGGGAAAGCGGGGGAAGGAGCGAGGGGCGATCCGCGGCCCGGGCGCGCCCGCCACAGGCCCGGCCCGGCCGGGGCCGCACAAAGGGCGGGGGGCGCGGCCGGCAGGTGTGAGCGGACTTACCGGGTGGGGCGGCGCCGCCGCCTCAGCGGACGGACGGAAGGACGGACGGAGCGGGGCTGAGCGGGGCGGCGGCGGCGGGACCGGGAGCCGGCGGGGCGGCGGCGGCGGGGGCCGGAGGGGAAGCGGAACCGCCGCGCGTGGCCACAGCCCGCGGGGGCGGGGGCGGGGCGGAGCATTGCCGCGGGGGCACCGCCCGCCGTGCGCCGGAAGCTGAGGCACCGCGGGGCATGACGGGAGTTGTAGTTCGCTCCTGGCTGGTGGGGACTGTCTTCTACATCTATAAACTATACCTAGCATTTATTTATTTATAAATAGGTATATTTATATATAAATATATAACAATAAATTTATATAAATAAATTATATATATATAAAAATATCTATATATCCGTTCTTTATATTTTTTTAATATATATAAAAGATATATTTCTCTGGATCAGGGTCAGAGAAAAATAAGAAAACCTGACAGCATTTTAAAATTAATTATATACATATATATATATATATATTATATATATATATAAAATACATAAATAATATTTATATGGCGTGTTTTATAATAAATGTTATATATATCATGTGTGGTATAGTAATTTATATTACTATAAAATACTTATATTTAATGTATGTATGTTATATAATATATATCTTATATATAGTAATGTTATGCATAATATATGTGTATAATATATATTATATACTTATACATATATACGGTTGTAACATTAAATTATACATATAGAATATATTACAAATAGCATTTATTATATCATATCTATTGCTTTATGATATATTTTATATATAAAATATATGTTATATGTATAAGATTTCTCTTTTTCTAGGCTGTTTGGATCTCTTATTTTTCTCTGGCTGTGGACAACAACCACCTGCAGGGGGAAAAGTCCACCACCCTAAAAAATCCAGCATCCATCTAAACTGGCTCTCCTCCACCCATCTCGTGGTGCTTAACTTAGAGTTTATCTCCTCAATGCTTTATTTTATATACAAAAATAGGAAAATACAAAATGTGTGGGGTTCAGGGCCACACAGGGGCTTCCTGCAGTGTCTGAGTGTCTCCTCCAGCTCTGCCCTGGCTCAAAGGGAACCCCACCCTTCCCCAGAGTGGGAGGGTATCAGAGCACCACGGGGCTTCATGGAGTCATGGAATGGTTTTGGGTGGGAAGGGACCTTAAAGCTCATCCCATTCCACCCCTGCCATGAGCAGGGACACCTTCTACCATCCTAGGTTGCTCCAAGCCCCTTCCAGCCTGGCCTTGGGCACTTCCAGGGATCCAGGGACAGCCCCAGCTGCTCTGTTCCTGTTCCTCCTCTGTGCCCAGCACTCTCTCCCTCCTGCACTGGAAGGGGCTCATTTTGTATCTTCTGTGTGGATACAGCTGAGAACAAATCATCCTTCCTCCCACCAGCCTGGGGGGTCCTTCTCAGAGCCCACCTGGCACAGGGCTCCCACCTCTGCTGGCAGCAGCAGGACATAGAAAGCTCTCTGTGCTGCCACTTCCAGCTGGAAATGCATCTTCCAAGAAATCCAGTAGGAACACAGCATATATGTGCCCTCAAGGCTTCTCCCCCAAAATTCCCGTGGTCCATTTAATCTTCCATGATTTTTCCAAGCTTCCACCTGCCCTGGGGGCTGGATCTCAGCTCCTCTGTGCACCCAGGTTTGCAGCAACATCCGATTTTCCTTGTGGAAGGAGCAGGACACACAGCAGGCAGCTCCCCTTCTCCAGCTCTCAGGGAAAGGATCCACAGACTCCTCAGTCCTCCCTGCAGGTCCAGGCACATCCCAATTTCCAGCTTGTGGGTTCCAGCCAGCACCTGTTGGCTGTGTGCTCCCTCACTCTCCAGAGAAGCTCTGCAGAGCCACAGAACCCCTGTCCCTGCAGATGTGCCCATTTTCCAGGAACAGCAATTCAAAGTGACCCCGATTTGATCCCCCACGGGCACAGCAGTGCTCTCACTGCTCTTCCCACGTTTGCTTTTCCCTTTCTGACTCAGCCCAGCCGCTGCTAATTCCCCTCTGCAACACCCCTGGAGAAGCCACAGCAGGTTTGTGGCTCCACCCTTCCCTGGCCTTCCTCCCCATCCCTCCTCACCTCTCCGTGCTGCCTTGGCCTCCTACCCCCAGCCACTCTCAGCTCCAGCTCCATTTCCAGAATCCTGACTCCCCTCCCACCCTTCTCTCTCCCTCCCCAGGCACAGCTCTTTAGGAGTTTTTTTTAATTTTGGTTTGGGTTTTTGTTTTTTTTTTTTTGTTTTTTTTTTTGTTATACCCATTTCTTTGTGATTCAGAAAGCCTTAACCCCCAATACAGCCTTTAATGCCCCATCCCCTTTTCTTTCCCTGCTCTGATTCAGTCCTTACACATATTAAGGATGGGGATGTTTGTGCCCAACCCTCCTTATGGTGGGTTCTTGCCAAGAGCTCCTGAACACCTCATTCCTGTCTCCAAAACTGCCAGAATTTTTGCACAGCTCCTCCTCTGATCTCTGTGATCCCACTGGAGCTGGCACTTGAATCCTCCTGCATGGCACACCTGCTAAATTCTCTGCTGCCTTAGTGACAGCAGTTTCTGCTCTGAGAGAGAGATTCACTGGCAAATTCCTTTGTAATTAACACTGCTATAGTTATCAATTTACAGCTTGTAAGGAAAAATGTGTCTGCTATATTTATAATACAAGTGCCATGGATTTAAAACCAGCAAATATTTGCCACAACAAAAACCACCCCTCGTGAAGCTCTGCCATTCCTCTCATAATTTACATGAATCAGAATCAATTATTTAGGTTCAGTTGAAAAGGTGATTGATGGCAATCTTGATATACACTTTACTTCCATATTTTTCCACCTGCAATATTTTTTGTTTCATTCCCATTCCCTTTTCCTAGGCTTTGTCAGGGAGATTGATTTACCTGAGGGATTCAACCTGTGATTTTCAAAAAACAGGCAATGAAATCCTGACCCTCAGCTCAGGCAATCTGGGATGTTGCCATTCCAAGGGTGAGGCTCCAACACAGAGTCACCTCCAGAGCACAAACTGAGCTCTGGGAATGAAACATCCCACTTGGAGACAAGTGATACAGTGCTGGCAGGGCTGGACAGCCCAAATCTCTCTTGGATTGTTTCCCAAGGAATTCACTCTGCTCAATTCCAGCAGGAGAAGGATGCCCAAGGGACATCGATGAAAGGAATTTTCATTCACTCTCTCACACACACACTCACCTAGATTCCCTGCTTTGACTAATTTACTCGATAATGGGGAATAAAATCTCTTTTATCCACACGGGGTTACCGTGGGCTCCCAGTGCCACCTACTGACAGCTGCAGACAGCGCCCGAGCTCGGCTGCTCCAGAGCCTCTCGGCTTTTCCATTAGGTCATTTCCTCTCCATTTCCTTCTATTTATCAACTGTCCTGGAGACTGAATGCACATCTTCTAAATATTTGCTTCTAGTCACTATCCTGTCCTTCACTTTCATCTTCCCAGGGTTTCTTTCCACTCATGAAATAGGGTGACATCTCTTCAGATTTTCTAAACTCTTTCAATTCTGACCAATTGTTCAGCCTGGAATAAAGGAGGCTCAGGGGAACCTTCACTCTCTCCACAACTCCTGACAGGACATGGAGCCAGGTGAGGGTCAGGCTCTTCTCCTAGGAAACAGCCTCAAGCTGTGCCAGGGGAGGTTCAGGTTGGATGTTGGGAAAGGTTCCTCTTGGGAAGGGTTGTCCAGCTCTGGCACAGCTGCCCAGGGCAGTGGTGGAGTCCTCTGGAGGGGTTTCACAGACCTGTGGATGTGGCAGTTGGGGACATGGGTTAGGAGTGGCTTTGGCAGCACTGGGGGAATGGCTGGACTCGATCTTAGAGGGCTTTTCCAACCTTAATGACTGTGATTCTAATTAGGCCAAGAGCAGCCAATCCCTCAGAGTCATTAGGATGGGGGGAGAGATTATTGAGGTGTTCCAGGTAGGCACAGAATGTCTCTTCACAAATTCATACATAACCCATCTGCACAAAAAGCTTAAAATTCAAAAATTTTAATGACTCAATGATGTTTTTCATACCCTTAATAATCAACCCCTGAGTCAAGAAATACAAACACCTCTGTGAGAGGCAGCATTGTATTGGAAGCAGGCTCTGGGCCAGGAGGAGGGAATAGGAGCCCCAAACCCACTCCTGATTGTTGCCTCATTGCCCACAGCAGTGCTTTCAGCTTTTTGAGGCTTTTTCCTACTCTCCATCTGCTTTGGATATTGACCACACACCCAGAATGTCTTCTGGGCTGTGAAAGGCATTTGTAAGCATTATGAGCCAAAGGAACCATAACCCATCACGGGACCCTTGCACCCCCTAAGATATAAATAACAGCAGAGCAGGATCTATCCAGGAGCCCAGTGCAATGTGCAGTTAGTTGTGCTGGAGGGAGGGCAGACACCCCACATTCCTCAGGTCACTGTGAGAAGTGTCCATACTTGCAGGCAGCAGCCAGGATCAGGCCAGAGCAGAGCCCTGTGGTGAGCAGGGTCAGGGCACACACCAGGGAACTGTGCTCCCTGAGCCCCACAGGAACCCTCAGCATCGACTCCTCATATGCCTACAAAGAAAAATAAATATATAATACTCCTTCAACCAGCTGTTTCTTTTTGAGAGGATGAGGAACCAGACCCTGATTTAATTAGCCCTTGGCTAAAGCTTCTTCTGAGATTCAATATGAGAACCAGGATGGGACATCTTTTAATTCCCAGCCACTGCTGCACTGCAGAGCTCAGGAAATGGATCTGCTCCTGTCTGTATCCCTGGATCTCTGCTCCTACTGCAGCCACTGGGGGTAGGTCTGAAATGCTGCAGGGAGAGCAGCTCCCAAGGTGAACTCAGACCACTAAGGACACAGATTTCTCCAAAGTCAACAACCATTTGGTTTTTTCATTGATACAGGAAACTGCAAAATGTTTATGGACAACAGCTACAGTTGTACCAGTTGTCTACAGGTATCTTAAAAATAGGAAGGTACATGTGTTACAACAACAACAGATTATTTTATTATATAAGTTAGTCTAATTTCTGAATCTCTACACTGCTGTGACACTTTTGGACATCAAAGACAGTTGTTGGCCACACTAGAGATCCAACTTTCCTTGGTTTTGAACACAATAAGAAACTTCAGTTTTTCCTAAACAGTTACCCAACTAGGTAACAACCAAGCAAAGAGAAGTGGCCCTTTTTGAGGATGCTACTTCTTAAATCTTTGCAGTTCTACCATTACTTTAGCTAGATTATCATCTTCCACCTTGCTACTCCTCTGAAGCACCAACATTGTAAAGACTTTTCTTAATATGATCAGTGCCAATGATATCCTAGGATTCCAAGTGAACTAGTAAGGGGAAAAAAAAAGGTCAGAAGAGCAGCCATGCTAAAGGGCCAGAAGAGCACAATCCCTGCAAACACAGCAGAAGGGCAGGATGACCCCCACTAAAAGCCAGTCAGAAAGGAAAAAGGGAGCCTGACAAAGGGGAAACCACCCAGCTAATCTCTTAATGATTCATTCCTGTTAGGAATTAATCCTAAAAATTAATCCAGAAAGGTGTTAATCACAGCAAAAAGGCAGCAGTTGTTAAAAAGAACCAGAGGGAGAACTCACAGGTCTGTGTTTTGTGGTGTGCCACTGACAGGGACTGGTGGTGTCAGATGAGCAGGGAGTGTCCACTTCAGCAGGTTCCCAGCACTCTTCAGACAGGTGACCTAGGGAAGGCATTCCTGCATCACCAGGAGCCAGGCAGGATAAGCAATCAGCCTGCAAGCTTTTTCCAAAGATGGGATTTTTCCCCTACAACAGCTCAACAGAATCTATTCCCTGGGAGCCAAGTGGTGAAACAAACACCTCTGCATGGCCAAAGGGACACTGGGCAGTCTTTGCTGTGGACTTTACAGCTCTTCCCTTCCTGATACAGCAGGTACCCAAGAAAGAAGCTCACCTGTGGGGTATCTTGGCCCTTCTGTCCTTAACAGGGCAAAGAATTCCTGGTTAGCCTGCAGACCCCTCAACTTTAGCCATGTAGTTAGGATTTCCCCCAAAATAAGTAAAGCCATTTCTCTTCTTGGCCTCCTGTCAGGACACAAAAGATCTCCATTCCAATACTTTAAATCCTTCCCCATTAATCATTAATAAGAAATGTTTTCCTGCTCATAACTAGTAAACGTGCCAGGAAGATTTAACACCCCTTAGTCATATAATGCCTAAAAGGCAGGTTTACAGTGAGGCACTGCATGGAATTTTTTTCCATACCATTAAGGCTATCCAGCCAAAAAGCAGCAGGAAGGAACCAAAGGAACCAAAAGGAAGGATCCAAAAATTCACAGAACTTCAAAACTCTCTCAGCAGTGCAAGTGCATCTTCACAGTAAGCACAGAGCAAGTGAAAGGTGTGAAGGGGCTCAGTGGGGTGCAGAGGGAAGGCTGAAGGGAAGAGGATGCTAGGAAGTTGACCATAGGGGTTTCTCCATTCCCTCATTATCCAGAGGACCACAGCAGCCTTTTCTAGTCCAACTTTCTCCTCAAGGATCCAGTGCAGCTGCCTCTACCTCCTCCTCACCTTCCAAATTCCCCTGGCTCGGTTATGGAAAAATGTGGTTATAAATCTGGGAAATGGGATCACCTGATCAAGTTCTGCCAAGTGGAATGATGCTGACTTAAAAGTATCTAGCAAGATAATCTTTATCATCTTCCTGAAGGAAAAAAGTTTCTAGATTTTAGCATCAGATGGTCTTTATCAGGGCCACGCCTTCTGCTTACATTCACTCAACTACCAAGAGCCCCATCTCGGAAACAACTGCTGGAATTCAGGACATCCCTCTGGCTGTCCTGGAGTGCCAAGACCCCTGCCAGGGGGCTCAGAGACCCTGGCACAGAGCCCAGAATGCCTGTGGTTTCAAATATGACCCATGAATTACCAACCTTATATGAAGATCTGCAAGCCACGACAGTTTAAGTAGAATGATAGTGAATTTATCACAGGGTGAAAAATAGATTTTTTGGGTTTTTAGAATGGGGGTTCAGGGGGCAAGATGGAGGAATCTGGGCATGTCCAGCCTTTCTCCTTCTTCTTCTTCTTGGCCTCCATCTTCTGGGTGATGTTGGCACTTTTAGATTGGTTTAGAGTAGAAGCTCACTGTCTAACATAGTAGACAGGTATTGGGAAGTAATTGTAAATATTGTACATGTAGATTTTAGTATAAAGACATAACACCACCCCGGGGGCGAGGGAGAATGCCTCTGACTGTCTTGCTGAGCAGACCTCAGCCGGACAGGAGAAAGAATTTTATAGATAAGGAACAATAAACAACCTTGAGACCAAGAAATTAAGAGCCCTGACTCCTTCTTCGAGCGCCAGGCTGGGAAAAGAGACTTTCTAACGCATCTCAGGGTCACTGTGACCAGCTAGAGACCCCGAGACACAACCAGATTTGGGACTGCCCAAGAGCATCAATGAGGGTCTCACCGTGGCAGCAGCAGAGCAGCACCTCTGGGCTCTCCAGAGCCACCAAGGCCTGGTGTGTGCCCCGGGCTGGGCGGTGGTAGCGGGCGTGCACGGGCACGGCGCCGCGGAAGCAGCGGGAGCAGCGCGCCTCCGGCTCCAGGAACAGCAGCAGCACAAGCGCCTTGGCCAAGTACTCAGGAGCCTCCACGTCAATGACATCAGGAGATAACACTGCCTGCAAGCAGGGAGAGACACAGGAGTGGTTGTGATGGAAATCAGAAAGTGCTTCCCCCCCTCGTTCTGACACTGAGAGTGATTTTGTGGTCAGGATGATCAAGTTGGGAATTCCAGCCTTAAGCTGTTCCAAAATACCTTTCTAAGACTGTCTTCAAGGAGTGTGGGAGAAGTTCACAGTGTCACTGTGCCTACAGCCAGACCTGTGAGGTGTCAGACCAACCATGGTGTCACCTGCACCTCAGGCATGCCAAGGGCAGGAGCTGCCCACAGCCTGTGCACCCCTGTTTTAGGGTGCAAAGGTTAATTAAGCACCTAAGCAGATAAAAGCCACAGCCAATTAAGCACCTAAGCAGATAAAAGCCACAGCCTTTGCACATCTCTGTAATGTGAAGCAAAGACTGGACAGCAGCACAGAAAGCTGGGATGAAAACAAAGCTGGGATGAAAACAAAGCTGGGAAGCTGCTCACTCCAAACACACAGCACGTGACTTAGAGCTCACCCCCTCTTTGGGGGTTTCCCTTCCAGCTTCTGAACCTGAGGCCCTTTTACCACAGCTGCTCACCTGGGGCTAAGAGAGGAGCAGCAGCTCCCTGGTACATCACCAGAAGCACCAGGGGATGCCAAGAGAGCTGAGCTACAAGGAGACACCAGGAAGATTATTCCTGGAACGAGCTGCCAAACAATATAATCACCTTGGTTCAATGAGCCAGACAATGAGCAGACATTCCAAGTCCCTGAGTCCTTCCCTGACTCACTGCCACATCTCCTGGTGCTGGGGCCATTACCTTTGTCAGGTTGTGCTGCTGCAGCGTTGCCAGCTCGTCGGGATCCACGTAGATTCCTGGTGGCAGATGCACCTGAGCTGCCACAGTACATCCTTCTGCATTCTCCCCCAGCTCTACCTTCACCAGCAGGTCCCTTCAAACAGCAACAGGAGCAAAACATTTACACTCACACTTCAAAAGTGGGGCACAAGACTCCTGAGAGACATTTCTCATATGAGATGAGCTCTCACACCAAGTGCAACTCATTCTGATCACACTTCCCTGCCCAGCCTTTTTAACCTCAACCCCACATCCACAGCCAAAATGAAGTTTCACTTCTTTGTTAATGTCTCAGAACCACTAATGGCCTCCACAAAAGCTTTAGAAAGGGGCCTCCTATTTTCCCTCCACTACAGCTGGTTAATCCCTTGGTGCTGTTAATACATTCCTGACATGTGCCCAGGGATCATGGCCCAGGGAGATGATACAATTCCACATGAAAAGAAAAGGAGCTTCTTCCAACAGAAGATCCTGTGGCACGTTATGCTGATGGAGGGCAGGGTGAGGACTCACCTGTGAAACCCCTCCTTCAGGAGCTCCTGTGTGACAGTGGTGTCCCGACAGGCTGCCTGCACATCTAAGGTGACACAGAGCCAACAGTTTAACAGCACAGTGACCACAGGGGCTGGAAAAGTTTTATAATTCACGAACGCCTCATCTGCAAACCCCCTCCCAGAAGAAGGGAAGCAGTACTTGACTGGAATCAAAGAGCAAAGAGGTTTCTTGGTTCACTGGCCGAGCCATAGATCCCAAATCCAGAGTTACAGGATGGTTTGGGTTGGAAGAGACCTTCAAGCCCATCTTGTACCAACCCTCAGCTTTGGGCAGGGACGCATCCCCAAGACCAGGGTGCTCCAGGTCTGTCCTTGAACATTTCCAGCCACAGCTGCTCTGGGCAACTTGTGTCAGAGTCTCAACACCCTCACATGGAAGAATTCCGTCCCAATATCACATCCATCTCTGCCCTCTGGCAGTGGGAAGCCATTCCTCCTATCACTCCATGCTTTGTCCCAAGTCCCTCTCCAGCTCTCCTGGAGCCCCCCTAAATGCACTGGCAGGGACTCTGAGTTCTCCCCTAGATCCTTCCCTTCTCCAGGCGGAACACCCCCAGCACTCCCAGCCTGGCTCCAGAGCAGAGTGGCGGGACCCTGCCCACCCCGCTCTCCTTTCCCGGCGCGGTTCCCCGCGGGCACTCACGGAGGGCGCAGAGCAGCACGCCCAGCCCGGCCCCGACCCGCACTGGCCCCCGCCGCCTGCCCGCCATAGCGGCCCGCTCCTCACGGCCCGCGCGGCATGCCCCGCGTCGCCTGACCGCGCGGGCTGCCCGCTCACCCATTGCTCGGCGGCGCCGCGTCTGGCAGGCGTTAGAGAGGGCAGCCCGAAGGGGGCCTTGGGCGGAGGGGGCCTTTACCGCCGGGGCTCGGCGGCGGCACCGGAGCCATGGCAACCGCTCGGAGAGACAGGACCGCCCCGGGGGAGGAGCGGGAGCGGCCGGAGAAGCAGGAGCGGAAGCTGGAGGAGGAAGAAGAGGAGGAAGAAGAGGAGGAAGAAGTGGCTTTCCGCGCCCCCCGAGGTGAGGGGATAGGGCGAGAGTGTAAGGGAGACTGGGAGTTCCTGGAGCAGGGCCAACGGAGGCTGTGGAGGAAGGGCCTGGAGCATCTGGGTGCCCAGGAAAGGCTGAGGGAGCTGGGGCTGCTCAGCCTGGAGAGGAGCACCAGCTGAGAGGGGCCCTCAGCCCTGGCTGTCCCTGGCTGCAGCGAGGGGCAGAGCAGGGCCAGGCTCTGCTCCAGGCTCAGCAATGGCACCAGAGCCACGGGCAGGGATTGAGCCCGGGGAACTCCACCTGGACATGAGGAAGATCTTTCCTGGGCAGTGATGGAGCCCTGAACAGCTCCCAGAGAGGGTGTGGAGTCTCCCTCCCTGGGGATATCCCAGAGCTGTCTGGACACAATGTGTGCCATGGGCTCTGGGATGGCCCTGCTGGAGCAGGGAGGTGGCACCAGGTGACCACTGTGGTCCCTCCTGCCTCTCCCAGCATGGGCCGGGCTGGGAGGGACCAACCCGGCCCTGCCCCGCTGCCCCTCGAGCTCAGCGTTCGGGCCTCGGCCGCGCTCCCCGGCCGCTCGTGCGGCCGAACAGCGGCTCTGACCGGCCCCGGGCCCTGACCCACACCCGGCTGTGCTGCCGGAGCGCTCCCGGAGCCGCCGGTGACGCCGGCAGGGAAGGGCTGAGCCCGGGTTACCGGGAGATCCAAACGCTCTTTGCCGCAGATCCGAAGAGCTGCTCCCGTTCGTGCTTCTCATCTTCGTGGAATCCCGGAATGGTTTGGGTTGGAGGGACCTTAAAGCCTCTCTTGTTCCACCCTCTGCCATGGGCAGGGACGCCTTCCACTACTCCACGTTCCTCCAAATCCCCACCAACCTGGCACTGGAAATTTTCACTATTAAGGACATTACTGCATGTTTGAATTCTTCCCTATGTGATTTTTTTACAAAGGAAGAAGTGTTTCCAATTCTGCCTCAAAGCAGCTTTTCAACAGTAATGCGATTTTTCTAGTTGTGGAGAAATACATCGATTTTTTTGGGGTAAAATACATTACTTTGCCTTACTGCAGTCTGGAAATCACCTTCATGTTTGACATATTTTCACTCATTTAAAACCATTTCTTTAATTGGTTTTAAACCAATAAAAACATTTAAACAAATAAAAACATTTAAGCTAATAAAAATATTGGGTTTTAACCAATTTATTTTATTCATAATAAAAGTAACACCTGTACTCAGTGCTGTCCACTGAGCTGGGAACGGGATCTGCAACACATTTGGATTTTTAAGTCCCCTCTAATTTAATTTCATAATTGAATTAGAATGGGCTTTAAGGCCCGTTCTGACCCAGACCACTCTGGGTTCTGTGATTTCACTGAACTCCTGACAAAAAGAGCACCACTGAGTGTCACTGTCCTATTTTCTGGAAAAATCCCTTCACCAGGATTTCTCTCCTAGGAAGCTGAGAAGGCTCAGAGAAAAAGGAAAACAACAGTATCTCATTTGCTTCTCCTGTGTTTTGCTGCCTTGGAATGTGGTCTGGAATTGTTTATCCAACACGTGAATTGTTTTTACTTAATGACCAAGCTGTGTTGGGACTCTGGAAGCAGTCATGAGTTTTTCATTAGTATCTTGTTAAACCTTCTGTCTGTATCCTTTCTTTATTCTTTAGTATAGTTTTAGCATAGCATTCCTTAATATAATATAATACCATAAAACAATAAATTAGCCTTCTAAGAACATGGAGTCAGATTCATCATTTCCTTCCTGCCACGGGGGACCCCAGAAGATACCACAACTGAGAGACTCTGCCACCTGTTTTCCTTTTTCCCCTGTTTCCCAGAGAGAGATGCAGGGGACTCTTATGGAGCCAGGATGACTTTCAGTGCACAGAAATGTGGGATCTGCTTCCAGCCCCCCGCCATCATCCTCATCTACAGAGACAACATCCAGGACAAGACTCGCCAGCGCATCATGCCCGTCAGGAATTTCTCCAGGTTCTCAGGTGAGGGACATTCCTTCCTGTCTGCAGGAATGCATTCACTCTTTTCATCCAGCTGCATGCAGAGGAGCCCTTTGGTAGCAGCATTGTTGGTAACACTGAGTGCCCTCCCAGCAGTGTGCAGGGAGGGGTGTGCTGGGGTTATTGTAAATCAAAGGCAACTCCATCGTTGGTGAGGGAGAGAGAATGATGCATCTGAGTCTGTCATCAGAAGGCCAATTAATATTCTATTATACTATGTGCATTGTATCTAAACTGAATCTGCCATGCACTCACTCTTACAACTGCTTACACTGCACTCATCTCTGATTTTCTTGTGACTGTCCCATGACAGTCCCTACACACACACACACTCTTGGCCTGATAGGCCAAGGGAACAAAATATCTTCACTTTGAGTAAACAATTTCCATATTGCATTCTAGTTTGGCACAACGCAGGCACAGCAAGTGGTAAGAATTGTGTTTTCTCTTTTTCTGAAGTTCAGAGAATGTGAATCTCAGAAATCTTTGAGAAGAGAAATGGGGTAACAGGGGTAATGTTGCCTCTCCAAGGAGCCCACATCTCAATGGCTCTCTGGGGGGTTTGGAGACACCCCTGGGGAGGGTTTGGGAGGGGATGTGTCAGTGGGAAGAGGTTTGTTGGAGCTGCAGGTGCCTGTGTTGGCTCTCCCCAGACTGCAGCAGGGCTGCCGAGGAGCTGAAGAACAACCCTCGGCACAAGGCCTACCTGGAAGGGGTCTCGCTGCGCCAGCTCCAGAAGCTCTACAGCTTGCTGAGAGATCATTTGGAAGGACAGAGCCTGTCTGAGAGCTTGGAAAGGTATCATCATGAACACACCATTGACCCAGAGGAGGATATGAACCAACTGGATGACTGGGAACTGGCCAAAAGGAAGAGCATCATGGATGAGCTCTTTGAACAGAACAGGAAGAGGAAGGATGACCCTGACTTCGTGTACAACGTTGAGGTGGATTTCCCAGAGGATGAGCAGCTGGAGTCCTGTGCTTGGGACACTGAGTCAGATGAAGAAATGTGATTCCAGACAAAGATGGACGGTTCAGAGACAAATCTCAGTGTCCCAGCAGAGAGAACAATGTCACCATACACTGGCTCAGGAGAACCTGAGGTGCCACAGCAATCCCAGGCTTAAGTGAGCTTTATTTAAGAAGCCAGACTTGATTAAATGGAAACTGCATAGCTGAAATTGTTGGCTTGTTTTAGTCTTTTCCTACATAAAAGAATTTTAAATTATTTAATCTTTCAATTTTTTACATTTCAGTCAGCTTTGGCTGAAAATGAGGCATTAAATATTCATGTCCTGAGGACACTGCTAAAGCTGTACTGTACAAATAGGGTGATTATTATTGCCTGCTGGGAAGTTAAATATGTATCAGTCATTCTGGGTAAATCAACTCTGCATTGAGAATATTGCTCTCACATTTCCCTAGCAATGCTTAAATCTTCAGTTTTAGCTTACACAAAAATAAGTCCTTACATGTAAGAGAAGGAGTATCTTGGAAATGAATTAGTCTTGAAAGTACTTTTGAAAACACAGTGATTTCAAACTGCTTCAATGGGATGGTTGGATCCTTACACTCCTGGGTGATGCTTCCTCATCAGTGCTCAGATCTGGGAGAATGTGCTTAAAGTATCAGAAGAGCCAGAGTGGTAGAAGGTCAAAGGCTGGGGGTGGTTCTAGAGTAAGACAAACTCATCCCACTGAAGGTTTTAATCCAGCTATCTGCCTTGGCTGGGCTCTACTAGGTCAGTCCTGCTCTCGTGTGAGAACTGGAGGACTAAGATTAGGATTCTTTTGGAAATTTTACAATGCCAAATGCTTCCTGGGGTTTGGCTTTCTGAACCCAGGCAGCTGTGAGGGCTGAGGGTGAGATTGGCCTTCATCCCAAATTGAAGGGCCTCAACAAACTGCTGCCTGACATAACTAAGAGGAGTGGCTGGAGGAGCAGCTGGAAGAGCTCTCCTCCTACACCCCAAAATGAGTCACTGCTGTGAAAATCATGGAGCAAGTGTCAGTTAATCCAGAGTGCTTTACTAGAGAGGACAAGGGAGCTCATGCTTGGTCAAAGGGGTCTTCACTCAGGAGAGAAATGAAAACTGAGGCCTCACTTGCCAAAATTAAACAAAATGTAAAGGCTGACTCAGCTCTTCCAGGACAGGAAAGGGCGTGCAGGGGTCTGGCACAGGCCTTGCCTCAACAATTGCAACATAACAACACAGGAAGATCTCCCACTTGGGAGGGGGAGGGCCCCTGGGAACCTCTCCTCCACTTCCAGCCTGCCCCCAGCTTCATCCTGAGCAGGACATGGTGTGTGCCCTGCCCCAGGCATGGCCTCCTCTCCAGTGAGGGCTACATGAGGCCAGAGGAGTGCCTGGATTGTGAGGTTCCTGCTCCCCATTCCTCCAGCCCAGACCTTCAACAGGGAGCCATACTGGTCTTCCCAGTTTGGGATCCTCTGGGAATGTGGCAGGAAGGTACTTCACAGCCAGTTTAGATCATGCATAAAGACATGAAGTGGGACAGATCCCAAAACAGCCCCCTCAGCAGCCTCCTGGTAGAGCACATCCCACTGGCCACAGCCCTCTGCACTTCACTCCCACTGGTCCTGACCTGCCTGGCTGCCCACCCATGCAGACCTTGGCCTCTGCACTTTGATGGAGAACACTGTGGGACTCTGTGTCCAAAGCCTTGCTGAGGCACAGGGAATCCACCACTCTCCCCTTGCCTGCAGATCCATCCATTTCATCCTGACAGGAAAGCAGCTTGGGCAGGCATAACTTAGCCTCAGCAGTCCATGCAGGCTTCTTCCAGCTACGCTCTTTTCTAGAGCTGTGCTCCAAATAAAGAGCATTCATTCCATGGTTTTCCCAACAAGAAGGTGACTGCCCTGTTGCTCTCTGGGCTGGCCTTTTGGTCATTTCTGAAGCTGGGTGGGACCCCTGGGTTCTCCAGGCACCAAGGACCTTCCCTGATCAATCACCATGGCCTTGCAAAGATGCTGAGAGCAGCTTTGTAAGGACACCTCAGAAAGTGGAATCTCCTCTTGCTGCCCTAGCACCCCCTTCACATCACAGCTCCAGGTGAGCCACGGCTTTCCAGGCACCATGGTGAGGGAATGTTGAATATCTCCATCAGCTCCACACAATTAAGAATCCCTGTTTTTATCCATGCCCTGGGCAGTGCCAGGTGCCTGGGTTCCTCCCTGTGTGTCCTCCCACAGCTGCACCCTGCACCCCACGCATGATGGAGCAGCAGCATTGGCTGTGGAGGTGGGGAAGGACACACATCCCTCTCCAGCTGCGGAGGTGGGGAAGGACACACATCCCTCTCCAGCTGCAGAGGTGGGGAAGGACACACATCCCTCTCCAGCTGTGGAGGTGGGGAAGGACACACATCCCTCTCCACCTGTGGAAGTGGGGAAGGACACACATCCCTCTCCAGCTGTGGAGGTGGGGAAGGACACACATCCCTCTCCAGCTGTGGAGGTGGGCAAGGACACACATCCCTCTCCAGCTGTGGAGGTGGGGAAGGACACACATCCCTCTCCAGCTGTGGAGGTGGGGAAGGACACACATCCCTCCCAGCCCAGCCCCAGGGAGAGGGGAGCTCACAGGGGCACCCACTCACCCTGCCAGTGGGGAGATGCCAGAATGCAGCTGGGAGATGGTGCAGGGATGTATTTATAGGTCACTGCTGTCCCCCAGGGTGCAGCTTATGGGCAAAAGAAGGGTTGAAATAGGCTGAGGGATTCCCCAGTTGGGGCCTGCTTTGGTTTTGGCTATTTCAGTCTAAAATTGGGGCAGAAAGCGGTCATTTCCCAGCCAGATCTGACAGATGGGTTTCCAGAGCCTGTACTGCTCTCAGCCCCAGTGGAGCTGCTGGCTGGTCTCGCAGGGTCTGACCCATCCATTTTGCAGCCTTGCACAGCCACCAGCCACACCAGGCTCCCCCATGAGCCCCATCCCACAGCCGTGCCTGGGAAGGGTCTGCCCTGCTGCCAGCCTTGGCTCCCCTGCCTGCACCATCCCCAGCATCCTCCTGGGTTCAGGCCAGCCTTGGGCATCTCCCTCCATCACCTCACAGGACAGCTCCACCTGGCTTGATCCCTGGCACACCCCACATCACCAACTGAGCCTGCCCACACCCAGGCAGGACAAGCCCCCTGAATTCCCACTCCAGCACTGCTGCACACTTCCCTGTGCCCTGTTCCCATTAAACACGTTTCACTAGAAAAATCCCAACAGTGCCACAGGAATAAAGCCACTCCAGTTCTGAGAAGGGCTTTTGAGTTAGCACAAGCCACCACCACTTCTCCTTTCCCCTCAGTGACCCCCGAGGAACAGAGCAGCACTTCCCCAGGTAGTGCTTGCTGCTCTGGGAGAGGCAGAGCTGCTGTGAGCAGAGCTGGGTGGAGGAAACCCCCGGGCACTGCCCATGGGAGCAGGGCTTGCACAACAAGGAGGAAGGATTTCTCTTGTTTCCTTTGTATGTTTAATCCAGCAGTCACTGGAGAAATATAAATCCATGATAAAATATCACTGAGAGATGTAATTTACTCTCCTGCTTTTCAATCAATATTTCCTGTTGTTGCAACTTGGGCTGTTTCTAATGGACTTTTCTAACCCAGACTGTGACTTTAGTGAAGAAACAACACCCCATAATGTCTTTCAACCCTGCTGACAACGCCTGTCTTTATCAGCACACACACATGGTGCATGATCAGGGCTGCCTGTGAGTTTGGCAATGCTGGCAAGAGCGGTGTGGAAAGCTGTGGCTACAGAGACCCTTCTCCACAGCGCCCAGGTGATGTTTGCTCCAGCATGGGGCACTTTGTGGAGGCTGGTTGCAGATCTAGAAGACTTTTTGAGTTGGCTACAGGTGGGAATAAATAAAAGGAACTGCTGAAAGGTGGGGGGCAAAGCAGTGCTGGAGAAAACTGTCACAGAATACCAGAGTGGTCTGGGTTGCAAGAGACCTTAAAAACCCATCTGGTTACAACACTTTCCTACACCTTCCTCCAGATCAGATTGCTCCAATCCCACTCCAATCTGGCCTTGAACACTTCCACGATTGGGGGCATCCATAGATTTTCTGGGCAACCTGTCCTTTTAGCCGAGGAATGTTTGCTGTCATGTCCACTCAGCTCTCAGCAGCAGACACGTTCCTTGAGGATTCCCAGCGCTCCATCACCAGACAGAGCCCTCACCCTTTAGCTACCATTAGGGCAGGAATGGCGGCTCTCCCAGCACCTCCTGTCCTGCATCCATCAGCTTTCCATCTTGACCACCTCGGAGGGGTTATCACCTACACTCCTGACCACCCCCTATTACAGACTCTTCCCGAGCCCTTCCTCTTCCTCAGCCATTAGTAAGGGCTGGACACCCCACACCGATTTTTCACCATTTTCAGCAGTTTCTCCTTGAGCATGAGGAAGACAACCACGAAGGCCACCAGGAGCGTCAGGCAGGTGGGCAGAGCCAGCACCAGGTAGAGGAGCGCCAGGTCGGCCCTCTGCCATTGGCAGCTCTGCAGGACGGGCTGGGGCAGCGCGCCGGGGCTCAGCGCGCGGGAGCCGTGCCTGCAGGTCACCTCCGGCCCGTCGGGGACACGCAGCCCCTCGGCCTGCTGCAGGGCGTCCCACCAGCCCAGCGTGCAGCAGTTGTAGGGGTTCTGGCTGAGGTAGAGCTCCCGCAGGCTCCTGCCCAGCGGTGCCTGCGGCAGGTCCCGCGGCAGCGCCGGCAGGCAGTTGTCCCGCAGGTCCAGGCTGCGCAGCCTCAGCGCGCCCAGCGAGCCGGGGAACGCGGCCAAGCAATTCCCAGAAAGGTCCAAGCGCACGAGGCTGCCCAGGGCAGAGAAGTCCGTGGTGGAGGAGAGGCTGGTGTTCCTCAGAGACAGCACCTGCAGTGTCAGGACAAGGTCCTGCAGCCAGCCCAGGTCCCCGGACAGCAGCTGGCGGTTGTCAGAGAGGTCCAGGTGCGTCAGCGATGTCCCCTGGAAGGGGCGGCCGCCCATCCCCTGCAGACCACAGCCAGCCAAGGAGAGGTGGGCCAAGGTCTCCACACCCCTGATGTCCACGCAGGAGAGACTCTTGGGCTCACCTGGCTGGGGACAGAGGTCAACCCGGTTGTAGCTGAGGTCCAGGGTAGTGATCTTCCT
Organism: Haemorhous mexicanus; assembly: GCF_027477595.1. Lineage (NCBI taxonomy): Eukaryota > Metazoa > Chordata > Aves > Passeriformes > Fringillidae > Haemorhous > Haemorhous mexicanus. Next base: position 5,669,797 of record NC_082350.1, on the reverse strand, counting down.
GGTGTGGGTGAAAATCCCGGGAGGAAGAGCCTGAAGCCTGTTGGTGCTGAGGTTGAAGAGCTGCAGGCTGGGCAGGATGTCCCCAGTGCCCACCTTCACCCCCAGCTCCACCAGCTGGTTCTGGCTGAGGTCCAGCTCTGTCAGCATGGCCAAGGAGTCCTCCTCCGAGAGGTGAAATGCCTCCAGGCAGTTCTGGTTGAGCTTCAGGTGGGTCAGGGAGGGTGTCTGCGCTAGGAAATCATCTGGCAGGCCCCAGACCTCATTCTGGCTCATGTCCAGGAGGCGCAGGGAGGAGAGGTTGCTGTGGCAGAGCTCGTCCCAGAGCCTGACCGTGGTGATGTTGGTGGAGTTGCCATCAATGATCAGGAACTGCATGGTGACGTTGGCCAGGGAGGTGCCGTTGGGGAGGCGCTGGTAGAAACTCATCCTGTTGTCCTGCAGCAGCAAGGAGTGCAGCTTGCTCTGCTGGGGCAGCACAGGGAAGAACAGGAGGCGGTTGTGGGACAGGTCCAGCACCTCCAGCTCAAAGAGGTCATCAATTTCCATGGTCAGAAACCACTCAATGACATTGTTGCTGAGATTGAGCACCCTGAGCTGGGTCAGGTCAAACCCCACCAGACACGGGAGGTAGTTATAAGCTAAGTTGAGCCTCTGCAGCCTCTGCAGCCCTTCGAAAGCATTGTCAATCTCAAAGATGTAGTTCTTCTCCAGGTTCAGCTCCAGCAGCTCTGTCAGGTTTGTGAAGATGGATGAGTCCAATCTCATGATGATGTTCCTGGCCACAGACAGAGACTCCAAGGAAGAGAGGTTTGAGACTAAAACTGATACCATGTCCTCCCTGAGCTGGTTTCCAGCCAGATCCAGCATCCTCAAGGCCGGCAGAGCAGAAAGAGCAGCGGCTGTCAGCGAGTAGTTGGTGAAGAGCAGGTTGTCTGTCAAGGAGAGCACCTCCAGGCCTTGGCTGCTGAGGAAGGCACCGGGCTCAATGAGCTCCAGCCGGTTCCTGGTCAAGCTGAGATGCCAGAGCTGGGGATACAGGAGCAGGGAGGCATTGCCCAGGACCTGGATAGTGTTGTCATCAAGAAACAGCTCCTCGGTATCGCCTCGAAGGTTTCCTGGGATGGAACTCAGCCATCTGCCTGTGCAGTCCATGATGCTCTGCACCTGAAGGAAGGGGAGAATATATAACCAGAGGAGAATATAAAGGAGATGAAGAAGGAGAAGTCTGGGGAGCACAGTGAGGGGGGAGGAGCAGCTCTTTGGTTGTAGCCTTGGCACACCAGTCCACTCCAAGCCAGTAGCTGGGATGGAGAAGTTCTGGAGATGCTGAGCTGCCTGGGCTTTGCCAGGCAGGACCAAGCACTCGGAGGGGTGAGGGTTCACAAGAGAGGACTTACAAGCTCACAGCCCCCAGGAGATGATACCCAGGCTGCATCCATCCTGCTTCCCCATCCCACTGCCAGGAGGAGAAGAAGCAGGGAGAGACCAGGGAGCGGGGCCTCCATCTCAGTGGCGGCACTCCTGTGGAGAGGGAGGCAGAGGGGAGGAGGTCAGGAGCTGCAAACTGTTCACCCCAAAAGGCCCAGGTGATCTGGGCCACCGTGAGCTGCCCATGGAATAAGGGGCACAGGGCCTTGGCACCGAGCCCACCCACCCCAGCAGAAACCCTGGTGGGGCTCCCCCAGTTTGGGCCTGGGGGGCAGGGGACGGGCAGGGATGGGGGTGGCAGCGCACAGGGGGAAGGCACCGTCACTGCTGCACAGCTGCTCGTGGAGGCCACTGAGCTGCATCCTTCCAGCAGGGCATCCCCCCAGCAGGGCTCATGTGCCCCCTCTTGGCACCAAACACTCCCCCAAGGGACACCAACCCAACACCCCACGTCCCCCCAGTGCCCATCCCTGCTGCAGACCCTCCCAGGGAAGCAGAGGCTCTCCAGCAGGAGCTGCCCCATCACTGACCTGGTGGGAGCGGAGCTGACGGCATTTGCATCTGGGGAAAAGCTGAAACTCAGGCAAATGAGCAGTGAGGGCTCAGCCAGTGTTTGACACAAGGCACTTTCACAGCTGCCACTGCATGAAGGAGAAACAGGGTTATTTTGGGCAGCCCAGGTAGCCAGAGCCTCACAGCACAGAGGGAGCAGGGCATGTCCCAGGCTGTGTCCTTCCTTGGGACAGCCAAAGTATCGAGCTGGTGCCCTAGCAAGGCGGGATTTATTACTCTGGGGGAGATGGAGAGGTAGTCCCCTTTCCCCAGGCTGCAACTGACACGTAGCACCTTTCACCCTTCCAAGTCCTTGGAGTCCAGCAGCAACTCATACCCAGGCACAGTGGCAGGAGAGGGATGCTGCTCTCCTGGACCGTGGTCCTTGCTGCACCCAAAGAACACAGTTTGATTCTCTGCAGGAGCTCCCACTTTCCTGCACCCACCTCAACCTTCCTCAGCTTCTCCCAACACCAGAAACACCTCCATCCTCCCAGTGCTCCCTGGAGCTGGTGGGATGGCACCTGGCCAGCCAGGAGAAGAGGCAGCAGCCCCAGCAGGAAACCCTTGCCCGCAGCCCTACACCAGAGCCCACATCCAAGAGCTCTGGGAGCTGCCGGGGTGCTCCCCACGCTTCACACCAGCCCCAGCATGAGCCCACACAGCCACAGCCCTTCGAGCACGGCTGTTGGTGACACACAGGTCCCCAGACTGGCACAGGGAACCCCCGTGCTGGGTGTTTCCCCCAGCGCAGGTATGGGGGGCAGTTACTCACCGCGTGGAGCAGCACCGCGAGGGCTTTGCAACGCTCCATCCTGCGGCCCCTCAGCTGTGCTCAGGGGGTCCTGGGGACAGGGGCAGGGGTCCATATGCCACCCTCGGGGTCCGTGTGCCACCCCCGGGGCCGTGTGCCACCCGCCCTCTGGCTGAGCACCGATTTAGCCTTTGCGGAAGGAGCCAACGGAAGCTGCAGTCACATGGAGGCAGCGAGCGGGCCCTGCTGCTCTGCTCACTGAGCACAGCACTCCCAGCACGGGTCTTGCACTCAGGGAGGAACCACGGGGCCCGGCAGGCAGAGAGGGTGTCACACAGCTCCTGGGGACCAGCCAGCTCTAGGGACAAGCCTTGCATGGTGACTCCTCTAGGCAGCTCCAGCAGCAGAATCTCCTCTCAGGGTTTCAGCCCACAGAGATGGTGACCGAGGGTGGTTCTGCCCTGCACAGCCATGCCATCACTGCTGCAGGATGGAGAAATTCCACCCCTGCATGGCACCTATTCCCCTTGTGTCCCTCCAGACCCCTCTCACCTCCAGCCCCCAGCTCAGGGGGTCGACAGGAGCCAAGGGATGTGTGTCCCATGGGGGAAGAAGGTGCTGTTATTTCCTGTTGCATCCCAAGCCAAGGCTGGACATGTCCCAGCTGTTGAGTCCCCAGTAAATTTGGAAAGCCAGTGCCTATCCCTCACATTGCCTGAGATTCAGGATGCTCCTGTCCTCCTGCTCCCAGATCTTTGTGTGTCCTGGGGCTGCTGGAGATTTCAGCAAACCCAAGTCAGAGCCACCCTGCTGCAGGGACCTCCTGAGTGCTAATCCCTGTGTGAAAGTCAGCAGAAATGGCTTTTCCTGCAGCTGCCAGGAAACAAACATCCACATTTCCAAGGCAATATGCACAGGGAGGTCCCCTTCCTCCTCAACCCCATCTACCCCTGCTCTCCACCTCCCCACCCCATATCTCCCCAGCAAACCCAGCCTCTGAGGAGGAAAGCTTTGCCCAGATCTACCTAGCTGGGAAAGGGTTCAAAACCATGGAGAAAGGATCCATGCAGCCCTGCAGCAGGACCTGTCTGGGATCAGCAGGTCCATGCCCCACATGCCATGTGTTCCATGGTGCCCATGGGATATTTGCAGAGTTGGGAAATGAACTGCCAGACCACGTGGCCCCCAAACTCCTGAAACCAGCAAAAATGACCAGGGAGATGATTTTCTTGCCTTCCCTCTAAATTTCATTTCTTCTCTAGGAGGAGGCTGACCTCTCCCTTGTCACTCACAAAAAAGCCCTGTGGTTTCATTTCCTCCATTTTCAAGGAAGTTTGATGCATAAAAATCAAGAAGGAGAAGAGAGAAGCGAACAGGAGTTGGCAGAAGCTCACAGAAGGGCAAAATTCCCATGGCATTGCTCAAGGGCACACAAAAGGCTGAGAGCAGCTGATGACCACAAACTCCTCATCCCAAAGCCTGCCAGGAGCCCACACTCAAACCCCTCACCTGGTGCCTGGAGACACGGGAGCTGGCAGAGCTGGAGCTCTTGGGCATCCTCTGGGAGACCTTCTGGTGGATTTTGATGGATTTGGGAGGCTTCTGATGGATTCCTTTCTGTGGTGCCACTGGCAAGGTGATGCCCTGGAGGTCAAACCAGCTTCCTCCTGCAGCCCAGCAGGAACTGGGAGAGAAAACAACCTCCTTCATGCCCTGCTTTGCTCCCAGCCCATCCCCAAAGCCAGGGCAGTGTAACCCCCATCCCCAGCAGCAGCATGGGCTGGCAGAGCCCCTGCAGGACCCATCCAGGTTTTCCCCACCCTGCTGTTCCTGGAAAGCAGCCCCACTTCAGGGCTGACCCCACGGCTCTGTGCTGGGGCATCGGCAGCAGAGCTGCTGCTGCTCTTCACACTTTCCCCACATCCTGCAGCCGGATGGCTCTGAAAAGGTCCTGAAGGTGCTGCTGGGTCCCCTCCTTTTCCTCCCCTCACACCCCCACCCAGCCCCCTCAGTAAGGATTTGATGTGCGCTTCGAGAGGGGGTGTGAAAAACGCCGATCGCTTGTTTTTAACATTTTAAAAGTTTCATGGTAATAAAATGGTTATAGGAATAGTCATATAATTGGAGTAATAATAATTTGAACAATTGGGATTAGGACAATATGAGACAATAAAAACAAAGAGTTATGGACAGTCTGGGTATCTCTTTCTGGGCAAAATAAGCCTGAAAAAGGACACACATTAACAGAGGATTAACCCTTAAAAGCAACAGCCTGTTGCATATTCATACACCTCATACATGATGCATAAATTCCATTCAAACACAGGATTCTGTCTGGTCAGTGTCAGCTTCTTCCTCTGAATCCTGACGGCATCTTCAGGCCTGAGCGAGATAGGAAGAAGTTTGTTTCTTCTGATAAGGGAGCAATAAATTCTTTTTCTCTGAAAGATTTAGGTGTCCTGTGGCTGCTGTCTCAGTGGGAGTACCTCATTCCTCTCTTTTAAAAAAAGTATCCTACATAGCATAGTTTCTATTTTAACATTATGTTATAACCTAAAACGATATTTAACACACCACTTAAGAAAATTAATACAGCATAACTTTCTAACATAACACTTATTATATTAATTTTAATATTTGCAAAAAGCCTATCATAAAATATGCTTTTTTCACAGGGGGTAATTTATTTTTCAATACCAGCACAGGGAAGGGACAGGGGTTGAGCTGCTCCTGTGATCAGCCCTTCAGGAAGCTCCAGTGTAGCTCAAAGGCACGGGTGGGTTAAACTGAAGGAGATTCAGCTGCCTGGAGCCATGTCCAGACCTGCAGCTGCAATTCCTGCAGCTGTAGGAGAGGACTGGGAATCCCCTTATGGTTTTACACCCAGTGAGCTTCTTCTGTTCCTCCCACCTCCTCCTCCTCCAAACAATCTTTTTCCCTTAACAGCCTTCAAGTTGTCAAACACAGCCCAAGAGCAAAGCTGTGACAAGAGGGCAAGCTCCCAGTCTCTCCTGGAATGCACCCAGCACAGAACCCTTGGGAAAAGGGAAACTGCAACAGGAAACAGCAACCCCATCACATGAACATGTGTTTTCCTGCAGGAAATGTGATCTATTCCCAAATGGAAGCACCAGAAGGGTCACTCATGGTTCACACAGGAGCAGGACCTGTTGGGTGGGGGAAAAGGGAAACAGAAATATTTCTCCATGGGCTTCCGTGAATCCCAGTGGGAGGGAGAACTGGCAAGAATTTTAAAAATGGTTCTGCAAGGGATGATGGTGCAAAGCATCCTTAATTTAATTTGTTTTATTTAATCACCTGCTCAGGGTAAACCAAGCCTGAGGTCTCCTGTATCTCAGGAGCTGCCAGCAGCAGTAGTTGCTTTTAATTTAGGAGGAAACATGAACACAAAAGAGAAAACAGAATTTGTTCCATGGGCAAAAGGGAGAAGCTGAAATGGAGAGCTGGATGCCTGAAGTTTAAACTCGGGCGCTGGAGTTTCATCTGGCTGAATTTCCCAGAAGGAATTTAACCCCAGGGGTAGCCAGGGATGTGTCCCATCCCAGGAGGGTGCATTGCTGACCAGGAGTGTGGGCTCAGAGAGCTCCCCTGGGGCAGTTCCTGCAGGGCAAACCAAGGGACAAAACCCAAGGATTTATAATCAGCCTCAAAACCGTCTTTTCCCCCAAGCTGTGCCCAAACCACCTCCCTGCTGCTTTACCTGGGTCCAAGGAAAGGCACGTGGCAGCTCTTGCATCTGTCAGTAAAGCTCCAGGCTCTGCTTTTGCAGTGACTTGTGTGTCTGGGAGCCCCTGGAGCCCAAGCATCCTCCTCTGGGAGGCAGCAGTCCAATTGGAATCGTGGCTGCAGCCCTCCTGGAGTGTCAGGGGTGGTTCTGCTGGAGCAGGGATCCTGTAGAAGGGTGCAGTCTTCCTCTGAAGATCCAGTGGGAGAGGCAGCTGCTGCTCCTCTGGGAAATCCAGTGGGGAAGCCATGCTGGTGTTCCACAATCTCCAGATTATATCCGGGTGGGAATGCTTGGCTCCTCCCTCTGGGCTCACATCTCCCAATGGGATGCTGGAGTTCTTATCAGCCATGCAGGGACATTCCATAGCCTGTTATCAGCAGGTGTCCCTCCCAAGGGAGGAGTGATTGTGATCACTGAGAGAGAGAGATAAGGCAAACTGCCCAGCTGACACAAGACAACTGCCATACAGATGGTAATTAAAGAAATAGAATACATCTTGCCTTGCAATCTGGAGCACTGGCTCAGTGGCTGGGCCACAGCCCCTTCCCAGACCCCATGCAGGGGTGAGGCTCTGCCCAGTTCCCTTCCCACAGGCAGGTCCAGCCCAGGCAGCTCCATCCGTGGTCACAGCTCTTCCTGCTGGGGCTGGAAACGAGGAGGAAGCGGCTGGAGAGGGAAAGCTGCAGCAGGGATCTCATTGCCCCCTGCCCCTCCCTGCGGCCCGGCTCGCAGCCCTCACACTCCTGCCGTTCCCAGGCTGGGGTCTGGGGGCTCCTTGGGATCCACCACCACGAGGCTGAGGTGAATTTCTCCTGGGAGAGCAGGAGAACCTCTGGATCTCTTGGTCTCCAGAGCGCTGTGGTATTTTCTGGGGTCCCCCGTGGCTGAAAGGAAGGATTGATGAGTCTGACTCCATGTTCTTAGAAGGCTAATTTATGATTTTATTTTCTATATTATATTAAAGAATACTAAACTAAACTATACTAAAGAATAGAGAAAGGATACAGACAGAAGGCTAAAAGATACTGAAGAAAACCCGTGACTCTCTCTTCAGAGTCTGACACAGCTTGGCCATGATTGGCCATTAAATAAAAACAATTCACATGTTGGATAAACAATTCCAGACCACATTCCAAGGCAGCAAAACACAGGAGAAGCAAATGAGATAAGAATAGTTTCCCTTTTTCTCTGAGGCTTCTCAGCTTCCCAGGAGAGAAATCCTGGGCAAAGGGATTTTTCAGAAAATAGGACAGTGACAGAGCACAGCGTGCAGCAGGATGTGTGGGATGCTGAAGCAGCAGAACCTCGTATTTCTGAGCCACTGGAAGCCAAGTGCATCCCCTCCCTTGTGATCCAAGACAGTCCAGATGCTTTGGAGAACAGCATCTGCAGGAGAAGCCAGTGCCCAAAGTCAGAAAAGACCTCTCATCTTTTGCCAAGAGAAGCTGTGGCTGCCCCTGGATCCCTGGAAGGTCCAAGGCCAGGCTGGACAGGGCTTGGAGCAGCCTGGGATAGTGGAAGGTGTCCTTGCCCATGGCAGGGGGTGGGACTGGATAGGCTTTAGTGTCTCTTCCAACCCAAACCGTCCTGGGATTCCTCCTAGATCTCCTCAGGGGCTGGAAAGCCCCACAACCAGGTTGCTTTCATCTAGTTTGGACTTGGATTGCTGTTAGAGCTGAAGGAGCTGCCCGAGCTTTTCCCATAGGATTGCCAAATGTGTGGATAAATTGACCTTTGTTGTACTGTACAATGAAAGAAACCATTGAAAGCAACAAACCCCCCTGAGCCAGCTACTCCAGCACATTAACCAAAGTCTTTTATCACAGAATCATGGAATGGTTTGGGAGGGAAGGGACATTAAAGGCCATCTTGTTCCACTCCTTCCATGGGCAGGGACACCTTCCACTAGCCCAGGTTGCTCCAAGCCCCATCCAACCTGGCCTGGAACATTTCCAGGGATGGGGCAGCCACAGCTTCTCTGAGCAACCAGAGGGGGAAGAATTTCTTCCTAATGTCAAATCTAAACCTCCTCTCTGATGGTTTTCAGCCTAAAACTCTCAAGGCTGGAGGCTGTAAGTCACCAGAAGGAGAAGGTTTGGACAAGTCACTGCTGTGACATCATTCAGGAATGCAAATTTTGACCAAAAAAAAAAAAATTACCCCCATCTGCAGCCCCACACACTCCCTCCCTGCTGCTGTTCTGCTTAAGAGAAGTGAGTAATTCAGTCACAAACCCAAAGGGAAGTGAAACTCTCTCAGCTCCTTGCAGAGCTCAGCATGTCCCACCCATCTTCCTCTCTGGCCACAAGGGCCAACATCCCTGTGCCACAGCCTGGTGTGGCAGGCAGGTCTTCTGGAAGCAAATTCACCTTACAAAATCCTCTTTTCCCATGTTTTCAGCCATGAGGCACAGCATTCCTGCATTTCTAGCATGTCCCCTGAGGGACAAAGCCTGTCTGTTGGTTTTGGGTTTGGAGCTCATTCTTGCACTTAGGACATTTCCCTTGGTCTTGGGTAAGAAAACAGGAAAACTGCCAGGATATTTCTGTGGGGTTTTAAAACTCAAATACATGACAGCAGTGTGACACAGGTGACATCACTGCTGTATCTGAAATGCCATCCCTGCAGCCATCCCTGGGAGAGACTGAAAGCAGCTCCAGCTCTGTCTGGGAGCTGAATCAGCACAGGAGCACAGCAGGGGGAGGCTCAGGCAGACACAGGGATCGATATCCCAGCTCCCTCCTGCTCTCCACCCTCCTGCCAGGAAGAGCAGCTCAGCTCAGCTCAGTCACACCCCAGAGCTGCACAGCACTCTGGGGTGAGGTGGGCATGAAAAACCACCTGCTTTTCATCCTGCACCCTCTCCTGAGCCCCACTGATGTTCCAGCTCTGATCCACACTGCTCATGTTGATTATTTACCCAGGAATAGATCAAACCTTATGCTGAAGCTGAGATAAAATCTTTTGGCTGCTTCCAAAGCAAGATCCCACCCTCCAGCTCTGCTCTTGCACAAGACCCTGTGGAAAGGGTCAGGTGCCCAATGTCAGATGGGACCTGGTGTGAGGAAAGTGGCCTCTGTCACCTGAGCACAGAAAAACAAACAGAAAGCCATCAAAGAAACCCAGAAGGTGATTTGGGACTGGCAAAAGCTGTACAGCCTGGTCTAGTGGAAGGTATCCCTGCCCATGGCAGGGGCTGGAGCTGGATGAGTCCTTTCCAGACCAAACCAATCTGGATTCCATGAAACATGTTAACCCCTGCAGTATTTGAATCCAATAAAAAAGCATTTTGGCCAACATCCATTTCCTTACTAGGTTTGTCCAGCACTTTATAAAGCCACATATTGGAGCTGGCAGAGTTTACTCTCTTAGATTGCTATTTAAAAGTGATGGGATATGGCTGAGTTCTCCTAAGCAAGGGAAGCTCCACAGTAAAAAAGGCAAAATAAATCAAGCAGATATGAAACCACTGCAGGTAGCTCACACCACACCTGCCAGTGCAGGCATGAAGGGAAAATCCCTTCAATTCCTGACTTAGTAAAACTGCAGAAGAATGAACAACACTTGTAACATACAGTGAGTTTAATTTCAATATCCCCTTTCAAATATTCTGATTTATTTTTTTCAATTGCAATGGATTTTTAAAAAATATTCTTTTGCTTATATCACCATTTCTTCATCATAAATGCCTGAGGGGAAGAAAAGCAAGTCTTGGAAAAAGTGGATCGTGAACAGCAACTCTGACATTTTATTTGAGCCTCTCAAATCCCTTTCAGTCCTTTAAGGTGATCTTGGAGCTTTGGCTCAGTTTGGTGTCACTAAAAATAATTTTCTGAAATGCAAATATTTGCTCAGCCTATTTCAGGACACAGGGTTCAAATGAAGGAGCGAACTTTAAAAAATTCTATGTCCATCAACCACTTCTGGTGAGGGTTTTTTGTTTGGTTTGGTGTTTGAAAAGAACAGGAAGTAATTGTTAAGGGGGAAGGTTCCACATTTAAACATTTATTGTACTCTACACTTGTCTGAGCACAAGTCAAGGCTCCCACAGCTTTGCCCTCTCGTGGGCAGATGGGAGAGTTCCTTTGGTAGTCACAAGCCTCTTCCAGCAGTAGGGAAAAAACTGCTTAAGGGATGAATTAGCAAGTCCAGCAGGAAAAGCTTTCTGTGTTCATTCACTGCTTCATTCATTTTTTCTTTCAATCACACTTTAGCACAAGGTGGGCTACTGTCACTTACAGAGTCAAGCGTGGCCACTGCCAAGCCCCTGAAAACCTGCTTTTTAAGTGTACAAAGGATCTTAGTGCAATTTCAATAATGCTGCTTTCTGTCTGCAGATTTCATTGCAAGTAAGTGAAAAAAATTCACTTACACATCTAAGAACTATTTATAGCATGTAAAAACTGAAATATTCACATGGAAATACCTAGCTTAAGGAATGACTGAGGGCTGCTTACCTCTTAAATACTTTGGAAAGACCAGTTTTGCATGATCAGACTATGATCAGGCCCAGGGTTATTTTAAATCATTGCTGCTGTCATCAACCCAGCAAAAATGGAAGAGGGAAAAAAAATAGAGGCAGCCATCTGGAAACACACCCAGTGTGCTCAGGGAGTTTAGAAATGTAGATCAGAGATAAGCAGGGAGAAAAGTTGGACTTCTCACTGTCACATTTGGAGGCAGGCAGGGAAGAGCACAGCCACAGCACCGGGGCCATCTGCTCCTGCCTGGGTTTGTCACCTGAAACGTGGCCAGGAGGGACAGGGCCCAGGGGCCTTTGCCAGGGAAGGTGCACACAGGGCTCCCAAAAATGTACACTCACTGCAGCCTTTCAGCTGGGATAAAAGCATTTTCCAGGAGGGAGTTTCCCAGCCCACCTTGATTTATCAGTTTGCCAGCAGCACCTGAGGTGTCACACAAGCGGCTTAGGGCCAGCACAAAGTGCCACCAAGGCCAAGAACAGCCTCTGTCCCCAAACCAGTGACCACATGGAGCTCCTCACCTCCTCAGATATGGCAGGGACAGAGGACTGACTGTTCAGCTCCCAACACATTTCACAGCACACTCAAACCACAAGGAATTCTGAATTTTATTAAAATGACAGATAAAATGCTCACCTATCCCAAAATCCTGGGAGAGTCTAAAGCCAGGATCTGTTAATCTGACTGATTTCTGTTATGGGGGCTGTGAACAATTGATGTTCCCCCTGACCAAAGCCCTTAAATCCCTTGTCAGGTTAGGTAAAATACCCCAAACAACTGCTCAGCTGACTCTGAGGTACCTCAGGCTAGAAAAATCAACTCTGCCTTCTTGGTAAACCAGCACAAACCTCTGCTCCTGCAGGAGGTGTCAGCCAGGATTTACTGCTTAAAAGCAAACTCTTGGTGCAGAGAGTTTGGAAAGTGCCTCAGAGCTCAAACCCACAATACTTCCTCCTAAAAGCTCTGTGAAATACTGAACTTCCACAGGGAAAGCAAAGGAAAGAGCAGGAAGCTGAGGGGGAAGGAAACCCCTCAGTGCAGCAGTGGTGACCACACCACCCCAACTCCAACCCAGAAGCTTTCAGCAGGCAGGAATGCCTTTCCCAGAGTCAGGAGTGAGCATCCCTGTTTCAGAGGAGGCAATTTCCTATCACAGCTATCAGATCCCTGAGTTTCCAAGCCCTCCTTAACCACTCAGACTCTGTCTTTCCCAGCAGTCACACAGCAGATCACACAGCCCCAATGCCTCTGTCCTCTTGGGGCACCAAGCTGCAGCTCCCTTCTTCCCACCTGTGGGATTCTGCAGATGCCATTCCAACAATCCACACTGATAGATCCTTCTGAATGATAGCAGAGTTTATTTTAATATTTTGTACAGCCAGCATTGGTCTCCAGGAATAAGTTATAATCTTACATAAGTGAGTCCACCCAAACCCACCCTTAAGGAATGTTCAACTTTCAGCATTTCTGATTTAGAGGGAAATTATTTAGAGGGTAAGATGCAGTCTGAAGAATGGGAATCAATCTGAATTTGTGATTAAAACTCCTCGGAATTGTCAGGGTTTCCTTGCCTCTAACTGGATCACAGACAACAGCAGAGGTTGCATCTTTCAGGACTGCACTGAGGATACATTCATCCTGGGGACTATTTATCTTCCAAAACTGGGCAGGGTTTTGTTTCCTTTATCCCCAACTCTATGCCCCATGGTTCTGCTCTGCAGACACTTTACACTCCAGTACAATCAATGCCTGTAACAGATTTGTTGGGTACTTGGATGCCCGTCTCACATCCTTTATTTGGCTGTTCTCAGCACCACCTCAAACACCTCCATTGCTCACAGCACATTCTGTCTGGTGCAGCAAGAGGAACAGACCTTGATTTGCCTTTCAGCAATGAACACACAGAACAAATAAATACTTTTAAATCCTTTAAATTGTAACAACTTACACAGTTCCAGGGCAGAACCTGGTGATCTACCTGGCCAAAAGCACTCCAAGGCAAAGCCTCACTCACTTCCTTGAGGAACAGGGAAGGGGATGAGCAACAGCACAAGAGGAATTCCTCTTTCTTCCATGCTCAGAGAATTGCCAGAGTCTGGTACCAAGCAACTCACATTCTCCAGCACAAAACAAAAAAAAAAACAAAAACCAAAACAAAACAAAACAAAAGAAGCAAAAAGAGGTTGTATAAACATTTCCTTTCCCTCTCTGAAAAGCAGCTCTGAAACAGCCCAGGCAGCTCTGGGAGATGCCAACCAGCACAAAGCCAGAGTCAGGAGCCAGCCATGGGTCTCACAGCTTACCTGCCCTGCTGAAGGGCCCTCCTAGGGCTCCCTACAGACCTTCCAGCCTCACAGCAAAGTGGTTTCACCAGGAATTCCCTCCTCACTAAACCTGGCAGCTTCCCAGCCTGCCCAGGCCAGCACACAGACACACCTGGGGGGTCTGGACATGGCTTTGAAAAAATCAGTGAAGAGCAGAAACATTGAATGTGACCCAAAATCCCCATCAAAGGGCTGGTGAGAGTTTTACTGCTCTTGGGCAGGTGAATGTTGGGGTGCTGGGGGATTTCATTCAGTTAAGAAAGGTTCAGGCAAGCCTTAAAGCTTCATAAAGCCACTGAAGCTGAAAGTAAGGGCTGGTTGCAGAAGCCCAATGCTCCTTCCACATTAAGTTGAGACATCTCACAACAGTGATCAGCAAGTGAGAGAATGCTTTGAAAAGGTGGCATTTCTGACGTGGAGAGGAAGGCAGGCTCAGTGCTGTGCTCAGCCTTCCTTCCCAGAGGGAAGCACGAGTTCTGCTGAAAGGAAACTCGCGGGGAAAATATTTTTGTTTCCTACAGAGAACAAACCTGTCAATGAAGCCATGGAAACTTTCACAGGAAACAACCCAAAGCAGCACCGCACTCCACAAGAGCATCCCAAAACACATTACAACAGAACTGCACTGACATGAAGGCTCTACACCTGTCCCAGCTGTGTGTTCTGGTGCCAGGGAGGGGGGTGATTTTTTTTTTTTTTCCCTTTAAGAAATTCTGTCCCAGTTAGAATAAAGCAAACCCTTTCTTTTAACTGTTCTTTTCAACATTTTCTTTATATACAATCCTTAAAATACACTTAAAAATAGCTGCACACGTGTTGTATGGTTATACCAGAGAAGGGCAGTTGCACAGACCGTGCCTCTGAGGACACTAAAAACTGTAAATACCCCCAGCTCTGCTCCAGCCCCCACGCTGGCCCCAAGGAGGGAAGGAAGGAAGGAGGGAAGGAAGGAACAAGCAGTTTGGAAATGGGAGTCTCTCACAAAACACGCCACTTACAAATCCCAGGGTAATTTCCTCAAGCATTTTTGTATCGAGTCCTTTCTTAAATGTTTGAGGTCACACTGCCATTTTAGCAATAAAATCTGTTGCGACATGCATGTGTCAGCTTCCCACTCAACCAACTGCAGCCCTGAGGATTTTTCTGGCCTGGTAGAAAGAGGAAATGTAACACAATTTCTGAAGTACGGCTGGTCCTCCGTTTCCAAACTCCACGTGGTTCCCTCGACGGCTCTTGGACACACACCCACACTTTTTTGTTCTTTTTTTCCTCTAATACACGTTTCCCTCTAACCAACATGCAGATTTCTCCTCCCAAGCATCCACATCTCGACGTCCCAACGAAACAATCCACGTCATCCATCCAGAGGCTTTCCCAGGTAGACCAAAGTCACTTCTGTGTTACCATACACAGCAGACACTGCTGGATACAGGCAAACTTTTGGCAGTCCTCTGAAGGCAACTCCCAAGAACTCATAGCCCCTCTCAAATGCTAATGTTTTGTCTTCCATGTCCAGGATAACTCGAATCCTTTCACCTATCTGGAAACAGAGACAGGAGGGAGAGTAAAAATAACACACAGACAGAGTCAGCATGTTCAGATGGAAACAAAAATAATGCAAAGTGTAACACAGCAGAGAATTTTAAAGCAGGGCAGTCCTGTGTCTCATGACTGATTGCTCTTATGACAGGAATTTCTCAATTTCACCATGAACTGAAGCAGGATATGAACCTGTGAGAGCACTGAGAGCAGGCACTACGTGCTGTATGCTTTGGAAATACTGCAGAGCTCTGGAATCTTTGCCATGGGCTCCAAGTCACCTGAACTCTGTGTTCAGCTGCTGCTATTGCTGAGCAGCAACTGCTCTGTGAGGAGCATTTTTAAAGACAATGGGTTAGAGAAAGGCAAGTTCCACCTACAAAAAAATCCCAGAATAGATTAATATGCAGGTGCTGTCACTGACAGAGGTGTTTCTTCACCAAGTCAAAAGGAAATTTCAGTACAAAATGCAAAATGAAACCCCTAAAAATATGTATATATACACACATACACACACACACAAGTGAAACCAGCATCGACCACAGCAGGAGCCTTGGATCCCAGGCAGGCCCAGAGCTCCCTGCATTTATCTACACACATTATTTCAGATACCAACAAAAGTCCCAGACAACAGCCACAATCAGAGCAGGCACCACACAAACTCCTGACTCTTCTCCAGCCAGCCCCAGCACTGGGAATTTCTTCTAGCCAGCACTAACACACACGTGTGTTTCCTGCAAGCACGTTTTCTATGAGCAGACCACTGCGCAGATCTTAATAAACACAAAATACACCAAAGGGTCACTGATTTGAACTTTCACACAAAATTTAGGAATATCAGATGCAAGGCACTACACAGATCTTCACCCACAAGTGAAACACAGCCACAGCACTGGGGCTTACATTGGATTATTTTTAAAGTCCATTCTAACCCATTCTCTGAATATCAGACGGAAATAACAATGATCCAGTTTAAGTTGTAACATGAGCAAATCCAGCAGTGAAAAGGCAGTTGTGTGAGCAGGCAGAATGACAAGACAAGCACTTCTATAAGGACAAAAAGGTAGGGTGGCCTCTGCTCTTAAACACCCTGAAGGTATCTGAACATCAGATTCCAGATAAGAGATGTCACCCACTGAAGGTGGCCAGTGAGCAAAGCAGCAGCAATCAGCACTGCTGCAGGTTTTTGCAGGAAGACTCTCACCTAAGCACTAACTTCAGCTCACCCTGCCACACAACAAAGGGGTACAAGCCCTCAGACACTCACCTTGCTGTGGGGCAAGTCACTACTTCAGAAAGCTACAACAGTCTTTTCAGGTTTTATTCCAAAAAGCACCAGGATGTCTAAGCAGACAGCCACAGTACAGGTTTCACACTCAGAGTTTGAGATTAAAGTGTGGGAACAACCCAGGGTCAGGTGCACTGAACACCAGACAGGTGTAGCCTGCACAAGCGGTAAATGAAGGGGGGAAAGGGCTCACGAGGTGGAATCATTTGCCTTCTGCAGGGAAGGCAAAGAGACCTTTGAGAGTCACTTAGGAGCAATTCAGCAGCCAGCCGAGACAGCGAGGGACAGCCAGCATCCCCCAGCCCACTCCAAACTCCCTCACCTGGTATTTGGGCGCGTTATTGCACTGGGGGAAGCTGCCGTTCACCTCCCCGTTATGCAGCAAGTTATTGTCCACCAGGTTCCAGCCCCAACTCTGGTCGTCGCTGCCCAGCAGGGCCACGTAGCCCTGGCACTGCATGGCGGCGCGCTTGGTGGCGATGCCGATGACGGCCACGGTGCCCAGCGGGCCCTCCCACCACACCTCCCAGGCGTGCCGGCCCTCGCTGAAGCCGATCTTGGTGCGCGCCCCGTCCGTGCTCTGCGCGATGGGGTTGCGGTGCAGCGTGAAGCCGTTCTTCTTGATGTACACGTTCCTCGAGCAGTCGTTGGTGCTGAAGGCGTGGTGGAAGGCACGGACCTGGGCGAGACAAGGCGGGTGGGGGAGATGGACGGGGCTTGGAGCAGCCTGCTCTAGTGGGAGGCGTCCCTTCCAACCCAAACCATTGTGGTTCTAGGAGATAAAACCCCGCCGTGCTCCCCAGCCTCCCGCCCCCTTCGTTTCCAATGGCGGGTGGGCCGGAGGGCCGCGGGGGTGTCCGCAAGCGCCGGGGGAGGCGGTGAGGGGGTGTCCCGGCGGGGCGGGGGTCCCGGCCTCACCTTGCCCTTGTAGGTGGGCACGTTGCAGAGGATGTCGG
Source organism: Haemorhous mexicanus (assembly GCF_027477595.1). Classification (NCBI taxonomy): domain Eukaryota; kingdom Metazoa; phylum Chordata; class Aves; order Passeriformes; family Fringillidae; genus Haemorhous; species Haemorhous mexicanus. The sequence continues at coordinate 5,652,727 of NC_082350.1, read as the reverse complement.
TGCGCAAGGCCTCCTCGGCCAGACAGCGAGCGGCCAGGCTGCGCCACACCTCGCTGTTCTCGTCGCCGTGCAGGACGCGGTGCCACAGCTTGCAGACCAGCGCGCAGCTCCGCAGCTCCCGCAGCTCCAGGTACGAGAACACCAGCTCCAGCACCCGCCCCGGCAGCCGCCAGCCCGGCCCTCCCCACGACGCCGCGGCCGCCCCGGGGCCGGGCCCGGGGCCGGGCCCCGCCGCCATCGCCCCCCGCGCTCCCCTCGCCCGCCCGGTGTCGCCGGGGCCGCCCGAGGCCTCACGGCGCGGGGGCGCGCGGCGCCGCCATCTCGGCCGCGGGCACCGCCCCGCGCGTGCGCGGCGGGCGCGGAGGGCCGGCGAGGGGCGGGGGCGGCGGCGGAGCCGAGCCGAGCGGAGCCCGGGGAGCGCGGCGGAGCTGAGGGGAGCTGAGGTGAGAGCGGAGGGCCCCGCGCCTCCCGAGCCCCTCGCCACGGCCCCGGCAGAGCCGCGCCCCGCGGGCCGGGCCGGGGGACGGCCGCAGGGCCGGGCCTGCCGGGGCGGGGGGCGGTCGGACCGAGCTACCGCAGGGCCCGGGGGTTGGCGGGGTACGACTCACCTGGGGCTCCCGGGGACCGGCGGCCGCGAATCTGCCCCGATGCGAGCTGCGGGGAAGGTTTCGGCCTTCTCTGCAGAGTTATTTGATCGCCAAGACCGAAGTTCCTCTGGTGGAATGAATGGGCTCTGGCTGCTCTTAAGGTCTGGGTCAACAAAAATCACATGGAAAACATAACGTGGTTGTAAAAAAAAAAAAAAAAAGAAGGTAAAACCACTAGAAACAAGCCGTTTGTTGCCCAGTACTTAAATAAATGCACGGGCCTTAGGGCAGCGAAGCGGCTGCTGGGCTGTCACACAAACCCCGTGTGCTTCTCTCCTTTTCTCCGCAGCGTCCCAGCCCCTCCAACCCTCCTGTGCTCCCCTTTTTCGCCCTCCACTTAATTTTCTGCTGATGTGCTCCCCTAAGCAGGGCTGTGACACACGCTGCTGCGGGCAGTCACACCGGGGAGGGTTAAGGTTGGTGAGAGCCATGGGTGTGCTCGAAGACCAATTAAATATGTTGCAACCTGTTTTAAGTTAGTAATGTTTCTTTTAAAAGGTCTCATTGTATTATTTAGGTTGGAAAAGACCGGTCAGCGTCGCGGCTGTGTCTGGTGTCGCTGCTGTTTGAGCGAAAGCTCCACTTGGGTACTGAGCTGTCCTGACCTGTCGAGGTGCCCGTTTTAACTGGACACTGGAGTTTCAGGATGATCTTCTTGCTTGATGAGTTTCTGCTGTAATGAGACCAGCAACCACCTCAGCTCAGGGCTTGGTTTTGTTTGTTTCAGAGGTGTCCCTGGAGCATGGCAGCTAAGTGGAGCGGTGGGCATTCCTCCTCTGTCCTGTGCCTGACCGTGAGCACGGAAGGGCTGGTGGCCTCCGGCGCGGAGCGGGGCGAGCTGGCGCTCTGGGATGGGGGAGGCTCGCCCGTGGCTCAGCTGCGGCTCCCGCAGGCGGAGGACGTGACCTCGGTGGTGTTCTCCTCCCGCCGGCCCAGCACGCTGTACACGTCCCACGGAGAAAGCATCAGCGTGCTGGATGTGCGCTCCCTCCAGGAGCCCCTGCAGCGCTTCCACGTGAACGAGGAGGAGATCAACTGCCTCTCGGTGAACGACACCGACAGCTTCCTGGCTGCGGCCGATGACTCGGGGGCCATAAAGGTTGTGGACTTGGAGAGCAAGAAAGTCAGCCGGTCCTTGAGACACTCCAACATCTGCTCGTCTGTTGCCTTCCGACCTCAGCGGCCTCAAAGCCTGGTTTCCTGTGGACTGGACATGCAGGTGATTTGCATACATGTGCACAGTTGTTAATGAAGTGAAACAGTAATTACCCACCTGTGTAGAGAGGCGCCCACAGACTTTCACCGAGCACGAAGGTGTTCAGCCTGCAGTCACTGGAACGCTCCCTCACTATTCTGAAGTAGTTTTAGCCCAAAACCTAAGTGTTGGGGCTGTTTGTTATGTTCCACTCAGCAGCTTCTGCCCCTGTTTTTATCTTCATTGACATTTACAATTCAAAAGTGAGTGGGGTGAGGGGAAATCAGAATACAGTGCAAAGCTCACTTGTGCTGCATTAGCTCTCCGTTGGACTGAGCAAAACCAGCAGCTGTCCCTAGGGATCAGTTGTGGCTGCAGATGAGATGCAAAGGATGGTGAGGAAAAGGCACAGTGCTTGAGGGAGGCAGGTAGAGCAGCATCTTTCCAGGTGGAATGCATCAATGTGAGGACAAGTGATTTGTATAATTTATCCTTTGTTCTGTTAGCATCTTGGAAGCATGAAGTGTTCTTTGCCTTTTAAACTTTTCTGTTCTCATCAGGAGGAAACTTTGTCCTTTGCATTCTGAGAAGAGCCATGCTGGGAGTTAAGCCCAGAACAGATACTTCTTTTTCAGTAATTTCTTTCCAGTGGTTGAGGTCTGACCACATTCCTGGTTTGGCCCGATATGAAAACTGTCACTTCTCGAAGGTTTCTGTGGTTCCAGCGGTGTCAGGGTGAAGTTTGTGTGACAGGTTTGAGCAGTTTCACCCTGTGTTCTTGAAACCAATGTACATCTCACACCCATTAGAGCAAATACATGCTGATATTTAGTATAAACTGTATTTTTCTGTGTTAAAGCCATGATGATATATCCTGTTTGGGGGGTGTAAACACTCAGTCCATCAGCTGGCTTAATTTTGGTCCCTAAAATGCAGGTACACAAGCTTGTGGCTGGAAACTTTTAATCAGAATTGTAAACGTTTATGTACAACTCAGTACAAGTGAGATGATTAATTTTTGTGACTTTTCAGTATTAGTTTCATTTATTGTAGCTCAGCAAGTTGGTTTTTAGGTGAAAGTCAGTATCCCAAAGCTGGATTTCATTAGTGTGCTTTTGTACAGTGAAAGAGCATCGTTCTGCATTGAGGCTGCATTTAAGATACATCATTTCCCAAAGGGGAGCTTAGCTGCAGAACTCTGAAGCCCTGTGCTGCACCATGCCTTTGGAGAAGTTATGAGCTCTACAAAACATGTTCTGGGCTTGTCAAACCCTCAGGGAAGTCATGGCTGATGAGAATTGAAATTCAGGTTGCTGGAGTTCTTTCAGGAGTTTTGATGAAGCAGGGAAAATGCCATGAGGACAGAAAATACTTAGTTTCCAGAAAACTCTTCATCACTTGATAGGTTCATCAGATTGTAGTCCTCTCTCTTATGAAAGCAGGAGTATTTTCTGTAAGCATCACCCAGCCCCTCTTGATTTACAGTAAACCACAGTTGTTGTGGAAGTAGTTTTAGTGCAGCAGCAACAGCAGTAACTGAAACAGGAAAGTGACAGGAAATATATTTCAGATGTTTTAGTGTGATTTGGATTCCAGGAATGCAGAACCAGGCTCTTTTGTGAACTAAATTTAAAGACTCCTGTACTTCTTATTGGTGATTACTACTGAAGGAATATTTTTATTAACAAATTGAAGCTTAGCTTTATGAAACAAACAGTACACCAGTGCTGGATTAGACTGACTTGTGCTTTTTGATCTGTTGGCCTTGAGAATGCTCAGTGTCAATTCAGATCCTACAAAAGTCTTAAGAGCATTATTTTTAATTGGCTCAGTATAAATCTGTAGTGCTTGAACTGCTGTACAAGAGACACAGGATTCTTCACTGGGGGCATGGAGGTGGGGTGGCATTGGAAAAGGAAGTCTAAAAGCACAACCTGCTCCATCTCAGTAGGTAAAGCATGCCCTACTCCATAGCACAAACCAGATCTACTCACTGGATATAAAAAGAAATACAAATATGCCTGTTTAAAAACCACAGCCTCAACTGCTGTTTGCCTTTTGCTGTCCCATTTTTCAGACACGTTTGTGGAAGTGACTATTATAGGCCAAGTAGCAGAGACAGAAATCCAGAATGATAATGATCTCTACTCACTGCTAGGGTTTCCCTGTCCCTCCTTCTCAATAATTGATGTGCAGTATGTCATGATTACTACTGCTGCGATGAATGCAAAAGCTTTTAGAGCAGTGTTTGCATCTCTTCCATGGACTAAAGGTCTGAGTCATTGACTGCAGAGTGTGGTGGTGGGGCTTTGGAAAGCAGGCCAGAAAGATTTGCTACATTTATTAGGGCAAGTTTAACCACACGCCTTACACCCCTTGGAGTCACACACAGCCTTTGCTCTGCTAGGACAAGAAGCGTGTTTGCTTATTTTACTACTACTAAATCAAACAATTGATTTTTTTTCCCAGGTGATGCTGTGGAACCTGCAGAAAGTTCGTCCCATGTGGAGCACGAACCTGCAGGAGTGTGAGATGGATGAAGAGAGCCTGCAGTCAGCCGGGCAGTTCTTCAACCCGCCGCTCGCGCATTCCCTGTCCGTGGCCTCCTGCGGCAACATCTTCGGCTGTGGAGCTCAGGACGGTAAAGTCCGACTGTTCCGAGTCACCGGGGCCAGGTTTGAGCGTGAGCTGGAGTTCCAGGCTCACAGCTTGGGAGTCTCACAGGTGCTCTTTATGCCTGAGGGGTACTCGTTGTTGTCTGGAGGAAACGATGGGAAAGTCTTGCTCTGGGATGTCAGCAGCAACGTCGGGAAGCAGCAGAAAAGTCCAGCAAAATCTCTGCACAGGAGGAAGGCCCATGCAGCTGCTTGCAGCAGAAAGGATGGGAAGCTCAACAAAGCGGCCTCAAATGAACACCCTGGAGTTGTGCCAAAGCTCAGCATTGAGCACGGAGAGAAGGTGAACTGGCTCTCGTGTGCAGAGATCAAGGGCTCCAGGAGAGTGTTGGTTGCTGACCAGAGCAGCTCTGTATCAGCCTATCCATTGCCAGAACCTTAAGGCACCCAGGTGCTTAAAGAAGTCTGGGGGATAAAACCACTTCTCAGAGCCAGTTACATCCACTGACAGTGAACTGGACAGTGAAGCTCTCTGGGTTCCTGGGAAGGGAAAGAGATTTGCTGTTCACTGGGGATGTCCCTGGCCTTGTGCCGGTTCTTTGTGGCTGTTATGTTCACAGCCACTCTCTTGCAGGGTTGGCAGCTTGCTGCTTGAATTTAAGTGAAACGGGTCTCTGTATTTAGGGGTAACATTAGTTCATGGCTAAGCTGACGTAATTAAGGCTGGAGAAGAAAATTAGTGCTTGGGAGACACCCACAATGCAAAGTGAGGCTGCTGAGCAGCAGCAGGGCTGTCACTGGCTCAGATCTATGTGGTTTGGGCTGTTGCAGTGCTCTGTGTGACTTCTCCCATGAAGTTGTGTCCCAGTGGCTTAAAGTGGAATCTGGTTTTCATCACACTCTGTCAGCAGCTGCATAGACTAGAGATGCATCAATTAACGAGTAATCAAATGAGTTTCCCTGTGGTTGCCAACTGAATTTTTTCACTGCAGCAGAAGGAGCAGGGGAACTGTTACACCTGTTTGCTGGGTCAGCTGCCAGTTAGTTGTGTATCCCAGGGAAAAAGAACTATTACACTTGTCTTAATAAATGCTTTCTCTCTCACTCTTCCCTTGTCCTTAGAATCACTCTAATAGTGGCAGACTCACACAAAATTGTGTCCAAAAGTTTATTGTACCCCCATCACAGGGTGAATACGAAGGGCCAAAGGCACAGCTTCTCCTTACCTAAATACTTCCTGTCTTCCCGAAGCTTTGAAACATGATGAGCAGAACTTGGCTTGCTAGAAGCTTCCCTTCATTTGCAAGTGGAAGGCAGGAAGACCTAAGTGGAAATGTTACAGCTCTGGGCATGTTCATTTCACGCTGGATTTCCTATGAAGTGGGCAAATAATTTTTTAAAAAAGGGGAATTTTCCTGGGCTATTCTTATTCTGTCACAGAACTGAATTCCTAGTGCTGGCTGAGGACCTGCTGCACTGGTGGGAGGTTTGGGTTTGTGCTGCTGTGTTTCACCAACTGGGCTGTTACCAGACTCATATTATGTTGGAAAAATTTCCAGCTCTTTTTTTTTTACATACCCAGCTCTGGAAAATCATTATCTGGTTGTGCTGCCTCTCTCCACGCTTTATGGAAGAGATTCCAACTGTCTTGGTTTTGCTCAAAGCAGCTCCTTGCAACCAAACACAACTCATTCTCATCCAAATCAGATTTTACCTTCATACCTTTTTAATTTAAAAAAAACAAAGGCAATCTGCTTGTACAGCCTTTCCCAGCAGGAGACTTTGGCCCAAGACATGATCTGGTGGGCACAACAGCAAATCGAAGCCAAAACACAGCAATAAAAAAAAAAAAAAGCAGAAAATTGTTGTTGTTCACTTTTGTGTTAGCTGTGAATTAGTTCATCTGTGAAGCCATGGGATCAGTGGGGCAGAGGAAGGGTCAGGTCGGGCTGTGTGGTTCAGTGTGTGATATGTCCATGAACGTGTGTTGGTGCATCCATGACCTATATTTGGATATACAGGCTATAAAAAGCCTTGGAACAAACAACCTCCTGCAGGACTCGGATCCCCTGTCCCTGCTGGTGCTGCCGGCTGCAGGAGAGAGGAGCGAGCCCACTCCAGCTTTTATTCCTCCTCTTGGTGTTCTCCAGGAAGATGGCGAAAGGCAGCATCTCCCTGCGCTCCCTGAACGAGACCCTGAACAGGTCCTCTGGGGCTGGGGAGGGGACAGGGAGGGCTGGGACATGGGACACCACGCCAGGCTAACCTGTGCTTCTCTGGAAACTCCTGTGGGCAACAGGGTGGGGTATAAACAGGGAGGGAGGAGCTCATGAACAGGCTTCATCTCCTTCACTCACTGGGGAGGAAAAAGGGACAGAGCCATCAGCTCCATGGCGGTGTTTATTCCCTGGCTGCCATCCTGGCTGTTTCCTGCAGGATTTGGGCAGTTGCTCCATCACCCATGGCCTGCAGCTGCATGAAATGTCAGCAGGCAATGAGGGTACCTGGTCTGTTCAGCCTGGAGGAGACTGAGGGGAGACCTCACTGAGGTTTACAACTTCTTCATGATGGGGGGAGGAGGGACAGACACTGATCTCTGTGGTGCTCAGTGACAGGACCTGAGGGAGTGGCCTTAAGTTGTGTCAGGGGAGGTTTAGGTTGGATATTGGAAAAAGGTTCTTCCAGAGGGCAGTCAGGCACTGAAGAGGCTTCCCAAGGAATGTCACCAAAGCTGCCAGAGCTCAAGAAGCCTTTGGACAATGCTCTCAGGCACAGGGTGGGATTGCTGGGGGGGGCAGGAGTGCAGGTCCAGATCCTTTGTGGATCCCTTCTGACCCAGCATATTCTGTGAAATTCAGGCTTGCTGTTCTAATTGGAGATTTGAAGTGAACTTCTGATTTTCAGACCATGCCTCAGAGTCTGGAGGGTTCAAAGATAGGGAGTAAGTGGTTATCATGAGCAAAAAATTCCCCCAAGAATGGACCTTTCTTAAAAGTTAAGGGAAAGCAAATCACCATCACTGGGGAATCAGGTCATAGGTTGACGCTGATTCACCCTCCATTTCCAAAGGCTGCACTTGGCAGAGGAACGTGACCAACAGGTTCATGGACTTCCTGAAAAATAATCCAGCCTCAGCTGCCCCTGTTGGCACTGATCCGTGCTGGGATATGCAGCAGCAGGCATCAGTGGTAGTGGCTCAGGAGAGATATAAAGATATGAGTGTGGATCTTCAGGAAAAAGAGTCAAAATAGGGTCTGAAATTCTCAGCAGTTAGAGGCAGGCAGGATACTGTCCTACTCTCTGGATTTTCACATTACTGGGAAGGAGGTGAGGCCCTGGCACAGAAGCTGTAGCTTCCCCTCGATCCCTGGAAGTGTCCAAGGTCAGGCTGGATGGGGCTTGGAGCAACTTGGTCTAGGGGAAGGTGTCCCTGCCCATGGCATGGGGTGGAATGAGGTGGGCTTTAAGGTCCTTCCAACCCCAACCATTCTGGGATTCTATGACATGTTGCATTCAAGGCAAACTATGCAGTGTTGAGACATTTAAAAGTCAAATCAGGTGTCATACATACAACTGTGGCTTACCTACAGTGAAAAGGATCCCTGTCAAGAGTATCACAGCTGATGGGATGCAGTACTTCTGCTCAGGAAATGAATGATTATGTGTTGACAGACAGACAGCTGACAGACTTGGAAAGAAACTGCTCCTCTTGTCGAGGTACTGCTCATACTGTTGGTTCACCCACAGCCTGGGTGACTCTGATTCACACGATGGTGAACACAGAAGTAGCTATTGGAGACCTGACCAGAGGGAGAAATGGTGAAACTCCTGAAAGAAAAAAGGGAACATTAATTCTGTGGGAAATTGCTTGAAGAAGTGTGTGTCTAATGTACCATGGAGTGAGAGAATGGGGAGAGCTTGGAGAAGTGTGGGATGCTGCACTGGCCTGGAAAATCAAACCCACAGAGTGACAGCTCTAAAATGTCATTTTCTGTAAATGCCTGAATAGCAGAAATAAGGTTTCACATAGAACCACACTTCCAGAGAATTGGGAATGCTGGAGCTTCTAGTGCATGGCTTCCAAGTATGTTCTGTGTGCTAACAAGAGAGGAATTTGAAAAGCTTTCTGGTAAAGAATGGGGATGTGGTTTGTGTGTACACTAGTCAGTCAGAGTTAGAGGTCACTGACTTAGTGGTAACTTCACTTACACTAAAAGAAAAAGTATTCAGAGGTCACGATGGAAATGAAAACAGGAGGTTTAATCCATTCTTCCTCTTTTCATTCCAAACTTAGATCAAGAGGCAGCAGCACTCAGTCTATCAGAATTCACTTACAGCTGTGGGAATTCAGTGTGGATCTACCATGGTATAACTGAGCAGACATTTTTAGATCCAAAATTGGCAAATGCTGAAATGTTTGTGGCAGGTGCTTAAAAATACAGAAGATTAATTTACAGACAGGCAATAAAAAACTGTTTGAGAGACAAAACTGGTCAAATAGTAAAGCCTTGGACTGAAGGCTGCTGAGGAACTACTGCTGCACTGAGTAGCATTAGTGATGAGATCTTAGATAACTCCACTCTTACTTGTAGAGAAGGAAGTTGGAGAATGGGCCATGAGGAAGCTTATTTAGCATGATAAAAAGCTGCAAACCAACAATTCACTGGCAAGAACACTCATTATCTGACAACCCAGCTCTGAAAGTCATTCACAGCAAACCCAACTCACCTCACCTCAGTTTCTGCACTTGCTCTCTCTGTGCTGACAGATTCAATCCAATTATGACACATCAATCCTTCCAGTTCTTCTGAGCTCCCTACATTTCTACATGACACCAGCTTAGTTTTCCAATTAAAGTTCTATTTTTGTCCCAAAATTCTTGCTGAAGCAAGAGGAGTCCTTCAATAGTAAGAGGAACTTCACCAGGCTGCAGAGGAAGCCTCTGGCCTCAGGGAACAACAGAAAATCGTTAGACAAGGATCTGCACAATCGGCCAGACAATGAATTAAGGTCGGGATACTTAGTAAAATATGCCTCTGTTGAAGTGTTTTTATTTTCTCCTCATTCAGGTCAGCTGCAGACAGAATCCAAATAAGGGTTTGGTTTGGTTTGGAGAAGGGGGAGGCAGGAATAGAGGCAGGCAGGGAGAGGGAGGAGCCGCTGATAGGAAAAAATGGCTTTTTTGGTCCATCTCTTATGACAACAGGCATTAAAATACCGTGGGGTACACGTCAAAGAATGGAAAAATACTTGAAGGTATTTGTTTTGGCTTTTTATCTTTAAATGTCATCACCAGCTGCTGTGTATTTTGTCCTTACATGAAGTTCATCCAAAGACACAGGTAACAGAGTGTTTAACACAGGTAGGTCACAGAAGCAGTGGAGCAAACTAGGAATGAAAAAGAATAAGGAAAAATATGTAGGTAATAATATTTGCTGATAGTGTAGCTATTGTTAGCTGATACAGCCTGAAGTTTTTCCAGTAAAATAAAAAAAAAAATCACAAAAAACTCTGTAAGAAGTAGGTGATGTTCTGCTAGTAAATCACTATTGACTACGTAGTACTTAGTTGCTCAGTACCTAGGAAGGAACTTTGAATTATTTACACTAGCTTTCACTGAGATCCTCAGGATTCTCAATAGCACACCTCAATCAGGTAACAGGAAAATGTGGAGAAAACTGTTTATAAAAACCACTCACAGTGACAGAAGTCCAGCACACCCTGTATCTCCAGGAAAGAGAGAAACAGGTACAAAAATAAATACTGGCATTCCCTCATACCTTGTCTCAATACAGCAAGTTCTTTTAAACCAGGCAGTTTTCTTCAGCAAAAGTCAAAACCTCAAAACCTCATCTTTATAATTTTAAAACTCAAAACCTCATCTTTATAATTTACAATTTTAAATCGAGAAAAACAAACATATCAAATAATGAAAAAGCAGTTAATAAATACAAGCTATGAAGTTGTTTTTATCACAGTTGTTCCATGGAAGGGCAGTCCTATTAAAAAAAACACTGCAGGTGGCTTGTTTATTATTTGCATAATTTTTAACCAGAGGAGTAATGAGAAGTTTTGCTCAATGTTAAATGAAAATGGTTCAAAAGACCATGACATCACAAATAAAAGCATAAATCACCTCAAAATATGTTAGAGAAAAACCTATGCCACTGATGATGCATATGGTTGAGAGCACAGATATACTTACATACTCATTTTGCAGCTGTATTTGGAGATGTCAGGATCTCTGCACCAGGAAACAGCCAAGAAGATGTGACAACAAACCTTGACTTTTAGTGGTGTTTGCTCTCACAAATCATGGGAGGACCCCCAGAACAGGGTCTGAAGCTGTTCACAATGCAATTCCACAGCAGAAAGTCCCAAATCCTTCTGAAATTCCCTTACTCTTGTCTTCCACCACCCAGAGTTGAAAGCAGGCTGCTGTCCCTGGAGGCTCGGTTCGCACAGCTGGACTCCAGCCTGCAGAGCCTGGCACACGAGTTTGACCTGCAGGAGGAGATGCTGGAGGAGGACCTGAGGCAGGATGTGCCCTGGGCACCTGCAGCCAGGTGAGCACAGCCAGGGACCAAACTGTGAAAAACGCCGATCTCTTGGTTTTAACATTTTTAAAGTTTAAGAGTAATAAAATGGTTTTAAGAATAGTCAGATAATTAGAGTAATAATAATTTGGACAATTTGAGTTAGGACTATATGAGACAATAGAAACAAAGAGTTACAGACAGTCCAAGTACCTCTTTCTGGGCAGCATAAGCCTGAAAAAGGACACACATTAACAGAGGATTAACCCTTAAAAGCAACAGCCTGTTGCATATTCATACACCTCATACATGATGATGCATAAATTCCACTCAAACACAGGATTCTGGTGTTAACTTCTTCCTCTTAATCCAAACAGTGTTTTCAGGCCTGAGCGAGGTGGGAAGAAGTTCGTTTCTTCTGATAAGAGCAATAAATTCTTTTTCTCTGAAAGATTTAGGTGTCCTGTGGCTGCTGTCTCGCTGAGAGTCCTTTCTTCAAAAAAAGTATCTTACGTAGCATAATTTCTATTTTAACATTATGTTATAACCTAAAATTATGTTTAACACACTACTTAACAAAATTAATACAGCACAACTTTCTAACAAAACACATATCACATTCATTTTAATATTTGCGAAAAGCCAATCAGAAAATACACATTTTTCACAAAACCAGGGACCAAAGCCATGGAGCAACGCCCGGCTCCAAGCCCGCTCGGCCGGCCTTGGGCACTGCCAGGCCCGGGCCGGCCACGGCTCCTGGGGCCAGGATGTGCCAGGGCCTCAGCACCGTCCCAGGGAAGGATTTATCCCCACCTTGCCCACCTTCCCACCTAACGCTGCTCTCTGCCTCTGGGAAGCCATTCCCGCCCGGCCCATCACGACAGCAGAGCCCGCCTTCCCTCTGAGGGCCTCTGTCTCCCATCAGGCTCGGCGGAGCAGGTGGAAGAGGAGAAGGAGGAGACAGAAGAAGAGGTGGAGAAGAAGGAAGGAGGAAAGGAGAAGGAGGAGAAGAAGGGGGAGGAGGCGGAGCCGTGGGCCGGGCGGCGGGAACAGCCGCCGAGTGAGGGGCGGAGCGCGGGCGCCATTGCGGGAGCCGCGGCCCTTGGCGGCCTCCGGAGCGGTGGGTGCCGAGTCCGCGCTGGGACCCTCAGGGGCTGGGGGGGACGGGGGCCGCAGGGGGACCGGGGTCCCCTTTCTGTTGGGCGCCCACCTGCTGGGTTTTTTGAGGTTTTTTTGTCAATAAAAATAGAGGAAATAATAAAACTCGCCTTAACGTGTATTTGTCTCCATGGAGAGTTCTCTGTGAGGAATGGCAGCCTTTTTTTGTAAGGGCCTCCTGTCTCTGAAGCTGCCTGTTTAAGAAGCTTGCAGCTTAAATATAAGTTGATTTCTTCTTTTGCTGTATGTGTCTTTTGTTTTCTCTCCCACAGTATTGCTGGGCCAGGTGGAAAAATCGTGTGAGGAGACAGATGACCCCCACAGTTTCAAGTCATACAAAAAGGTGGTGAAGTTTTAATTCTTCATTTATCTTTAGAAAAAGGGAAATTTAGCTTTATAGTCCTAGCTTAAGCAAACAAATGAATGAGGAAGAAGCTCCTGTGCTGTGGTGTATTTCACCTTCAGAACGTGCTGGAAGCAAGCTTGTTCCAAAAGCAGCTCACAAAGGATCTGAATATACTGAAAAAATGGGTGAATGGAAGGTTAAGGTAACTGGAGGAACATATCCAGCATCTCTTACCATAGATAGGGAGAAGAGGGGAGTAATAGAGGTGGCTGGAAGAACTCTGACCTTCTTTTCCCCTCTCTGCTTTCCACTTCGTTGCTATCCCCAAAGCATCTGTTACAGCTCACAGGAAACTGCAGTAGGAAAACCTGGTACAGTTTTTCCACGACTTCTGTAAAGCTCTGCTTCTTCCTCAGGAATCTCTCCGACCCTGAGAAAAGCAACCACTTAAGCAGGCTTCTAAATCCACTAACATTTTCTTGAAGTAGCTGTAAAACATTTTGGATTCTCCTTTATTTTTTTACTTCCCATAAGGAACCTAAATGTTTCTTTTTGCTTTCAGGCCCTGATGTTGTCCTAGTGCTGTTCCTCTACCTCGAGTCAGTATGTCGAAATCCAAGGCCCCGCTTTCCTTGTCCGACTGCCTCTGCCAGATTTGCATGGAGATTTTTGTGGAGCCTGTCACGCTGCCATGCAGCCATACCCTGTGTAACTCCTGCTTCCAGATGACAGTGGAGAAGGCCAGCCTTTCTTGTCCCTTTTGTCGGCGGCGAGTCTCTTCCTGGGCACGGTACAACACCCGCAGAAACACTCTGATCAACTGGGAGCTCTGGGAGAAGATTCAGAAGAATTACCCCAAGGAGTGCGAGCGCAGGATGAACGGACAGGATTTGGATGAGGAAAGTAAGTGAAATGTCACTTGTGCTGGGATGTCTCTGCTTTGTCACAGGAATTGCTGTGGGTGGACTTCAGATGTTGGGAAATTAAGGAGCTGTGGGTAGGGAGGTGTGTTACTGCTGGCAGAGCTCTCCTGCAAAAGGGGCAGGGGAGAGGTGGGCAATGCCTTCTTCATTTGTAGCACAGAAGATAAAAATTTCATTGGCTGGTGGTTTCAGTGGGTACTTGTTCATGCCTTTGGTGTGGGGTATCAGTGCCTGGCCTCATTCATTGCTCATTTGCAGCTGTAACATCTGAAAGCAGAGTGTTTCAGTCTGTGGATATGTTTCTTTATCACTGTCAAGTCAGTGAAGTGGTTAAAAGATTTTCAGGTGTTAGTTTGGTTGAAATTCCAGAGGTTCGGTCAATGCAAGAATCTGTGAGCTGAAAATTGTGGTGTCAGAGAGAAGGAAGTGAAATGTGATTAACTTTTTGAAGAAGGATTTTGGGGTTTATGATGTTGCAAGCCCCCTTGGGGGACATTTTGATAGGTTGGCCTTAGGGCAACTTGTTCCACTTGCAGTGTTCTGAAGTCTTTTTAATGAAAGAAAGTGAAATACACAAATTATGGCCAGTGTACCAACAGAGAATGCGTGAGAGAATGGTTTGGGTTGGATGGGACATTAAAGATCATCCCACTCCAGCTCTCTGCCATAGGTAGAGACACCTTCCACTAGACCAGGGTGCTCCAAGCTCCTCCATCCAGCCTGGCCTTGGACACTTCCAGGGATGGGGCAGCCACAGCTTCTCTGGGAGACTTGTTCCATTGCATTTGCTTTATATACAGTGCTTGGGAAACACTGCCTGTTCCTGCCACTCTGTAACACCACTCTCTTCTACTGTGTAAACTTTATTGATATTTTGTAAACTTCCTTGGTATTTTTTTGCTTTATTCCTTCCTTTTTTTCAATCACAGCACTTGATTTAAGTCAAATCATTCCCATGACAGGGTATGGAGTTAAAATCCTTTGTTGTTGTTGTTGTTGTTAAAACCCTTTGTTGCTGACTGTCATGACTTTGTTGACTTTGGTTTTTCCTCTCCTTCCTCTTGATTAGTCTGTGTCCCCAAGCCACAGCACCAGCTGAGCAAGCCTGGGGAGCTGAGGCAGGAATATGAAGCAGAGATTAGCAAGGTAAGTCTAAAAATATGTTTAAAAAGCATAAATGCTTTGTATCCACTTATTTGAATTACTTACAAACAGCTGTAATTTTATTTAATAATAAAAATACTTAAAAGGGCACTGCAGCTGCAAGAACATAGTGGTCACTCCTGAATCATGAATTAAATTGCTGGAAGAGATTTCTTTGTATTTGACATGAGGTGACATTCTTGATCTATCCCTCCTACCTCATCTCTCAGTCAATGTACATAAAGGTAGCAAATGGAGAAATTTGGAACTGTTTGGACTTTGGTTTTGTATTTGTCTGCTTGATTTCCCTCCAAGTAAGAGACCTCAATTAGATAACTTTCAGTAATGAACATAGAGCATTTTCTCTGTTCTTTGTTCACTCTGTTACCTTTGCTCATTTGAAAATCAGTAAAGATTCTAAAGAAGCCTCAATTTTGGCTTATTTAAGGATCCATCATCCAATTCAGACACAGTAGCATTAAGATTTAGAGCTGGAATGTATGGGAATGCACCTTTCCCTGAGAGCCCCTTGCTGGTGATTACAGGAGCACATGAAGCAGAGGACTGGGGGGAATTTCCAAAGAAACTTTATTCTTGAAGTACTTTGCTCTCCTCGTGGAGTTGTTGGTAACTGATCTCTCAGCATGTCTGCTGTAAGAAAGGCACATGTAAAATTCCTGGCCTGCTGCTTTGGGGTTTGTGCATTTCAAGAGAGCAGCACTTTTCTAAAAGAGAGATGTACTGTCTTTGGGATATATAATGATAAAAGCAGGTTGAGCAAATGCTGTGAGATAGCTGGCATTCAGCCTTAAACAGAATTCTAATCCTACTTTCTCTATACAACCATGTACTTGGAGATCTTAGCTTTGTTTCAAAGTTAACACTTTGAAAAGGTGAAGAATGGAGTTTAACCTTGCAGGTTAATGGTATAATGTTAGAGAAACTAAAAGGTTTGCCACTGTGGTCAAACCCAAGGCTCTGCACACAGCATCCATGTGATCCTTACATCTTTGAGACTCATGCAGTGAAATGCTGCTGTATTTTGTGAACAGTGAATGGTTCACATTTAAGCAGTGCCAGCTGAGAGGTCCTGGTGTAAAGTGTGGCCCTGCAGTAGTAACCAGGTGGATTTTTTCAAACACCTGCTTTAGGTGGAGGCAGAAAGGCGAGCACACGAACAGGAGGAGAACAAAGCGAGTGAGGAGTACATCCAGCGGCTGCTGGCAGAGGAGGAGGAGGAGCACAGGCTGGCAGAAGAGAGACGGAAGGAGATGGAGAAGCAGCTGAAGCAAGATGAAGAGCTGGCCTGGCAGCTCAGTAACAGTCTGGTGAGTTAGGATCGAGTGGGACAGCAGCAAATACCAATATAGTGCAAGCAACTTGGACTTCTGAGAGCAAATGTTAAAATTTGGAATAGTTTAAATTTATTTTTAAAGCCTTGATTGACCATTGATTTTTGAAATCCAGCACCTATCATGTGTGCTGCATGTTTTCATTGTGAAACACTTTAAAACATTTGATTTTCTGCTGTATGCTTCCTTTTCCTCATCTTTTTATTTTAAATCCTTCTTTGGAAGATATGAATATGTGTAACCTGTACTGGCAGAAAGGAACATACAGTGAAAATGTACCTTACCTCTTGGGTTTTTTTTTTTCTTTTAATAATTTGTTTTGCTTAGTTGAATTTTTGCCACCCAATGATGAAACCTGTGTACTTATTTGAACAAAGCCTCCTGTCCCTCAGTGCTAGATCCAGAAAAGCATACAGAACAGGTAACATTTCTCTGTAACCATCTAGAACTCACAGTTCTAGAATTCTTTGGACAACAGTAACTTAATTCTGCAGCAAAACCCAAGTAGTTCCCTGAGGTTTCTGCAGTTTGTGTTGTGTTTTGTTTTATCTAATGCTGTTTTTACATGTCTGGAAGAATGAGGATCCCGAGGGACACGTGCCTGGCAGCCCATCCCCAGCACACAGCCTCTCCCTTCAGACATCCCCACTGAACCTGAGCAAGGCAAAGAACAAACCAAGCAACTCTGGAGACATTCAGAAGTAAGGGATTCAGCCAAGTGTTTCTTTAATTATTGGCCTGTTTCAGTGTCCCTCTGCCCCATTTGTTTCTTTGGAATGCTGTAGGCCAGCTTCCTGAGATAACTGGGGACAAATGTGAAGCTTTGAAGTTTAAAACATTTCCTCATAGGAGGAGAAGGGAAACACTTGCCTTCTTCTTGGTTTTTGTTTGTCAGAATGAACCTGAAGATCTTGAATAATGCAAAGGACTGACAGTTCAAGGACAAAATGTTTAAAAGGGGTATAATTTTTTTCTTTTTAAGGTATCTGTCTCCAAAGAATTATGGTATGTTGGGATCAGCATCATTCTCCAGTACCACAGGAAGAGGCGGGAGCAACTCTATCTCTGGGGTAACAGGAATAATTTTGTTAGTAAATATGGGATATTTTCCCCTTGGGTAAAATAATAAAGCCTGTAGGGTTCCAGTCCACTATTCCCCTTGCACATTGGCACTGGGCAGGTTATACTGCCCTTTTTAAGCTACCTTTGGTATTCATGATTGGCAGTTCTGGAGCCTGCTGGAAGAGGGTGCACCCTGATTTACATCATTCCATGGTTCTCTGATCATTTCTGTAAGGCCTCCAAAGAAGATGAGCAGGCCTGCACATTTAGTCTGAATCACTGATAAGAGGAAAATGCTGCAATTGTGGTTTCAGTCCTTTAGCTGGGCTTCTGCAGTTATTTTAAATATTTTCATTATTATTAAATAGGTATTTTTTAAAAAGAAAAGTATCTGAGTTGCTGTCCCAGAGCACTCAGGGGCAGTGCAGCCATGGGAAGTGAGTTTGGTATTTATTCACACCCCCATGAGCTTTTGATAAATTTGCTTCATTAGTGGTGTCTCCCTTTTCTTCAGGAGACCAACAGCAATGAAGGCAGCAGTTCTGCAGTGCAGGATGAGCAAGAAGAAATGCCAACCCTGTCTCCACAGCTGACCAGTGTAAATAAAGATTCTGGAGCTAAGGATTCATTTTTGGAATCATGCATGAACTATTTCAGTGCCTCAGCTTCAGGTGAAACTGACACTGTCAAGCAGGAAAAAACACCAGGAACAAATGGTTTAGAAGATGGAGTTCCAGATGCACTTCATGGAACCACAGAAGGGGAAGGGTCTAGGACAGTTCTTAGATCCAAAGGAGATGATGATGGAATTGAGTCAGACAGTGGCAATTTGACAGATGTCCAAAGGGTAAACCTTGAAAAGTCTGATGAAACTTGTACCTCTGGTCAGTTAGGAATGAATTGTGTGATGTCTGACAGCCAGACTGTGTTGCCTGGTCTGGGGAAGGAGGCTGGACACTCAAATGAAGAGACACCAAAAAAGCTACAGAACTCTAAGGAGACTCCCAAAAGGAAGCTAGTGGAGGCCCCAGTGGATGCCATGATTGAGTTGGACATGCTTGATAAGAGGAGAAGAACCTTTTCAGAAAGTGTAGAAGACCAAGGAGAGCAGCTGAATGATTTTAACTTGCAGACACAGAGAGCCTTTGAGCAGGAGTTCTATGAAAGGCGCAGGCAGGAGGAGCAGGACAGGCTCTTGGCTCTGCAGCTGCAGAAGGAGCTGGACAAGGAGGAAAGGACACTGAACAGACAGAAGGGCTCTCCAGACGAGTATCTGCTTCGTACCAAACCACCTCGGTCTGGGAAAGACTCTGCTGCCAGGAAGGGAAGCTCCAAGGGAGCAAAAGACTCCAAGGGATCAAAAACTCAGGCTGAAACCAATCACCACAAGACTCGGAAAGGTTCCTGCAATGAAAACTGGCAGTCCCCTGCCAGGGTCCGGGTGAAATCCCCCAGCATCAAGGAAGGAAAGGTTTTGAATTGTGTGGTTAATACCAGTGACACAAATGATATTTGTTCACTGCCTAAGAACAAGCAAAAGACAATCCTGCAGATGTTTAAAAGCCCTGTTGCAGAGTAGGTCAGAGCCATGGACACATGGAGGAATGGGAATGGGAACTGTGGTCATGTTCTCCTGTGCTAGGCAAAGCTTCCCTAAGCAGTTTTGAGTGGTTGCTTTGGAGGGGAACTACTTTGGGCAGCAGTGCTGTGAGTTCTGAGAAGTTCTAGTAACACATACACCCCCAGAATGTAACATTTTGAAATTGTTATTTTTTTGAGTATTATTTTCTAGCACTTGCAGCATTTCTTGCAGGACTCAGAGCATTTCTTATTTTCTGACTTGCATTTACATGGTTTGGAGTGTGAATACTGGTAGTGTTGGAAAACAATGATAACTGATGGTCTGATCTGAAAATGAGAATCTGAAGCCTTTAATGGAAAAGATGCACATTCCATGGAGGAAGCAAATGAAAAACGAGTCTGTAATCCCAGCTGGCTGTCAGCTGGAAGGTTGAAGCTCCCCTCAGCACAAGCACTGTTTTGTAGCACCTTGCTGGAATTTAGGCTGTTGCTGGAATGGCATTGTTGGCACACCCATTAACAGGAGTGTAAGCAGACAGCCACTCTTTCCCTGTCATATGCTGATCCCTCCCTTCAACAAAGAGGAGACAAACAGGTCATTCTCCACTGCCAAAGCCAAGGATCTTTCATGGATGCTGTGGGCTCCCATTCACCTCTCTTCACAGAGATCCCTCCTGCAGATCCCATTTTCCCCGTTAAGAACAAGATACTTTTGTTTTCTTGTTGTTAATATCCTGTTAATAGTACATATGAATGTAGAATGGTGTTACTGTACTTAATGCTGTTTCATTTTCATACTCAGACTGGTTTGAGTGTGATTAAAACAATAGTCCAGAAGCCAGTTATGATGGAGAAAGTTAAAAGGGAAAGAAGCACCTGAAGACTGGAGTTGTCAGTAATGATAACTGTAATTAGAAATTCACATAACTGCTCTGCCTGGCTGTAACTGTTCCCCTCCATTTTTAGAGGCACTACTAAATACTGTTCCTGTTGGGTTTAAAACTGAAACAACTCAAAAAAAAAAAAAAAGGTACTTTAGAGGTGGAGGTGCTGAGGCCTGTAGGAGGTTGAGGCTGGGGAAGAGGCACTCAGATCCTACTATGCAGAGGAAGTTTTCTTGCTAATTGTTTCATCTGTTGTTTTATGAAGCCTTATTTTGGCTTTTCTTTGCTTCTTTGGAGCTACTTTTGCACTGTCTGTGTTTGAAATGGAGCCAAATGCTAGCTGCAGTGCTGAAGGGTGTGTGCTAGTCATCAAAGTCAGCAAATGTTTGAGTTTTGTCCTTTTTTTTGAACACCATTGATGACTTTAATTCTGTTCTAGGACATTGCTAACAGATTTGTTTCTTCAGCAGCATCTTCTGATGGTTTAAGTTTTAAAAAACCAAATTTTATGGAAAGCATGACCAGCACACTGAGCCAAAAATATAAATTGTTAGGTTTTTTTTTCCCAAAGCCTGCACTTCTTTATCATTGGTGGGCTCCTCATAAATAAATAAATATATATTCTGTTCAGAGATGGTTTTTGAGAAAGTTACAGCAGGTGACCAGTGCCAAATCCTTTGCTTTTTCTCCTGCTGCCTCAGCCATTGTTCTGGAAGCTTTCCTTGAATATGGGTCTGTTTTTCCTTAATACTTAACACAGTTGGGATTATTTTCTGGTTTACCCATGATGTAAAAAAAAGCTTAATTAAAGGGTTTTTTTTAAGGCAGAGCTACTGACTGTTTCCATGCTGGTGACTCTCAGCCTGTCCAGTCAGGGTAAGCCTGTAAAAAAATAAACCCCATTTTCAAAGCAGAATGCAAAACAAAACAGAACTAAAATTGATTGTTAGATAAAACCAAACTTAACTGCAGAATGTACAAAACCTGTCACCTTTAGCAGCAGCTTTATCCGAGGTGGGATGCTGCAAGCCCCCAGATGATCCCATTCCTCACCATACCCATGGCACAATAATCCTCACCAGGCATCATTTGGTTCTTTTAGATCTTCATTGTTAGAGGGTGGGATTTGGCCACTGCTGAGTGGATTTTGGTTGTACCAACAGCTTGTTTCTGACCCTGTGGTCCAGGAGCTTTGAAGGAGGTGAAATCAGCTTTGTTTTACTGGTGTTGGTGAAGCAGGAGTCTGTATTTGAGATGGCTGGGCTGGTGTAACAGTTCACTGCTGCTCACCTGCCTTCAGCCCTGGTGATTAATTTGTCTTGTTTGTGAACAAGTTCAGCTCATCCAACTGCCAGGAAAAACAAAACTAGTGCCAAAACCCCAAATACTTCACAGGCTTGGTTGCTTCTCTGAGCAGCAGAGCTGGTGTGGGGATGGGAGGCAATGAGAGAGAGAACAAATGGACCTGTTTCCATGGCAGTGAGGTAATACATTATTAGAATTCTAGGGAAATCTCAGCTTTTTTGTACTCAGAATTGACAAGTGTTACTAGCAAGGTGTGCAGCAGCAAGGCAGCCACATTCCTGCTGTGTCTGGAAACTGGAAAGGAGTAAAACTTTCCTGACATTCCTTCAGGTGGCCTGGGGATCAGAAACACCTGGTACAGTAGGTGGGACAAATCCAAGGGTTTCCTCTTCAGGCTTTGTGACAGTGACTGCAGGGGTGCCCTGTGGGTGCAGATGAGCTGTTCCTCGACCACCTCAGGTGCTGCCCCCCAGAATCCCAGGATGGGTCAGGCTGGAAGGGACCACAGTGGATCCATCTGCTCCAGCAGGGCCATCCCAGAGCCCATGGCACACATTGTGTCCAGACAGCTCTGGGATATCCCCAGGGAGGGAGACCCCACACCCTATCTGGGAGCTGTTCAGGGCTCCATCACTGCCCAGGAAAGTTCTTCCTCATGTCCAGGTGGAGCTCCCTGGGCTCAGTCCCTGCCCGTGGCTCTGGTGCCATTGCTGAGCCTGGAGCAGAGTCCGGCCCTGCTCTGCCCCTTGCTGCAGCCAGGGACAGCCAGGGCTGAGGGCCCCTCTCAGCTGGGGCTCCTCTCCAGGCTGAGCAGCCCCAGCTCCCTCAGCCTTTCCTGGGCACCCAGATGCTCCAGGCTCTTCAGCATCTCCGCAGCTTCCCCTAGACCTGCTCCAGCAGCTCCATGTGTCTCGTCTCCTGAGGAGCCCAGAGCTGGACACAGCACTGCCAGGGCAGGACAGAGGGACAGGATCACTCCCTGACCTGCTGTCAGTGCTCTTTCCAGTGTCCCACAGGGTCCCACTGGCCCTTCTGGCCCCCAGGACACTCTGCCGGCTCGGGGACAGCTGGTTCCCTGTCAGACCCCCCAGGTCCTCCACCGCAGCGCTGCTGTCCAGCGGGTCACCCCCGGCCTGTTCACAGCACCTGGAGAGGCTCCGCACTCGGCCCGCGGCCTGCCCAGCCCCTCGCCGCGCCGCGGGCCTCTGTGATGGGGCAAATCCGCGTGGGAACCCCAGGTGCGCGTCCTGAGAGTGCCGGCCCGCCTCTAAGGCCCGTGTCCCCCGTTGGAAGCGGCGGGTCGGGAATTCCGGAGGCATTCCCAGGGAAAGCCGCTGAGGCGGCGCGGGTGGGGGCGCGGGGGAAGGAGGGCGTTGCCACGGCAACTCCCGCCTCCCGCGCGATCGGGGGGCGGGGCCTGTTACCACGGCAACCGAGGCCCCCCGCCCCTCTCTGCAGCGGGCGGGGGAAGGGGCGCGCGCGCGGGCGGGTCCCGCGCATGCGCAGCGCGCGCCGGCCGGCGGCGCGTGTGTTGTGGTGCGGCGGCGGCAAGATGGCGGCGCCCGGGGGCTCGGCGGGCGCCGCGGCGCTGAGGGCGCTGGTCCAGCAGTTCACCGCCATCACCGGTGGGTTCGGGGCGCGGGGCGCGCCGAGGCCGCGGGGCTCACGCGGGAGGGTCCCGCCCGGCCCCCACCGCCGGCGGGCCGGGGGCGGGAGGCGCGGGCCGAGGCGGAGCGGTTCTGGGCGCGCTGCCCCTGCCCCGGAGCGCCTCCCTTGGGGCGCCGGCGGTGCCGGGGCCCGTCCGCGGGCGCGCCCCGGGGCCGCCCAACGCGGCGGAGAGCTCGCCTCCCTATGAGCGGCGGCTCGGAGGTTCCTGTCGTTTGTCCCGGTGGCGCGAGTGCGTGTCCTGCTCCCTCCCTGCCCCTTCCCTCCCTCCCGCCTGCGCTCCGCCCCGGCAGCCGCTTCCCGCTCCCGCGGGTGCCTCTGAGGGCCGGGAGGAACCCGGGAGCTGAGCCCCGAATCCGCCTTTGGAAAAGCAGAAATGTCCTACAGCGCGGGCGGCTTGAGTTGGGAAACGGGGAGAGCTGGTCGCTTTTCCGTGGAAGTTCGCGTCAGGTGACAGCTCCTGCCTCGCGTTGTGTGCTTGGAGCTCTTGACCCACTTTGTGTCTAATCTGCTTCGCCGGAGTTACCCCTGGCTGATGGCTTTGCTGTCAGATGCTGAAGGAGTGGTTAATAAGATGTGTCAACTAAACAGCCAGAGAGAAATGAAACTGCTCTAATTCGGTTGTCCAGACCAGCTCCGTTTCAGATTGTGTCCCTGTACTTGGACACACTCAAATCCTTAACAGGATGTTAGCAGGTAAATTACTGATCTCGCAGCTATTCCTAAAGAATCTTTATGGAGTAAACCTTTTGAAGAAAAAGAACCTCCAGCAGTTATACTTTCAGAGTATGTGCCTGTGTGGGAGATATTTGCTAAAACCTGACCCAGAACAGGCAGAGCTGTGCTGGTTTCCTCCTCCTGACACCTTTTATGTTTAGATACATAGTTCATGCTCAACATAAGAGAGCCCCTCTATGCTTTCAAAACCAAAAAAGAAATAGCCTGCTGGGCTTCAGCCGTCCACTATTAAGTGGAACTTTGAAGTTTTGTTATTATCTTTAACAGAATTTAAGGTTTCATCTAGGTGTGTGTGGAGCTTGTCTGGCCGATGCTGCTGTGGTGTGACAGGTGCTCACACCTCAGTGCTTTGTGTTAGTAGCTTTTTCAGCTCAGAGTTGTGAGTGTTCCCAGTTGCTCCTGTCAGTGGGGAAAAGGCTGAGGGAATCATCTCCAGCATGAGGGATGAGGAGAAATAGTCCTTGATGCTTTTCTTTGATCCTCGTGGCAGAATTGTGTTTCTTTGGTGCTCTCATCCAGGAAAGTACTGCTAAGAGAATGTAACTCCTGTGTGTCTTGATGCCTTAAGTTTCAGCTTTCACATTTTCCACATTCTGTTCTGCATTAGTGTGAACTTCATATAAAGTGTTAGCAAGTTCTCCTCACAGTTTCGTCAGACAAAACAATCCTTTTCCAGCCCAAGAACCAAGGACATCATTGCAGCTTCAGGCCCAAAAAGTATAAACAGCAGTGAATTGAGGAGAGCAGGCTAAGAGGATGAGGCTTCATAACCTGCAGCTGTAATTGGACTATTAACCCCAATATGGAAATGGACCAAAACTTATAAAAGTGTGAAAACTTGTGACCCTGGATCCATCTTGGATGTAGTCTCTTGCACTGCCCAAGGTGTATCCTTTGAAGGCCTTTTAATAAATCCCTACTTAATTTCTTTAACTCTGTCCAGCCTCTGTTCTAGGTAGCCTCTCAAGGCATCAGTCTTCCCCAAGGAAATTATGGGATATCTGTGAAATTTGCTTTGAAACTTAATCAGTATTTAGAATTTTCTGTTTTCCAGCACAAGGACTGAAAGCTTTGATATTCTGGCACTTCCCTCAGGAATTATGAGGAATCAGTGAAGGCACTTGCTGTGTCAGTGTCTCTTTTAATAATAGCAGAGGGTTGAATTATAATTTTTCTCCCAGTTCTTGCAAATGAATGGCTTTGCATGACTCTGCAGGGAGGTCTAGAGTGGGGTGTTTGTGTTCCAGGCTCACAGGTGTGGTTTCATTGCTACAGTTAACATTGAAAAGGGCTGAAAATGCCAAAAAATCATTTGAGTGAAGAACCTGAACTTCTTGTTGGTTTTTTGGGATGTTATTAATTTTTATTTTGCACTTTCTTCAGCTCAGTTGAGGTCTTAAACATACAGCTGCCTGTCATCCCAGTGTGCCTGTTGTGGCAGGTTGGGTGTTTTGGGAAACCAGTTCCCTCAGTCAGTTTGTCTTTCTCTGTGGTTTGATGTGCAGGTTATTTAGAACTGGTTGATCTCCACGGTTTCAAAGTGTATTCTGTGTTCAAACCAGAGCTTCTTGAGTCTTTCCCAGAAAATCTGAGAAATATCTGAATGTGTTTTGCTCACACTGATGTTGTCTGTGAGCCTGGTTTTGGGCAAAGTGTTATTGTCATTTTGGTGACTTGCTGTGAAGTTAGTAAGAATTCCTACAGATCCCAAAGCTGCTCCCAGACTGGTTCAGCTGCATTTTACCACTCTTCCTCTTTATCAGCCTTTCTAAAGGGAAAGAAGCTCTTTGGCTGTCCACCACCTAGGGAGAAGGTGCTGTAAAGAATTGGGTTGCAGGAGAGCTTCTCCTGAGGGAGCTTCTGCTGATGGGATGGTTTTTGAGGAGAAGTTGGGACATAGAGGCTCATCCTCTGAGGAGAGACTTACAGGTGATGTTAGGAACTGTTGCTTCGTCTTGAGCAGCATCAGAACTGGGATTAGTTCCACTTTAGGTGTTCAAAGCCAGTCTGGACAGGGGTTGAAGCAGCCTGGGGTAGTGGAAGGTGTCCCTGCCCATAGCAGGGTGTAGGACTGGATGAGCTTTAAGCTCCCTTCCACCCCAAACCATTCCATGATTCTGTGATTTGAATAAATGTTAGTCATTATACAAAGAACTCTGTAGAAAAGTATTACTTTCTCCCTCTTGGCTGCTTTTTTCCCCCCTTCTTATATAAACTGAGCTTCTGCTGATTTGATTTTGTCTTTCAGCAGAATCAGTAAATCAGAGTGTCTTTTCTTCCCTCTCTAAATGTCTGTTACAAGTGGATAAAAAATTTTAGCAGCTGATTTAATATTCTTCCTGTTAAAATGTTAAGTCAGGTTTTCATTTTTCTTTGTGTATGCCTGCTTGTGGTGGAAAATCCACAGAATCATGGAATGGTTTGGCATGGAAGGGACCTTAAAACTTATCTTGTTCTACCACCTCTGATGGTCAGGGACACCTCCACTGTCCCAGGGTGCTCCAAATCTGGCCTTGGACACTTCCAGGGATCCAGGGGCAGCCACAGCTTCTCTGGGCAGCCTGTGCCAGGGCCTCCCCACCCTCACAGGGAAGGATTTCTCCCCAGTATCCCATCTAACCTGCCCTCTATCAGCCATTCCCCTTTGCCTGTCCGTCCATCCCTGGTACCACGTCCCTCTCCAGCTCTCCTGGAGCCCCTTTAGGCACTGGAAGGGGCTCTGAGGTCTCTCTGGAGCCTTCTCTTCTCCAGGTGAGCACACCTAGCTCTCCCAGCCTGGCTCAAGCCCTCACAGCACCTTCGTGGACTCATTCCAACAGGTCCATGTACCAGGAAAATGTCTGACCTCTAGAAGAAAGTCCACATCATGCTAAAACCCCTCAGATGGTTTCCTCTAGGTTTTCAGTTGCTGACAGGAAGAAGCCTGGCAGTCCTGACTGCAAGCATTCCCTTCCCCCTGAGCTCTGTACGTTTGTCTCCTTTCACAGTTGTGCTTCAGGGATAAATGGCAGCTGATGAACTGTTCCTCCTAATTATTAATGCTTTGAGAGAGAAAGCTGTTCTGGGTGCTTCCAGTCCAAATGCTGTTGTTACTGTGATATTTTATGAAAAATCCCTCAGCTAGGATTTTTCTCCTGAAAAGCTGAAAAGCCTCAGAAAAGAAATGTAAACCATAATTATTTGATTGCTTGGAATGTGGTTTAGAAGTTGCTTACCAACAGGTGCATCTTTAATTAGTTCCATGTAATTAATAACCAATCCCAGTCCAGCTGTGTTGGGACCCTGGTCAGTCACGGGTTTTTTATTATTCATTCTTTTCTAACTTTCTGATGTCTCCTTTCTCTTTCTTTAGTAGTTATATTGTATTAAAAGAAAATGATAGATTTAGATATCATAAAATAATAAATCAGCCTTCTAAGAGCCTGAAGTCAGTTCTCATCTCTCACCTCATCCTAGAAACCCTCATCACACTGCAACAATTAATAACCACACGCTGTGATTTCTTTCCCTTTGGCATTGCAGGTGCCAGTGAAAGCGTGGGGAAGCACATGCTTGAAGCATGCAACAACAATCTGGAGATGGCTGTCACCATGTTCCTGGATGGAGGAGGGATAGCAGAGGAGCCCAGCACCAGCTCTGCAGCCGTGTCTGCTGCCCGCCCGCACCCCGAGTACGTACCCTGGGCACGGCTGTGCCAGCCAGCCTGGCCCTCTGATGGCACTGAGATGGCACTGTGCAAAGCACAGCAAACCAGCAACTGCCATTTCTCACCACAGCGTTGCACACTGCTTTGGTCTTGGTCAATTGATTGCTCCAGTGTTCTGGTTTGGGAGTCTCTTGCACTTCAGAAGTTTTCTGGAGCTTTCGCCTGCTGTTTTTTACAAACAAAGCCCAAGTCGTTAAAGTAGGGGTGCAGTAATAAGAGAGTCTTAATTTTAAATGCTTCAGCAATCTTGCTTTACACTCATTTGGCAGTTAGAGAGTTCTCTTGGTTTGGTTCTTATAAATGCAGGCCCCTTATTCCCATTTCATAAATTCATAGAATTTAAGGTTGGAAAAGACCTCTAAGATCATCAAGTCCAGCCGTCAACCCAACACCACCACCACTAATTCATGTCCTCAAGTGCCACATCCATGTGTTTATTGTGACTCCACCACTGCCCTGGGCAGCCTGTGCCAGTGCTTTACAACCCTTTCTGTGAAGAAATTTGCCATAATATCTTACACAAACCTCCCCTGGCACAACCTGAGACTGTTTTGTCTCATCTTGTCTCTCCTTACCTGGGAGAAGAGTCTGACTTGTGAGGGTTTTATTGTGGTGGTTTAACCAGTTTGGCACTGGAAAGGCCAGGCCTGTACACCAGTATGCAGAGGAATCAACAACTTCAGCACCTTCACCAGTCTCTTACACATCAGATGCCTGCAAAGGGAAGAGAATTTCCACTTAAGCACAGCAGAGAGTCTCAGTGCTGCCTATTGATGTGACTGCTTGAGATAAAGGGAATATCTTAGGTGGTATAAATCACATTCATTATATATGGTAAATTAAATGTAAGCCAGGCTTTTGTCCTTATGAAAATCTTCCACTCCAGGAAAAAGACAGCTGACTTACAGAGGAAAATCCTTTCCCCTCATACTTCTGAAGCACATATATAAATTTAAATATAAATAATTCCTTTAGTGCTAACCTTTATAGCTGATCTGAGGTACCTTCCTACTTGAACCTTTAATAAGGTTAAAATAGGTATATAGGTTAGTGTTCTTATTCCTAGACAGCTTCTGGCACATCAGTGGCTCCAGCTTTTCTTGGAATACTTTCTTTTTTATACTCAGCCCCCTCCAGGTGCTGATCAGCTCAGTGTTCCTCCTAGGAGGAGAGAACAGTAAATGTGCAATGGAGAGTAACTAGCTGCACAGTGCAATCAAAGATGTGGAGGGTAAGAGCAAGGTCAGTGCATCCTGCTGCCATCCTGAGTTACCTTTTAAAATCTGCATGTTCAAGAGCTGCAAAGTGCACTCTTCACACCTTGGAAGTCTGGGGGAAGAGGAAGTTCACAGACAGGATGTAGCAATGGATGAATCCTTCTGCACACAGATCTGTGGGCCAGGTGATCACAGAGATGCTTGTGATTTCTTTGTGATTTCCTCTCTTTTAATTGTAGTTTTGGATTACCTGCAAGTATAACTGACTGAGCTGTTGACATGTGAGGGAGCCCAGTTATGTAAGCCAATAACTGCTTCAGAAATGGGGGAAAATGGCCATCTTGACCTGGTTTTCCTCCTTCTGGAAAGTAGAGAGGTGTGATTTTCAGGTGGAAGCAAAAAGTCTTCTGACAGACAAAAGCTGGTAATCAGGAAGATAATAGTTTTTTCTATGTAGCTAGCAAGGAAAGTAGGATGGCAAGTGGATTATTTATCATCTTTTGGTAAGGTTTTAAAAGCTTCCAAGTTCTAACAAAGTTATTCAAGAACAAAAAATGTTCAAATAGTAGATTGACAAAGCCTGGGATCAAGTCACTCAGGTGTTTGTGTAATGTTTTATCAAAAGTCATTTCAGTGCACAGGGTACCAGGTCCAGCAGCAGTGCCATGAGTGGGAACAGATGCTCCCTCAAGACCCCACTTAATCCCAAACCTCTTCATTCTCTGCAATGGCACAGCAGCATCTTTAACTGGTTCAAGTTGCAGGAGCCTTGGAGCATAATGAGATGTGGTTTGTACAGTACTTGGAATATTATAATCTCTCTGATCTTTCTGTTTTTTCTCCTTTGATAGGGATGAAGTACGAGCTCCAATTCCTCAAAAGCAGGAAATCTTAGTAGAGCCTGAGCCCTTGTTTGGAGGTAGGCCTGTGTTCTTATTTTGTTTCTGTTTTCTTTACCTTGAGGTGAGCTAAGTGACAAAAGAAAATCAAAACTTGTTTCATAAGAAGAAATAACACCAGTGGTATTAAAAATCTCACACACAAGAGATGCTTTATTCCCAGGGGTACTAATTTGCTAAATGTTGCTTCATGAGACTTTGTGAGGTGACAGCCAATTAACTTAATTAAGTATACATCTTGGGGCCCAGAACTGTGGGGTACTGCTGTGGAAAAGGGATGGAAGTTGGAGCCTTGGCTGACAAGTGAAAGTGAAGAGGACAAATGGCTGCATCTCAAGATGACAGATCAGAAAGAAGGGCTGAACTCTGTGACTGCTCATACCCTTCTCCATTTCTCATGCAGGAATTTAATTTGCTCTTTAGGCTGTGCTGTGCAGCTGCCTTTCTTGTGTCTGTCCTTCTCATGTGGACCAGGTCTGGAGCAGGAGCAGGAGCATTTCTGGGCTGGCCTTTGCCATGTCAGATGTTGTCAGATGACAAGCAAGTGCTTGTCACTGCAGTGGTCTCACACCATGGGAAATGCTCTTTCCTATCATTTAGTTCCTGTGGTAGAAAGGAGAAGGAGGCCAAGCTTCAGGTTTACCCTGGAACTGATTTTTGCTTGACTCTTTTTCAGCCTCAGAGAGGTGTTTAGCCAGGATGCACAAGCTGAGGGTGGTTCAGAGGGAGCACACAATGCCAGCAATACAGGTGCACACCACTTCCCTTTTTGCTGTATTTGCAAAATACGAATAGCAATATTAGCTTTTCTAGTTTTAGTCCTTCTAGCATTTTTTTTTCCTGTCTGTTTTGGGAGCAGGACAATTTTGACTCCCTTAATATGCTTCAGTCCCCAGTCCTATCAGAAAATATTTATTCCTTAGACAAAATATAAATCACTGAAATGGACTAATTTAACTTCTACATGCTGATGTGAGATGCATAAAGTACCAAAAATTGGAAACACACACTTAATTTGCATTTAGGCAAAAAAGGAATGATGTACACAGTATCTGCTTTTGTTGAAGTGCTTTTGCACTTCTGTGAGCTTCATTGATGTAATTTTATGACATTCCCCTTACTGCTGAAAGGCCACCTTGTCAGCAACAGTGAAGCTGGACTTTGAAGGTCTCAACCATAAGATGCAGTGACATGAAAACGAGGACACACTTGTGTTTATCTAATCCTTGCACTTCCCATCCTACCTGGATTTTGGAAGGGGGGAGTTTAGTAGCAGAGGAGGGCAGTTCTGCAGCAGGAAATGTGCATCCAGAGGAAGATGCCCTGCTGTGCCTCTCTGAAGATAGAGGAGCTCTCTGCACTTTTCCCTGTGGCTCAACAGTGTTTTGACAAAGATCTGTTCACTCCTGTGGGTTATTAGGATTCAGATCTGTTGATCCTAACACTTGGTGTTCTTATACCTACCTGTTCCACACTGATCTCAGTCACACTGTCACTGACCATGCACTGACCTGGGTCAGTGATTCCCTCCTGGCACTGTCTGATCCAGCAGTGCCACTTGTGTTTCTGGCACAGAGCAGCCTGACAAAGTAGCTGAACCTGAAGAGATAATTGGTCTCAGCTCTAGCCTCGCAGCAGGGGAGGTGGCAGTGTCTGTTTTTAAGGGTCATACTGAGCTGGTTGTATAAGCTCAGGTTTTTTCCAGCTGAAGAGGTGCCCCTGTGTATTTGTGCCCTGCTGGGTACATGGATCCCATCGTTCAGTACAAAGGATCCTCCTGGATTGCTGAGAGCCTCTTCACCTGTGCTGCCTGGCAGGGACATGCTGCTTTTGCTCAAGTGGTCCTTCAGTTGCTGTTCCAGCTGAGTTTAAGTTGTTCTGAGGTTGGCTTGTGCCTGAGCACTCAAGAGGAAGGAGAATTTACTCCCTGGAGTTGAGAGATGTTATTCCCCAGCACATCCCTTGTTCAGGCTTGTTTTCTTTTTCCATGATTGGCTGTATCATCACATTTCCACTGGGTATAGGTTCTATTTATCTTACTTTAATTTGTTTATTATTTATTATGTCTTGTAGCAATTGGGCTTTGAAAGTTCTGTCTTTCAGTTGATGGGAAAGGAGATAAATAGCTGGAATAATCTTGACAGGCAGTTCTGTTTTCCTTCCAAGTGCAGTGCTTGTGCTGTACCTTAGGACTTTAGTGAGACTTGAGGGTGCTATTTCTGATCCCTTCCTGGGCTCTCTGTGCAGCTGCAGATAATCAGTTGTGAAGGTTTCCTTGCAAACAGCAATGCTGCATCTCCTGGAAGAATGTGGCTGTTCAGTCCAGCCAAGAAGTTGGGACAGGATCAGGATAAGAGTTTAGAAAAGAGTAAAAATGCACTGTAGAAAAAACAAATGTGCTTCTTCATTAAAAAAAAATTCTCATGGAGTTTAATCTTTTGAAGTTTTTCATCCCCTTGAAGGCCTTGGGTAAAATCTTGGCTGGAATTGTGACAAGGTGATGCTGTGACAGCACTCCCACTCCATGCTGAAGGGTCTTGGCAAGCTCATCAGAAGGGGCTTTAAGCCTCTCTGTATTGTTGGTGCATGTTTTGTTTCCGGGCTAAGGTTTGCTGGAGGAAAGATGTGTTAGGAAATGGAATTTACAAATTACCATCTGCCTATTTCCATCCATCTCCAGCCCTTCCCAATGACCTCTACTCCCACATAGTCCCTGCTTGGGGTTCCTATTCTGTTCTCCTACACATGTGATGGAAAGTGCTAATATGCATTTATTTTGATAATATACTTTTCAAGTAATTCTTTAATTTTTTTTTTAAGCTCCTAAAAGACGCAGACCTGCTCGCTCAATATTCGATGGCTTTCGGGATTTTCAGACAGAAACCAGTAAGTGTCTACAGATCAGTAAGCCTGATACTTTATTTTATTACTTTTAATGCAAATAAGATGGAGAAATCATTCCCATTCTAGGCTAGGACAGTTTTCAGTTGTTGAAACATTTTTAAATTGCCAATTGTGTAGCAGGGTACATTATTAGAAGGATAGAATTATGATTATCACAGTATATTCTGTCTGCTTTGGTGTTGCTAACTCTCAAAAAAACCCTTTTTCTTCTCTAGAGGGAACTGAAAAGGGGGAAGAATCCTAACACCCAAGTAGAAATTAAATCCATCCACTAGTTGTTTCTTGGCTAGGCAGTAGATTGTGGCACTTGAATTACATTGGAGTAGCCCTGAGGCTTCTTCGTGGCTGTAATTGCTGTTTGCCCTTGGCTGTTCCTGCACAGAATCTCCAGATGCCAAAGCACTGGCTGGTATTTTGTCCAGGAAGTGTCACAGAATGTGATTCTGTGACAGCACAGCACCAATTGTTTCACATCTGAGTTATGGCTGTCGTGCTGATGTTGCTGGAATGTTCCTGAGGTGTAACCACAGAATCAGGAAAGTTGGGACGGTCTTCTGAGATTGAGTCCAACTGTTTACCCAGCAATGGCAAGGCCACCACTGCCCCATGTCCCCAGGTGCCACATCCACATGTCTGTTAAATCCCTGCCAGGGCTGGCCAACTCTTTCCATGAAGAAATTGTCACTAATATCCAATCTCAGCCTCCCCTGGTGTGACCTGAAGCTGTTTCCTCATCATGTCACTGATTACTGGGGTCCATGGACCATGTTCCCACACAGGGGTTGGCTGCCAAACTGAAAATAGGTGTTGATAGTTACTTTCTTTCCCCTTTTTTAGTAATGATGAGCAGAACAAGTATTGAAATCACTGGCAGCTTTAGAAGTGAAAATGCTCCATGTACAGAATCAATACCCTTAAATTTTTTCTCACCATCTTCCAGCCTGGACTAGCAGAGGGTGTTCCAGCCCATGGCAGGAGGGGATGCAATTGGCTGATCTTTAGGGTCTTCCAAACCAAATCACCCTGTTATTCCACTCTTAAGACATGCCCAGCATGTGAGATACACTTGCAAAGGTTTATGGTGAATTTTATTGTGTTTTTTGGCAGAACTTGACAGGTGGACATCACTGTCTGGCTGTCTCTGGAAAAGCAGCCCTGGCCATGAAATTCCAGATTATCTCCTGGCTCCTAGGACTGCTCTATTCCCTGTGTGTCTGCTCAAGCATGCTTTTTGTGCTTTGGCCCATTGACACACTGGGAAGCTCCTTCCACACTGGGAAAGTTGTGGCCATGGGAAAGTTATTGCCCATTTCAGCTGACCTGGTTCCATAAAACACATCATGTGTCTGCTGTGATTTACCTTTATTGTCTGAGTAGGAAATGTGTTCTGTATTATTTCAGATGGAATTGATACTCTTTAAAAAAACATCCAAAGAGACTTCTCCACGTAAACTAAATTTGTTTGTTTCTTTTCTGTGGGACTGCCCCACAGCCAACTAATGGAAACACTACAATAGAAATATTCCTTTTTAAAGTTATATTGCTACAATCTAGCTCAGTTTCCCATTTAAAAGCAGCACTGGGGACAAGTCACAGCTTTTTTTTTGGCTCCTTTGTTTTCAAATATTGGTATGTGACCCCTCAGGTTTATTAAGATGTTGTTTAAAAGTGAAAGCACACAAGAAAGGGAGGTTCAGCCCTTACACACCAGCTAATCTTGTTCAGTGGGACTGAGCCTGGGACTTTCTGTAAGAGATATCCTGGGATTTGCACTCACTAGCTACCCTAGCCTTGCTCTCCCCAAACCTCCTAGGAGCTGGAGAGAGTTTCACCCCAGAAGCTCTGTGTTTGAGCATTTAGGCAGTGATGGATGCCCCTGGTGAGTGTGTGTGTGTCTAACTGCTGTCCCTTTCCTCCTGGGGCTGTGCAGTCCGGCAGGAGCAGGAGCTCCGCAATGGAGGGGCGGTGGACAAGAAGCTGACAACGCTGGCAGATCTCTTCAGGCCTCCCATTGACCTGATGCACAAAGGCAGCTTTGAAACGGTGAGGGCTCACCCTTGGGGGCAGAGGGGAGGGGGTCAGCATGGATGCATGGCTGGACAGTCAGAGGTTGCAAAAGACTGGGCAGTGATAAATGTTTGGTGGACTGCGTTTGGGAGTGTTGGTGACGTGCTGAAGGACTTCACTGATGATGGTGTCACCTGGAATGGACCCATCAGGATCATCAAGTCCAAGTCCTCACCATGCAGACCACAGTGGTTTATGTTTCAATATCAGTGTGGCAAATCACATGTGGTGAGAGGCTTCAGTGAGCAAGGGAGGCTGGTCAGAATGGGAAAATTGCATCCCTTGAACTGTCTCCGTAGAGGACACAGAAAAAGCTGGAGTAAGATTGCTTTGCATAGATGAGAGAGGACTCTGCAAGGGGCAGTGTGGTTGCAGCACAGCCCTGCTGAGAAGCTCAGGTGGAGTTAACATGGCTGAGTGGCTTCTGATACCTGAGTGAGTAGAAGTATTGGAATGTGTCTTTGCCATCAAGCCACAACTTCATCCTCAGTGGAGCTGTTGTTCTTCTATAAAATCACAGTGATTTTATAGAAGAACAATCTTTGACTTCTGGTGGTGCTAGGGGAAGTATCCCAGAGATATAGGACACTGTCAGCTTTAAACAATCTCAGGTGTCACCTTCCCTGACTGTGTAGGCATGTGTGGATCTATTCCTAAATTGTTATGATGTGGATCAATGACTTAACTAATGATTAGAGAACATGCAAATTTGTATATATTTTTGAGTCTGTAATTTCCAGATATTTTTCAGAAATTCCAGTTACTGCTAAACTTTTTTCTGGTCACCTTTGAATAGATGAGATAGATGGTGATGATTATTATTTTTACTGCATGAGAATGCAAAGTAATGATTAAAAGGTGCAGTACAGATGTTGGAGAACTAACTGCACAAGTCTGCACAACTGACTGAGCAAAAATATTATTTACCTTGTTTTCACATGTGCCTTGACTGCTGTGCACAAGTACTGGAGCACTGCTGGAGAGCTTTTGGTGAAACACTGTGTGCCTTTATGGAGTCTCCAGCTCTCATCCCATTACCCTCATCTCTCTTTTTATGCTTCCCAAATCACTGGGGATCAGTTGCCTTGTCACTAATTCCTGTGTTCTGAGGGTGCCCTCCACAATCTCCTTAACAGAATTCCAGCTGTGAGAGGATGCTGGCAGAGAGCAGCAGTGTCCACCTTGGGAAGGAATTTGATGCAGTGGGAGCAGAGGAGCAGCCTGAAGCAGGGTTTACTTTAAAAGATGTGTTTCAGGGCTTCCAGCTGATGGTGCTTGCTGGGCCTGGGGTCCAGAGCTGTTGGTGAAACCAGCAAATGTGTGGTTAAAGGCACCAGTAAGGGGAATTGACATGGCAACAGCCAGTGCTGCTGCAGGAGCAGTCAGCAAGTGCCCTCTGAGCTCTGCTGTGGAGTTTGAGATGGGTGCCTGTCTTTCCTTGAGTCTTGCTGGAAATGCATGAAGACTTCAGCAGTGTTGATTGTGGCATCTGTCACAGTCAGAAGTAGTGTCAGAGAGTGAAATAACTGATTGATGGATTTGTTTGACCTAAAGTCTCTGCATTCTTACTCAGTCCTGAAAGGTAATTTAAAAAAGGGGGGTGGGCTGGGCTTGGGGAAGGGATTTGTGTGTACTCACATTGCCCTGTTCTGTGCAGTACCTGCACTCTGAAGACCTGCACACTTTCTGGTGCTGGCACTCACCCTGCTGTGTTCTTGTACAGTTCCTTGTCCCATGGGATGCCCTTCATTTCACACTGATGCTCCTCAACTTCGTTGCAATATAACTCTTCACTCCTTCTCACTGTGTTGACCATTTCCCTTTGCATTTTACCTTTTCTGACTGCAAACTGCTCTGCTGCTTCAGCCTGGGACAGTGTAAGGCCTCAGTGACTACAGTCTCCCAAAATTCATCTCTAGCAAGCTGCTCTTGGCTTCTCCCTTCTCTGTATGCTGAGATAAATGGATATAACCATATGATAAACCAGAGATGCTCATCACATTCCAGAATATCAAATACTAAATCCTCTCATTGTGATGCTCTTGTAGTTAAGCTTTGATCTAAGTGGGGTTTTCTTTCCAAGGTTGGTGTGTGGTGTGTTCCTGCCTCTGGAGGGGTGTGCAGGAACACTCTGCCAGGGTTGAGCCATGCACATTTAGGAGAACCATTTAGGATTTAGGGCTCTGTTGGCAGGAGTGGTGACATCTGGTCTTATGTATCTTTGTCACTCATCAGCTGTTGCTGCTCCTTGGGTACTTCAAGGTTGGTTTTTGATGGTACGTACATGTAATTATCTTTAGTTTTCCCCAAGAAACCTCAACTTTTCTTAAGTTACAAGGAAGCTTTGTTACCAGTAAGGCCCAAAAAGTTGCTCATTTTAATTTAGTAATACCAGCTTGAGGAATAGGTGGAGTTAACTCCATGGCAGAAAAGTTTTCTAGTGTTGAATGACGTTTTTTGGGGGTTTTTTTACCTGTTACATATGAAAAAGCATTGTGCTTCACATGCAGAACAGCTTATGATCACTGTACTTGTAAAGTTCTGTGTGTGACTGACTAAACTAGAGTTCTCCCATTAATGTGGAATCTGTTAGGAATAAATCACTCAAATGAAGTAAATAAATTACACACCAAACATTAGAGAAGAGTGTGGTTTTGTTCTCATCTCAGGCTGCTTTCAAGAATTGCAGGTGCTCTCTCTAAATCCTGTGATGTGAGAGATGATTGAATTTGAGGGGGACACACCAAATTGACTTAGCTTGCACTTCTTGTGGGCAAGGATGGTTCTGGTGTGTGCAGTTCTGTGCTTAACACTCAGCAGGGTTTCAGTGAAGTGACTGAATGTCACATTGCAGAGTTTCAAGTCTGTCTATATGATTTCTTTTCCCCATTTAACAATAACCTTTTTTAGCTGCTGCCTGCTTTACAGCTGAGACTGAGGGGTTTTTTGTTTCTGCTTAAAAAGCAGCAATCATTTGGAAGCTGACCTGGTCACTGTATTCAGATGGAGCAATTACCTGTGCATAAGGTGCTTCTGGCCTGGTTTGGGTCAGCACAGCTGCAGGTGCAGCTGTGGCTCAGGAGTGCCTGGGTGCTGAAAGGATCTGTGCCCTGCCCCAGGTAGGAAGGAGAAGTGTGGTCCAAACAGGAGATTTCTTGTTTGATAATGTCCTGCTCTGACTCTCTGTCAGCTGTTATCTTCCCCAATGAGTCACAGAAATGTCCAGAGAATCACAAGGTGCTGGCTCCACTTCCTTCTTCTTTCAACAAAACTGAGCCAGCAGGAACCATCCCAACATTTCTAAACCATATATGTTCAGAGAATGCAAATGAGAGGAAAACTTATTTTTAGTAGTGCAGGAGCCAGAGTTACACAGGGAGATCCAGCACTGTGCATAAAGCAAGACTTGTCTCACAGATTGTCTCACCAGGTTGCTGGTGTAATGATGAACTCTGTGACTGGGCAGAAAGGGTAAAGGCACACTTAGGACAGATTGGATTGCTTTGGGTTGGTTTTTGCATCTGGGTTCCACTGGCTCTGCTCTCAAAGAGTGGCTGTCCTGTACTGCCCTGTCTGTGGGCTCTGTGAGTGCCTGCCACTGGCCTTTATACCTCAAAGGAGGAGGGGAATGGGGGCACTTGGTGTGGGAAACAGAGGATCTAAATCCATCAGATCCCAGCTTTTGGGATACACAGACCAGCTCTTGAGCCTTCCCTTGTTGCCTTACCAAAATGACCCTAATATAATACAATACAGTACAGTACAATACAATACAATACAATCTCCAAATCCACAGTGTTTCTTCTCCTCCTCACACTGTTGTCCTTCCACCCCCTCAGAAGAACCCCTTGAGCTGTGTGTGTGAGATAGCAGCAGTTTAACTTGTCCTTTTAAATGTTAAATCCAAAGCTTGCTTATGGGAGGAAGTTAAAAGTAGTTTCAAAAGCTCTGCCTGTTCTGCAGGTAAAAACTCAGTTTTGTAGATTTTCTTTGTGGAATTTCCTGCTTGCATCCTTCCAAGGCCCTCAGCTGGACAGAGGAGAGGTAGAGCCAGAGGTTTTCATTGATATTAAAAGATATAGAGAGTGAGGGTAGAAGAGTGAGGTGCACTTTCCAGCTTTCTAATTAAGTATTTTTGGGAGTTTTCTTCTAACAGACTACCTGAGAGCACATGACTAAGGCAATCCAATTGACTTAAATAAGGATTTGTGTTCCCTTTAAACTTGGGCAGTGCCTCTAGTCCTCATCTCATACTGCTTTCTTAGCACTAATTCTCAAAATGCAGTTAGCTCAAAACAAGGCCTTTAAATAAAAGCATGACAATTATATTTAAGACCCTTGCCAGTTACTTAGGTGTCACCTTCCCCACTTTTCTCACCTGGTGACCTGAATGCTGGCAGTGTAAATTTAGTGGTAAGTAGTTAGAGTGAAGCCCCTTGTGGGAATAGCACTATTCCATGCTTCTACCTTCATTTTTTTCCTCAGAGTAACACAAAAGCTGCCTCTGCAGGGCACTTGGCCACACAGGCTGACTTTGTAGGCTGAGATTCTTGCCTTGGTGAAGCTGAGTGTGTGGGGTTCACATGTCTGTCTGTCACACAGTGGACAGGCTGTTCCAAACTGCACTGGCTGAAAATAATTTCAAAAGTAAAAACTTTGATTTGGGGAACAAAGTAGTGCTCAAACAGCAAAGTCTTGCATAACATCCTGATTCCCCTGAATTTTTTATCCTGTGAATTCCTTATCAGTAGATTACCAGCAGGATGGTGAGCATAACTTTTAAATTTTTTTTTTTTTTTAAAGCAAAGAGAGTTCCTATGCCAGCTCCAGTCTTTCCAGGTGGTAAGAGCATTCCTGCTGTTGATCTAGCCCTCTTTTTTTCAACAGGTATGACAGTTCAGCGATCAGAATTACATTCTTGATCAAACTCCTACCATTAACTTGCAACCAAGCAATCAGACAGTGCCAGCTTTGTGACTCAAACCAGTAAGATTTCTTCCTGCGCCTTCCTGTCTCCCTCCCCACTTGCAGTCTGGATAAGCAGCATCAAAAAGGATGCCTAATTGGGCAGTTGGACAGTCACAGAGTAACTCAAAACTTGGAGAGAAAAAGAAAACACACAGAGAAGGGGTCCTGTTGAATCAATGCAAGTCCTCTGTCAATTATGCAGCCTACTTAACTAGATGGTCCATGGGTTTATCTTTAGACTGAGCAGGTCTTTGTTGTCAGGTCAGTGGGACTGACTACACTTTTCCCTGAATAAATACTTTATTCAGCAGTGCCATGTGTGTCCCCCCTCTGAGTTGCTTTTCCCTCCCTGTGCTTGGCTTGTTGAAATCCAGCAGCTCTGTTCATCGATGTGATTCTGTAATTCAACCAGGCTCATTTAAAGCAGATCCTTCAGCCCTGCCTTCTGTTTTGTGGGTGCCTTTTCACTAGCTCTGTCCATCCTCCTCACTGTGAAGGGGTTTGGTGGAAGGTCTGGCAGTGGTAGAAGCCATCTCTGATCATTGCTGGCATCGGTGCTGTCTGGCCCTTCAACCTGATCTAACCAAGCTTTTCCTTCTGCTTACAGGCCAAGGAGTGTGGTCAGATGCAGAACAAGTGGCTCATGATAAATATTCAGAACGTGCAAGATTTTGCCTGCCAGTGCCTCAACCGTGATGTGTGGAGCAACGAGGCTGTGAAGAACATCATCAGGGACCACTTCATATTTTGGCAGGTGAGAAATTGCCTGGGGATGGATGTGTGGCTAGCTTGGTACCTTGGTAGATGGGACAGTGGGAAAAAAATTGAATTATCTGGAAAAGATGGAATTCTCCAGGTGAACTTGCAGAAAAAGTGTGTTTCATGGAGTGTATGTAGTTTATGGATGGAGATGGAATTCATGGATATGCATTTGAAGGCCTTTCACTTGTACAATCAAGATGTTACCATGTAGCTTTTAATACATGGAGAGCCAGAGGCTTAATTCCAGCTTGTCAGAGTTACTGACAACTGTGTGTACCATTTGCAGTTTAAATTGTGGAAGAGAGAAAAACTCTGTGCATTTTCAAGGTACAGTTTGTTTGTGTTCCCTCTCCAGCCACTAACCTGCCCAATTTTGTAGGTGTACCATGACAGCGAGGAAGGACAGCGGTACATACAGTTTTATAAACTAGCAGACTTCCCTTATGTCTCCATCCTGGATCCCAGGACAGGTAAGACAAGTGGCAGCTGCTTTGCCTGGAGTTATCCCATGGGAAGCACTGACAGTTGTAGGCTGGAATGCCTTCCACTGCAGTTTGTGTTACACTTGGCTGAAGAATCTCTTCAAGGCCTGAAGGACTGACTCAGCGTGTTCCCAGAGAAACTAAGGGAATTAAACACCCAAAACTTGCAGAAATTTTGTGTATTTGAAGCTTGGCAAGTATTTTGCTTAGAAAGTGAAAATAGTTCCATCTGGTGGAAAAACTCTGAATCCTTTTTTTTTGAAGTCTTTCAAAAGCTTCTTGAAGTCATGTGATGAATAACTACAGTATTTGTAATTGCTGCATGAATCTGCTTTCTGTTCCTCCACAGAGCTTTTTGAGGCTCAGCAATGACTTTAAATTGCTTCTTAATTTTGAAATACCATCTTGGCTTCAAGTTTTTGTTTTGTTTTGCTTGTTTTTTACCTGAACAATCAAACTTCTCCCTCTCCCTCTAGCTCTTTCAAAGTTGTTGCTTTTTCTTTTGTATGCAGCAGCTTCTTTTATCATCATATAATGCAGCTGCCTGGTTATATAATGTTGGTCTGGTCTCCTGTTTCTAAGGACTGAAATGATAGAGATGAGACCTCTGTGTAGCTGACTTAAACCACTAAAAATACATACAATTTTTAATATTGCAGCTGAAGTTCTTAGCACTTTCCTTCTGGGAACAAATGCTGTTTGCCAAGGGTTAGAATTAATTTAGCAAGAATGGAGAAATGCTTCTTCATAAATGCAGTGGTTTGGTTTCAAGGCCAAATTCACCGTTCTGTGCTCACGTTCCCATAGGTTAAAAGAAAAAAATGGAAATAAAGTGTGTCTGTATCCATGTCTGTCCCTTTTCAAGGGGGTGGAAGGAGGAAGCTCCATAATTAGCAGGTGGTAGCCTGTGGGAAGCTGCAGTTCCTCAAATAAGGACTCTTGCAGCAGTGATTTGGTGTGTTTGATGTGAAAAACGCCAATCACTTGTTTTTAAAATTTTAAAAGTTTAATAAAATGGTTATAACAATAGTGATATAATTAGAGTAATGAAAATTTTGGACAATTTGAATTAGGACAATATGAGACAATAAAAACAAAGAGTTACAGATGGTTCAGGTACCTTTTCTGGGCAAAATAAGCCTGAAAAAGGACACACATTAACAGAGGATTAACCCTTAAAAGCAACAGCCTCTTGCATATTCATGCATCTCATATGTGATGCATAAATTCCATTCCAACACAGAATTCTCTCTGGTCAGTGTCAGCTTCTTCCTCTGATTCCTGACAGCGTCTTCAGGGCTGAGTGAGGCAGGAAGAAGTTCATTTCTTCTGATAAGGGAGCAATAAATTCTTTTTCTCTGAAAGATTTAGGTGTCCTGTGGCTGCTATCTCAGTGGGAATACCTCATTCCTCTCATAAAAAAAGTATCTTACATAGCATAGTTTCTATTT
This sequence comes from Haemorhous mexicanus, assembly GCF_027477595.1. Lineage (NCBI taxonomy): Eukaryota > Metazoa > Chordata > Aves > Passeriformes > Fringillidae > Haemorhous > Haemorhous mexicanus. The sequence goes on along the minus strand of NC_082350.1, from coordinate 5,611,118 downwards.
TAACATGATTTGATAATCTAAAACCATATTTAACACACTACTTAAGAAAATTAATACAGCATAACCTTCTAACATAACACAACATAATATTCATTTTAATATTTGCGAAAAGCCAATCATAAAATAGGCATTTTTCACATTTGACCATTGCAGCATTCTGCTGAAATTTTGTTTGATGGCACCTTTTGTTCCCTAGGCCAGAAGCTCGTGGAGTGGCACCAGTTGGATGTGACTTCTTTCCTGGACCAAGTGACCGGGTTCCTGAGCGAGCACGGCCAGCTGGACGGCCACTCCAGCAGCCCTCCCCAGAAATGCTCCCGCTCAGTAAGTCTGAGGCTCCTTGGAGACAGCCTGGAGCAACACTCTGACCTGTGCTTGTCCAGCTCTCCTGATTTCCCAGACACCCTCAAGGAGTTAGTGCAAGGGCATGCAGAAGCACAGCGTGCCAGGAAATGCCTTCTCCCGGGGTCTCTGTTTGTGCTTTTGGCACTTGGTTTGGATTTAGCAGTCAGAGTGTGAAAGGAATATTGATTACTCCATGCAGAACTCCAAGGAGAAGCCATTAAATAATTACAGCATGCCTAGCTTTTCCTGCTGTGCATTCCTGACAGGCTTAGTGGCTTCCCTTCTGGAAGACTGATGTCCTTTTGGTTTGCAGTACCTGTTTGCAGGCAGTTGTGATGTGTGTGTTGTTGTTGAATTTGCAGGGTCCCCCATGGCAGGAGGGAAATGATGAATCTGACTCCATGTTCTTAGAAGGCATATTCTATTCTATTCTATTCTGTTCTGTTCTGTTCTGTTCTGTTCTGTTCTGTTCTGCTATACTAAAACTATACTAAAGAATAAAGAAAGTATACTTACAAAAGGCTTAACAAGAATGATAATGAAAACTCATGACTCTTCTCCAGAGTCCAACACAGCTGATGGTGATTGGTCATTAAGTTAAAACAATTTACATGAAACCAATCATACAATGACCAGTTGGTAAACAATCTCCAGACCACATTCCAAAGCAGCAAAACACAGGAGAAGCAATCAGATAATTATTTATTTCATTTCTCTCTGAGGCTTCTCATCTTCCCAGGAGAAAAATCCTGGGCAAAGAGGATTTTTTCAGAAAATATGACAGTGCCATGTTGTCTGCATCCCACAGGAGAGTCTCATCGATGCCAGTGAGGACAGCCAGCTGGAAGCTGCCATCAGAGCCTCCTTGCAGGAGACCCATTTTGATTCTTCTCAGGCCAAGCAGGAGAGCAGGTCGGACGAGGAGTCGGAGTCAGAGCTTTTTTCTGGAAGCGAAGAGTTTATTTCTGTTTGTGGATCTGAGGAGGAGGAGGAGACAGAGGTTCCAGCCAAGCTGAGGAAGTCTCCACACAAGGACTTGGGGTATAAAAAAGAGGAGAGCCGGAGGCCTCAGCCTGAGCCCTCTGCAAGGACTGAGCCTGGGACAGCATCAAACCACAGAGTCCTGCCCTGCATGGATGCAGGGGCACTGGAGGAGTCACCTGACAAGCCTGAAAGTACCTTCCGGGGCCTGGACGTGAATGGTAAGTGCCTCTTTTTATTGCTTTTGTTGGGGCTTTTTTGCCTGAAACTGTTCATGGGCTGCCAAGCCTGGTTTCATCCCTTCTTTTAACAATCCCTTCTGATTCCCTCCCTCCTTGCCAGCAGACATGTGAGTGATTCAAGAGCAGCACCACTTGGGCACAGCAGTGCCCCAGCCTGCAGAGCCCTCTGGGTTCCCTGACTTGTGTCCTGCCCAGGAGTAAAGTCCACTCTGGTGTAACACAGCTGCTCTGGGCACTCTGCCTGGGGTCAGTCACTTGGAAGAGTCCTGACCCTGATGTGTGTCTTTTGAGCATTGTGGTAGAAATTTATCTCCACGGGCTGGAACCTTGTGTTTGTCTCTAGTCCCTCACCCTGCTGTGCTGTCCCACCTAAAATCTACCCAGGAGCTCAACTCAGCTGCCCTGGTGCTAACTTGTGATCATTTCATTTGTGTAGGACCAAAGGCACAGCTGATGCTGAGGTATCCAGATGGAAAGAGGGAACAAGTTTCACTGCCTGAACAAGCTAAACTTCTGGTGAGTGGGCTTAATGGGAATCCTTGTCTGAGTAGAGGAAAGATGAACTGGAGACACTGTTGTAATCAGATTTACAGTGGGAGAGGTGTATCCAGGGAGTGCTTGCACTGTGTTCCCTGTCATTCCTCTCTGGTAACTCCTGGCTCTGTGTGTCTCCACTGCTGCTTGGGTTTTGTGTGCACTCCAGTGTCTTCCTCAATCCCCACACTGCTCATTTCCACTGTAAAATGACTCTAAATGGCTTTTGCATTAATTGTTAATTACCATAAAATGCTCTCAGCTTTCTCATTTCTGGGGCTTTGTTTCTAAAAGTAGTTGGTTCCCATGGTAAAATCAAAGGCAAAACTCCTCATTCTCCATCTCTCCCATCATACTTCCACCCTCCCTTCTGGACATGGATGTTGGAGCAGACTTAGGAGGAAGTTCTCCCAAAACAAATGTATTACAGAATGTGGTGATTTTGCATGGGAGGTAGAATTTTGGTCAATTACTGTGCCTCAGGTGTGTGTCTCAGCTGTGCTTTGGGCTCTTCACCTTGAAGAAGTCCATGTGAATGGCATTTCCATCAAAATTTTCCAGGTGCTTACCTGGGAGCAGAGTGTAAAGAGGTTACTGTGCTCCTGTTTGCCATGAGTTTTCAGGAGGCAGTGGCCAGTTAAGCTCGTTTAAATGTAGTCAGTCTAACAGCTGGAGTCATAGGGAAGGCAAAAGCACACCTCACCAGAAGGATTTTGTGTAGATTTGGGAGAAAAGTGTCCTGTCTCTGACAGAAAATGGGGCTATTGCCTAGCCAGCTGCTCTAGGAATATACAGTGTCCTCAGCCCATGTTCTCATCTTTGACTCTCCTGCTTGAAAATAAAAGGAAAAAAAAAGCTTGACTGCCTTTTGAATGCAGCTTGTTAAGTAAATTTGCATGTATTATTAGACATGTAGCATTTTTGAATACTTGAGCAATTCATTTAGGCAGTACAAAAGTGTAATATTGAAATCAATCCTGACTTTTGGTTTGGCTCCTTTTATTGACTGTGGAAGTTAAAGGAAATTTATCTCAGCATATGATTTCCCTTCTGCTCTAGAGTCAGCAGAGGAATTTAGCTGAGTCAAGGTTTGTGGGTAAAGACATCTTTTGGTTGCAGAGCTGAACAAGCAGCATTTGTGCTCATGTGATCTCCTGGAGCCTTTCAGTCAGATCCAGATTGAGTCTCAGGTGTTTCTTTGTGAACATCATTTCCATACTGATTTTTTTCAGCCTTTAGTTGTTTCCATTTTAAAGCTGGCCAGGACTAGCAAAAGAAATTGTTTAAGGAGACAATTGCACTTCAGGAGTTTTAACTGATGATACTGATCAGTTTTAACTGATGATATAAAACATAAAAAAATGTTTTATCTTTAATCATTGTGTTGTTATTGACGGAGCACTGGCTGCTTTACACAGATTATTTCCAAGAGGTGCTTTTGCTTCCAACATTACCATGATGCCCTTTCTTCCCCTCAAACCAAAAAAAAAAAAAAAAAAAAAAAAAGGTGACACTTAGTAAAGGAAAATATGATTTTTTTTCCCATTCTGACTCCTGTGACAGTGGTTTGCCTTCCTTTCTCCCCAGGCTCTTGTGAAACACGTCCAGTCCAAAGGATACCCCAACGAGCGCTTTGAACTGCTCACCAACTTCCCCCGGAGGAAACTCTCCCACCTGGACTATGAGATCACGTTACAGGAGGCAGGCCTGTGTCCTCAAGAGACTGTCTTTGTGCAGGAAAGGAATTAGCACTGTGGCCTGAGTTCTTCTCCCAGCCTTCCTCCCTCTCCTCTTTGCCTGGGACAAGAGTGGTTAAATATGCAGTTAAGGGTCGTGGGATTGCAGTGCTGGAATCAGGCAGCTGACTGGCCCTCCCTTCTCCCTCCTCCTCTCTCCCTCCCTTCTCCCTCTCTAGTGACCAAATGAGAGTGCTCAGAGTTTTATTTTCTTCCTCAGCTGCAGAGAGCATTGGGAAGAACACCTTTCCTCTGCTTTCCTGGAATAAAGTAAAACAGTGATCTGTGTATCCAGCGTGCTGGAGCTTGGAGTGGCCATAATACACAAACCCTTCTCGCTGCTATTCTTAAATCTGTTTTGTTTAATTTATTTTTGAAAAGAGTGTGTGATGGAGGCATCTCTCTGTAAGGAGAGGGCATAACCTTCAGGACAGTCTTTCCTTTGTTTGGATTCCCTACACAAAAGATCTCCATTAACCTTCCAGCCTTCTCTTATCCAACACTCTGGTTTTGGAAAGGAGTTGGGTTGAGCCATGCTAAAATGCTCTGCTCCACCTAATTCAAAGGCTTCTAGATTGCCTGCCTGTTTTCCTCCTGCTTTAAATTGCCAGTGGCCATAGTAAAAGAACCAGCCAACCTCCCAGAAATCCAACTGTGCTCCATATGGGATTGCCTGCTTGGCCCAGAGGGAAAGCTGTGAGTCCAGTGCTGGAGCAGAACCACCTCCTTGGTGGGGGTGGGTGGGTTATCCATGTTCTCTTCCCTGCATCCTCAAAGTGTCTCCTTACTTGCTCTCAGGACTTTGCAAATAACAAGGGTACTGTAAAGGTTTTGGATTCTCTGAAAACACCTGCCACAGAGACCTGACAGTCAGTTGGCTTTTTTCCTTTTTTTCTAGGAGTGAGTGGCTTTACAGGGGTTTTACAGCACTGAGCATCAATTAATGCTTCATAAAACACTTCCCAGCCTGGTGGCTTGAATTCCCTGGGCTGATTTTTGTTGTATTTCCATGTTCATCTACTGTCACCTCTAAATTTGGAGGGCTACATGGAAAGCTGCTCCTTGGTGCAGGCTTTCCTTTCAGCTCTGGAAGCTGGCACCACAAGCCAGTGCCCTGTTTTTCCTCCAGTGTCTTCTCTAGACATGGGGCTCTTGGCCAGTTGGTGTTTCAGCAGATGGGACAGGAGTTAACTGGCACAATCCTCAGCACAGTGTGGTGGATTTGTGTATTTACAGCTAAAAACTCAGTTTAATGTGGTCTTCAATCACTGAGAAGGCACATGGGACCTGGCATAACTGCTGACTTTTTCCTGCCTCTCTCAGATGATTGTCTTTGTTAAAGACTTTAGTAGTCAGAAGTTTACATATTCCAGTTTTTCAAGATATTTTGCCTTTGATTTCATACTAGCATCTGTACTTTGGAACCTTTAAATGCAAGAAATCACAGAAAATGTCTGGCATTCCCCATGAAAATTTCAGCTCACAGCTGTCTTCTGCTCCTAATTGAGCTTTGACATGTAATTATGCAATTGTAGAAGCTGATTTCCCGTTCTGCTGCAGGATGTAGTGTCAGGAAAGCAGAGTCTCATCTCAGTTTCCTGTGCAGTGGTTGATGTGACACCAGATGTCATCTTTTGTTTGTAAAGACCCCCATGTGTGGAGGCTGCTTCCAGCATGGGAAGTGAGGATGGGATTCTTGTGTTTGGCCTGTGAAGCAGCAGGGGCACCTCTGGACTGAAGGATCCTTTAGTTCCTGCATATCCAGACCCCTGACTCACATTTCCATGTAGTCCTAAAGCCTCCAAAGCAGCTCCAGCTGTCTGGTTGGAATAACAAGTCCCAGGTGTGATTTATTGGCACCTTCCCTCCCCTGCCCCTCCTGGGCCTGCCCCTGTGTGTGGGGCTGAGCTGAACTCTGTGATGAGACCAGGAATTGCTCAAACAGGGGAAAGAAGATAGGGAAGTTGAACATTTACACTGAAAATGGCATTTTCTCATGGTTTCTAGAAGTTTGTTCTGTTCCAGGAAACTGGGTTGGATTTTTTGTATCTGTCTCTCAGTATGTTTTTTTCTATCACTTTTCTTTTGCTTTGCTTTGAGAGCAAGAAACAGAGAAAAAAATTTTTAAGGAAAGCATATCCCTGCATGTGGCTCTTCTCTTTGTTCATTCCCCTCCTTCCCAACCCAAACAAACCCAGTGCCACACATCAGCTGTGCTGTGGGGGCTGAAAGCTGATGATAAACTGCACCAACCAGGACACAACCTCTTCAGCTCCTCATCCTTTGGAGAAATGTGTTTTGCTGGCCTGAGGAATGTGGTTGAAAACACAGATCAAGTCCTGCCTGGGACAGGACAGCTCATGGCAGTGAAGGTGATGGGTTGGGCAATGTCTAAAGAGTCACTTGTGGATGTGAAATCTGAAGCTCAGATTGCCTTGGCTGGAAAAAATGTGTTAAATTTGCTTGGGAAACACGATGTTGAGCTGTGAAGGACAGAGGAAGCCAATCCTTCAAAAGCTGTGGTTTGTGGCTTCCTGTGGGTGTCCCTGGGTCAGGATTTGCTGCAGGGGCTGCTGGGCAGCAGAGGAGCAGCAGTGCATGTGGGCAGTGCAGGTTTTCCTGAGTGAGAACTGTCAGGGCTGCTGTGTTTGAAGCTGGAGCTCCTTGCTGCTGGTGGAGATGTTCCCTTTGCCTGTGCCCCTTTTTTTGGGATGTAAAACACATCCCATTTGGTCACCACCAGGATCCTGGAACAGAAAGGGAAACAAGCTCTGGCTTTCCTTGCCGGGTGCAGCTGACACATTTACTTCCCACTTCAGAGGCCCACAGAAGGATTTGGGACTTTTCTGATGCTATGTGCTCTTAAGTCAAGCTGATTGAGCAGCCTCAATCTCACAGCATTCCCCACTGACCTGAAAAGGGCAGGTAGAGGCTGGGCCAAACATTTCTGGCCATACTAGAGTTATTTTCTTTAGGATTTGAACCGAGGTCTGTGATTTTTATGCTTTCTGACATTCATGGACTGCAGTGCATTGCTTTTCCTGGTAAGTCAGTTCAGTTAACACCACTGATCTTAGAGGAATGTCCAGGATCTGCAGGTGGCCTTGTAATATACAGCTGTCTGTAAAAGCCATCCAGATGTACCATTATTCCTAAGTAGATCTTAAGAGGAATTTTCCATCAGCTCTTCCCAGAGCTCCCTGACCTTCTCCCCACTGTTAGGGGAAGTGACACCTCTCCTTTGTCCAGCTTGTGTTTCACAGGGTCCACGTCCTTCAGAGCTGATTTGTGCACTCAGCTTGCCCTGGCACTGGTGCTGTGGTTTGTACCTCTGCAGAAAAACTGGGTTTGGTGCAGGTTTTAGTAACTCAGCCTCTCTGCTGAAGGGTCTCAAATTCCTGTTCCTGTCAGAGCACCGAGCTGCTTCACTGGGACTCGAGCAACAAGGGCTAAATTAAAACCAGCTTTCTTTTGGGGGCAGGGCAGTATTTTGGGCTGTTTGTCAGGTAGCAAACACTGCAGAGATGCTTAAAACTTGGTGGTTTTTTGGTAAACCACATAAGAATGAAATACGAACATAGGGACCTGTGTAGGAATGTCCGTGTGAGTGGGAAGATCTGTATTGTTTCAGGGCCTCATCACTTCATTTTTATTCCTTTCTAGTTTGTACTAAATGTCATTATCTTCTTCTGGTTTAATTCCTGTTTAGTGAAGTTGATAAAACAGGCAGTCTGGTGTTCCAAGAGGAGAAGGGGTGGCAGAGATGTGCTTTAGGTGGGTGAAGGGCAAAGTCTCTGTCCTTAAGGACTGGCTGTGCCTCGTCTGGCTGTTCCCATAGGCTCAAATGCAGCCTCTGCTCTCCCTCACCCTTTCTATTTATTTATTTTCACAAGTGATTTTCTATAAGTGGAACAGCTCCTGTTTCAAAGACAGCACAAACTGATGCTGAGCCCTGTGTGGGTTTGGAGCTGGTGAGGTTAATGGATGCCCTTGCTGTGCTGACTTTTTTTCCTCTCCTCTTGTCCTTGGGATGCTTGGTGTCTGTGCAGTCCCAGCAAACAGAGCCATATCTATTTACACCCACAGGGCTTCAGTCAGAGACTGCTGCACCTGACAGCAGTGCCTCGACCTGCCTTGGGTTATCCCCTGTGTTCCATGGGCACCTTGGGGGTGAGGGCAGAAATTGGGGATTTGGTCACTGACAGATCGCTGGGAGTGCCTGCAGTGCAGAGAAAAGTCACTTTGTAACTCTTGTGAAATGGTGCCCATGTTGAAGGTGTGGAACTGAAACTGTGTGGAGCAGGGGATGAGGTGCTATTTTACAGACCAGATTTATGTGAAGAACATCTGGGTAAAACTCAGCTCAGAGACACGAGACTCTAGGACAGATGGTTTTTTAAAAATGAGGCTGTTTCCTGGAACTGGGAAACATCCAGCTTCCAAGGAACAGCTTTTCACAATGGTCAGTTTATTCAATAATGGCAACGTCACATGGGAGGAGGGAGAGGATTAATTTGGAAGTTTTCAGCTCACTGTGCTGGGAGGGACCAAACTCAAGGAAACCTCTGATCTATATACACAACTGCTGCATTTTTTATAAATATATGTAAATGTCCTATTGTAATATTTGATCCTGGAAATAAAACAAACTGTTTTCAGTAGCTTTCTTCTTGGTTTTTTGGGGTTGGGGTTTATTTGTTGGTTTAGTTCTAAAGGAAATCTGTCCCTGTGTTATTTGTGGAGTTCCTGAGCTTTTCCTTAAGGATACTGGGCTAGAAGGATAAGGAGCTGTTGATGACAGCACTGCCCAAGAAAGCTTCAGGCTGTTGTAGTGGATAGAAAATCTTGAAGTGAGACAAACTTACAGGACCCTGACAGGAAAAATACCTGTATGAAAACCAATAAAAAGAGGCAGGGCTAGGATTTTCCATCCTTCCCAATGAAAGAGCAGAGGAAATGAAGCTTTCTATTCTGAGCTGTCAGTGTCCTCCTGGTACAGGTGGTGGCAAGGCAGAGCCTCTGACTTAGGGAGTTTGGGCTCCTTGGGACATTCCTGTCGTGGCCTGGCATGAAATTCCGAGGAGCAGGGACCCTTCTGGACCAGGGCTTGGCAGGTACAGTGGAGAAACAGAAATTAAGAAATCACTTTTGGGTCAGCCTCGTGTTCCTGACTGTAGGTACATCTCCACTCTGGAGCTCAGCCCTGCCACGGTCTTGAAGCTGGAAAACCCTGAACTCTTCATGCAGCCTAGGGAAATATTTCCAGTTCCAACTGAGTCAGGAATCTTTTTTCATCAGTCTGCAGGTCAAGGAGCTGCAGGGATACCTCAAACTCAAAATACCTCTCGGATTTCATTTACTTATTTTTCCTTTCTATAAACTTCCAGCTTTTCATGGGGTTGGTTTATCTGCCCTGTAAATTCAGGTGACATTTGTAAGCCCTAAGGGGATGTTGTCCAGCATCGTGTTGGTGTTTCCTCAGTCAGTTCTAGCCACAAACACCCTGCAGGGCTTGTCTAAGGGGATCTTGGAGAAGTCTTGGCTGAGCAGTGGCACAGACAGATTTGCAGATGCTAAGGAGGGGAGTGGGAGAGACCAGAGGGGTGCTGAACATCTTCCATCCAGGACCAGGGTGGAGGCTGCTCTGGCACAGAACGTTTCCTTCTCACCAGTCAGACTCATCTCAGACTCTTTGGTTCTCCTTGAAGCCAAACCACTCTTGACACCCAGCCTGCTGTGCAGTTTCCACAGCCCCAGAGGAGCCTGGGGAAGCACAGGGCAGGGGAGCAGGGAGGTGAGGGCACCTTTCAGCCCTGAGGAGCCAGCAGGAGGACCTGGCCAAGCTGGAACTACCTGAGGTGGGACCACGTTTGGCTGCACCAGGACTGGGTGACTTGGCAGCAAATTCCTTGCTGTGCTGACACTTCCACAGTTGAACTCTGGTGTGGGAAAGGCAAGCACACAGCTCCTCACGTGCAGGGCTAAAATTAGCCTTCCTTTAGGATTATTCTTATAAGGGAAAGATCAGCAGTCCAGGGAGGAGTGTCAGCTGGATGCTTCACACTTCCTGGCGTGGGGTTTTCTGTGGGAGGTGATGGAGCAGGTCATGTGTGTGCTGGGAACCTCAGACTGCTGTGACGCTGTGACGTAGGAAAGGCACAGGATGAGGTTGCAAAACATTTTCTTCCAGCAGAGTGCAAGATGGGTTCCCCTCTTTGGGAGTGAAAAAAGAGAGGAAGGAGAACTTGGGCTCTGCTTATCCTCCATGTGTTGTCTGTCTTCATTTTGGAGACTGATTTGTCTTATTTAAGGATGAAATACCCTGAGATTAACTCAGGTGCTTGAGCCCAGTGCTAAGGCTGCCAAGGCCTCAGGTTCAGTCCCTGCTTGAGCTTCAGAGCTGGACTCCATGATCCTGCTGGGTCCCTTCCCCCTCAGACTATTCTGAGATTCTGTGACTAAAATGGGAATTCCTCTCCTGGTGCCAACTCTGATTTTCCTTTCAGAGGGACTGTCTGATAATCTGCTCCTCAGTTTATTTTTCCAAGAGGAATGGAATTGCCTGCTGTAACTCGGCCTCACCCATTCATCTTTTCCTATGTGGCTCTTGGAGAGCTCCCAAAACTCTTCTTTGAGAAGGTTCTTCCTTCTGCCTGCACAGCCCATGAGCCATTCTTCTCTTTGCTTGTGCCACCTGCAACTCCTCTGCCAACAAAACTGCCCCATTTTTACCATTTTTTGGTGCTCTTGTTTCCCTGACTCCTTTTCTCAGGCACAGAGACCATTCATGTTCTCCTGATCCTGTTCCTGACCTCTGGGAATTGGAGTTTCCCTGTTGCACATTAACTGCCAGCCATGGCAGATAGGAAATGCTGATATCTGATGGTTTATAATAATGAAGATATCCAGAAATAACCTTCCTCTCTCAATCTCATCACCAAGGCATGAGACACACACGTGGTGGGGATGCACTCAGCACCTGAGGAAAAGCTGAGACACCTGTGAGGAAGCAAAGGGTGGGAGGTAGGAGCCAGTTAACACAAGGGAATGTTTATTCTGAAGCTTTTCTTGAAGTATTGGAGAGGAAAGCATTATCCCAACAGGTTGTTCCAGGAGCAGCAGTGTTCACTACTCGGGCAGAGGATGAGGCATTTAGTGCAGACGTGGTAGAAGCCTTAAAATCCGAGGGTGTGCCTGTTTTGGTGAGCTGTGCAGTGCAATTCTGAAATGGGGAAGAGCAAGGCAGAGGCTGGCTCATGCAGCCACTCATCCCTCCCTGGGATGGGGACATGGCCAGAGGGTCATGCTCTGGTGGGCGGCCCTTGGGGGACAGGAGGGAGGGGGGCACGGGCTGAGGTGGCATAAATTGTCACCCATGGGTGATGCCCTGGGCCAGGGCTCAGGCAGGGCTGGACGCTGTGGCACCACTCCAGGTAAGCTGGGAAGGGGGGAGAAGCTGGAATCTCTGTGCTTTTGGTCCCGGGGGTGTGCTGGCAGAAGGGAGCCCTGCTGTCCAGATGGACACAGCACCACCTGCACTGGGGCTCTGCCTCCCCTGCACAGGGGTTTGTCTGTGGTGGCTGAGGAGCTGCGTGCTCAGGGGGATGTTTGGAAGGGACAGCATTCCCTGGGAGCTTCCCGGGGAAAAGAGACCTCCTGCCATCCCCAGGGAGAGGGCAGCAGTGGAGGGGAGATGAGCAGAAAGGTGAGAGCCCAGGCTGTGAGCTCAGAGGAGCTGGAGCTGTCCCAGAGGGTGGTGGGGAGGTGGGACTCGGCACAGGGCACTCATGGCTGTGCCAGGAAACCACCACACACAGGCCTGCACTGCAGGCAGGGACTGAAGGGGGGAGAGAGGCCCTAAATTCCCTGTAGGCGAGGCAGGGAGGATGGAAATCAAGAGAGGTGGGATTCTAGGACGTGTGGAGCTGATGGTCCCTCTCAGGTGTCTCAGAGCCCTGTCCCTCTATGCTCAGCCCTCCCCAGTGCCCTGCTGTGGCTGGTCCTGAGCAGATCCCCTGGACTGGTGTCCCCCAGGCCCTGGGGCACTGCCAGGGCTGGATGTGCTGCCCTGGGCACTCCTCCCTGGCCCTGTGCCCCTGCAGGAGGTGCTGAGCTCTTCCACAGAGCCAACCACGGTGCCACAGCCGCTGCTGCTTTGCAAAGCCAGAGCAAGAAACAGCTGGAGCTGGGAACCTATGCAAAATGGGCTGCAACAGAGCAGGAAAGGGGAAAATGCATGAGCACAACTTCAAGCCAAGAGAACTCAGGGCAGAAAACAGCTGGGAGCCAGGACAGCAGCAAACCATGCTGTTTTCAGCAGTGCCAGAGTGACCAAAGGACATCCTGTACAGAAAGGGTCTTGTAGGTGCAGAAGAGAGGCAATTTTGGACAAGGTATCACCTGGAGATGAGCAGGTGCTTTCTAGATAAAATCATAGCAATAACTTAACTCATAGCTTCCATGCCAGTGGAACTGGAGGATAGGTAATAATGTTTTCTTAACTAAATTTAGTCAGTTTCAGCATACTCAGACCTCTGGCAGGGACAGGGATGGAATTGCTGTCAGATTTGATTGGAGACCGATGTGCTTTCACAAGCCCTTGTAGAAGGATTTTGCCTCTTTCCTGGCTCCCTCCTGCTTGTTGTAAACCCTGAAAGCCAAGCTGAGCCGTGGTGGGTGCTTGGCTCCCTGCAGTAACATTTTCATAGAACCTCAGACAGGTTTTGGTTGGAAGGGACCTTAAACACCATCTCCCCCTGCCAGGAGCTGGGACACATTTTGGAAGGGCCACACAGGTCTTGGGTTTTGCTGTGGGAACACCAGTGCCCATTTGGCAAAGAAGTATTAGAATTTCCATGGGAACTTGCCCTCAAGTAGGGGCAGGGTGGGCTGACACCCAAAAGCACAACCCGGCAACTCCCACCCACCCACAGCTGTGAGACGGGCTCGGGGTGGGGAAGCCTCGGGGCTCTGCGGGGCCAAAGGCAGCCCCTTCCTCACCTCCTCCTCCTCCTCCCCGTGCCCACGCAGGACGGCCATGTGCGTGGGGAAGTGCAGCCGGATCGTGGGGCCCTGCCTGCTGGTGCTGGGCACGCTCTCCATGGCAGCCAGCATCCTCCTGCTGTTCCCCGGCGGAGCATCCGAGCCCCTGCGGCGGGGACACATCGGCCGCCACGCCCGCGCCCTGCCGGGGCTCTGGGGCGGCGGCGTCGCCGTGAGTACCGCGGGGCACAGCGCCCTTCCCGCCGGGCTGCAGCGGGGCCAGGGGGGTGGAGCAGGGCAGGAGGCTCCGCTCTGTCCCCCAGCTGTGGTTTTGTCCCCGCAGGTGCTGCTGGCAGCGACACACATCACGGCGCTGGGCTGGCAGCGCTTCGGCTGCTCCGGCCGCCACAGCGTGAGCCGAGGGAGCCGGGATGGGGCAGCGGGGCGGGATGGGGCCGGGGGGCAGCGGGGATGGATGGGGATGGGGTCGGGAGCCAGCTCCTCCACCGCGGGACAGGGCAGAGATCCTCCTGTGCCATGGAACAGGGCAGGGATCCTCCCCTTCCATGGCCCTACCTGGGACAGAGATTCTCCTCTGCCATGGTCCTGCCGTGGGACAGGGCAGGGATCCTCCTCTGCCCCGGCCCCCGGTGTGTTGTGGCGGGTCCCCCTCTCCTGTGCTGGGCACAGACCCTTTCTCAGGTGCCACGGTGGGATGTGGGATGCCCCCTGTCCCACAGCGGGCAGGGCAGGGAGCTGCTCTCCAAGGGCGCTATGGCAGGGTGCCATGGGAGGCTGTCACCTCCCCAGGGGACAGGGCTCTGCAGGTCGCTGCCTCTCCCTGCCCACGTCTGCCATCCCAGCGGTGCCTCCATCCTCAGCCGCAGCTGGGGATGGCAGTTCCCCCCTCCCAAACTCTGCTGACAAGCTGAGCTGCGTTTGGACCCCCTGACCGTGTGTGTGCCCCCCGGGTGCTCCCGCAGGCCTTCCTGTCCGTGGTGCTCTCCAAGCTGGCGCTGCTGGGCGCCGCCGCCTGCTTCGTGCTCTGCGGGGTGGGGCTGAGCACCGGCCCCCTCTGCCGCTACAACAGCACCGGGCTGGGCCCCGGGCACGCCGCCCTCTGGGGATACCCCTTCGTGGATGCCACTGACCCGGCGCCTGATGCCAGGTGAGGGCTGAACTCCGGCTGCCTCATTAATTTATTGCTAATTAAGTGGGTTAATGAAGGGGGAGGGTGGGTGCTTGCTGGTGGTGGTTGATGCAAGACCCTGGCAGCTCGAGGAATCCTCACCTTCCGTGGGTTTGTGTGTGGTGCTTTCCATCTTCATCACCCTCCCACCTCCCACCTGAAGTAATTGTAATATCAAGTGACAGAATAGAACTTGAATAAGAAGTTGCAGCACTGTTTGCTAGTTTACTATGGAGTGGAATCATCCCTTTATATTCACTATTTGAGACCCACAGCTCCCATTTTTGTACTTCAGACTCTTACCAACATTTCATCACACCTGAACCCATGGATAATGTTTTATTCAAAGGTTTTTTGCACTGCAACATCCTGACATTAGCTTCCATGTTTTTGCTTCCAGTGGCCAGGTCAATTCTCAGAGAGATGGCAGAATTAGTTATTGTATAGGTTTCTTTCCCTCCCGTCAAAATAATTCTCTTCCCTTTTTAGATTCACACAAATGAGTACATGTGATTTTCTAACCCTTCTTTCTCTTGCCTGCTCCTTTTTTTTTCTTCTAAGCTTTTATTCTGCTCATCCTCCAGATGAAGGGTGGGATGTCTGGGGGATATTTCACGGCAGAAAGTGATGGCATCCTGCGCCTTGTCCCCTTCCTGTCACACAGGGCTGAGAACTACCTGTACAACCGGAGCACCTGGAGCACCTGCCTGGAGCCCGAGGGCATCGTCACCTGGCACGTGGGGCTGTTCTCGCTCCTGCTGCTCATCAGCGCCGCCGAGATGGTGCTGGCCCTGCTCCAGATCCTCAACGGCTGCCTCGGCTGCCTCTGCGGCTCCTGTGACGGCAAGTAGGGCCGGTGGCGGTGCCAGGAGGAGGTGCCACCTCGGGTGTCACTCGGCTGCTGGCACACGCCGCACAGAGGGCGCAGCAGGAGCTGTGACACCAGCCCGGTGCAAGAGCCCCGTGTGAGACTGACAGAGCCCCCGAGGGGGATGGACACCCAGGGGATGGAGCAGCTCGTGGGGCTGGTGAGCCAAGGGTGCTCCTGTGCACATCCCCTGGCCTGGGCCATGTCCCTTCCCTTGGGGCTGGTTTGAGGTTGGGGACTGGGATGGAGGTGGGGACCTGGCTTCCAGCAGCTGCCTCAGCCCCGCCTCGTGATACTGAAAGGAGAAGGACTGAAAGGCACAGAGCCTTGAGATAAGATCCTCAGGAGGCAGAGAATCAATTACCTGACCCAGTTTGGAGCATTAGAAAGCAGGCACTCCTTATCCCAGAGCTGGACACACGCAGGGTATCTCCTCTAACCAAACGTGTGCTGTGCAGCCTCACAGCAGGGTTTGTTCCACCATGATCACACAGGTTCACTACAAGGGGCTTCCTAGAGAACACATAAACAGCTCTTGGCCTAGAACCAGCTTGCATGCCTCCATCCCTTCCTGGAAGGGATTTTTGATCCTACAGGGGTGTCTGCTGGTTGTACTCACTGGGTGCCCCAATGCTGTGACCTTGCCTTGAACCTTTCTCAGGGCATGAGCTGCCGTGTCTTGTTACATAATTTTGCCCCAAAAGTCACCATGTTCCTCACTGCCTGTTTCCCCAGTGGTTCCAGCTGTGTTTAGCATCCTGTCTGCCTACTTTTACACCCCTTTCTCTCACTAGTTAGTCTTTCAGTTCTACTTTGCAGCTTCAGCGGAACTGAAAATTTCTATTCTCCATGTTGCCTGTAATTTGCCAGCCTCCACTCACCCTGGTGGGAAATGAGACCTGGTGGTGTCACAGACTGAAGAGCTGGACACTCTTGTTAATCAGTTTTGTTAATCAGCTCATATTTAGGGCAGTTGAGCTGGTGTTTGTCACCTGCACAGGGCAGGACAGGTGAAGGAGCCCCGAGGAACCGAGCTGGGGCGCTCAGATGGAGCTGTGCTGGGGGAGGCAGAGCAGGAATTGAGGTGTAACCCCCAAAGTTCACCCACACACAAGTGTCAGGAGCAGCTGCTGCTCATTTCCTGCAGCAGGACCCCACTCCTGTGCTCAGCCCCCTCCCCATAACCTTACAGGACCCAGCGTGGGCCTGGGCCTGATGGGCTGGGAGGGGGTTTGTCCCCAGACTGACAAGGGTCAGAGGAAAGCAGTGATGACCATGGCACATTAAAAAAACAAATCCCAGAGCAAACAAAACAGTAACTGGGCCCTTGGGGTGGCTGAACCCCAGCTGGCATCTGAGAACCACCCAGCCACTCACCCCCATGCTGTGGGAAGGGGAGAGAATCAGAGGGGTAAGAGTGAGACATCTCCTGGGTTGACATAAAAACACTTTAATAATTGAAATAATAATAATAAATTGTAATGAAAATGAAAATAACAAAGAGAGAGAACTAAAAGCCCAGACAGACAAGTAATGCAATACAAACATTTCTTTATCATCAGCCCAAATATATAACCCAGTCCCATCCCAGCTACCATGAAGGAACAGAGCTTTACCCCAGCCCAAACCCTCAGAGTGACATTGAGAAAAAGCCTTTTCATGAAAAAGAAAGAATTTAACATTACATACCATATTTATATAGCATAACTATTTATAACAAGGGGAGGAAAGCCCTTGGAGCAGGGTGGTGGTACCACCTATCCCACATCCCCTGAGCCAGCACACAGGGGTGGCACAGGGTACCCCTGGCTGCCTCCCCCCTGCTCTGCTGCTGTTGCCCCCCAGTATCTGTTTCCAGGGGTGGCTCCTGCTTGGAGAGGAGCCTGAGGCTGGGCTGGGGGCAAAAGCCTCCCCACCCGAAATAGAATTTTAAAAAAAAGCAATAAAAATGAGCCAAACCCCAGTGTGGGGACAGTAACACCCCTCTGTGTGCTGTGGCCGTGCTGGATGGTGGCAGGACCCAGCCGAGGGGTCGATGCTCCGGGATCCAGCACTGGGGGGAGCTGACCTGGGCGGGCTCTAGGAGACGAGGCAGCTCCTCCTCCTCCTCCTCCTCCTCTTCCTCCCGCGGCCCCGCCGGGGAGCAGCGGCTGTCAGGGGGATGTTCTGGAGCACGTCGTGCAGCGTGAACATGCTGAAGGAGATCTGCTCGTAGGGAGACCTCATCCCGTTCTCGTAGAGGCAGGCGAAGGCGATGGCCGTGCCGCCGGCCACCGGCGCGTCCCTGTAGGGCAGCTCCAGGTACGCCAGGTCCGAGTAGGCGCTCGGGCCCTCGTAGATGACCCAGGGCTCTGTCCAGCTCTCTGCATCCCTGGGGAAGGTGCTCAGGTGAACCCCCATGTTCACCCGCGACATGGAGCTGGTGGGGTGCGAGTACAGGATCCACGTCGGTGCTTGGAAGAAGGGAGTGGGGCCGGGGGTCGCAGCAGAGTCCCCCTGCACCAAGGTGACATTGTGGGCATCATCGCGACGCCCTGGGGTGGGACAATCCTCACGGGGCTCATCTGGCTCCTGGTGGCTGCCGGCGGGCAGCTCAGCACCTCCTGCCTGTCCGAGCCCCCGGAGCGCCCCGGGAAGCCGCCGGCACACCGAGCCCCGGGGGGACATCCCGGTGTCCCGGGAAGCGGCGGGGACGTACACGAGCGGCGCGGGGAAGCCGATGACACTGCCGTGACAGCCGTGGGGCGGCTCCACCAGCCGCTGCACCAGCTGCCCCCCGTGGAACACGGCCCCATCGTCCGTGCTGAGCGCCTGCACCCTGAAGCCCAAGGGGCTGCGGGCGTTGCAGTAGAGGACGTTGGATCCGTCCTCCTCATCCACGGACACCAGCTGGCACTCGCCCGTCTGCAGGTTGGGGATGAACTCCCCGAAGCGCCAGGCGCGGCCGTGGTCGTCGCTGTAGAAGGCGAAGGAGTGCGGGGTGGTCTTGCAGAGCTGCCCGAAGCACTCCTTGCAGTCGATGTGGTAGCTGTAGGCGGGCACCAGCAGCCGGCCGGAGCGCAGCTGGATCCCGTGCCCGGGGCCCAGCGCGAACGTCGCCCAGTCTGGGGAGCGCAGATGGCACGGGGTGAAGGTGGCACAGGGTAAAGAGTGACCACCGCGGTGCCCTGCCATGCCCTGCGTGGGAGGGTCCCCAGGGCTTCCTCTCAAGTGGTGGGGTGGGAGGGCAGCAGAGCCCAGTGCTGCCTAGCTGTCCCCACACACGCCTCTCCATCTTCTCCCCACTCCCAGTAACTGATATGGATACTCCCTCCGTCCCTTCTCCCCTCTGCTTGAGGTTCTCCTCCACCTTTTTTGGAAGCTTGTGGGATTCCCGTGTCAAAGTCACCCCCAGCAATGCCACGGGTGGCTCCAGGAGACCAAAACCCATGGTCACCCCCGTGCTGGCTGCTCTCCCCTCTCCCCTCGCCCTGCAGCTGGGTACCTTTGATGGTGGCACCAATGACCTGCTGTGTCAGGTCTGTGGCTGTGCTCCAGCTCAGGCCCTGGTCAGCGCTGGTGACACAGCACAGGCGGGTGACGTTTTGGCCAGTGACAATCTGGTAGGCTTCGGGCGTCCTGCCCAGCACCGTGATGAAGAAGAGGAAGAGGGTGCCCGTGAACTCATCGTAGAGCGGGCAGGGGTTCATTGAGCGGTGGTGCTGCAGCGTTGCCGTCTCCAGCACACGCATGTCTTCCCACTGCCCAGGGAGGAGGAGGAGGAGAGGACAGACAGGGGTAAGGACCATCTCAGATTTTGCCCAGAGCTGTGGCTGCCCCATCCCTGAAGTGTTCCCAGCAGGGTTGGATTGTCGGAACCCAGGAAATTCCTCCAACTGCCCTGGAGGACTCGAGACCCTGACAGTGGGCTCGGAGACCTTGGCACAGAGCCCAAGACACCTGTGACTTTGATTTTGACCTATGGAGCAAATGACCACCTTTATATGAAGAATTACAAGTCAAGAGAGTTTAAGTAGAATAATAGTTTGTCACGGGGTGAAAAATAGATTTTTGAGGTTTTTAGACTGGGGGCTCAGAGTCCCAAGATGGAGGAATTTGGGTGTACCCTGTCCTTCCTCCTTCTTCTTCCTAGCCTCCATGTTCCAGGTGATGCTGGCACTTTTAGATTGGTTTAAGGTAGAAACTCACTGTCTAACATAGGCGACAGGTATTGGGAAGTTATGGTAAATATTGTACACGTAGTTTTTAGTATAAAAAGATAACACCGCCTCTGAGGTGGGCAGAGTGTCTCAACCCAACCTGCCAGACAGACCTCGGCGGGTCAGAGAAAGGATCTTATAGATAAGAAATAACAAACAACCTCGAGAATGAGAACAGAAGAATCCTGACTCCTTATTCAACTGCCAGGCTGGGGAAAAGAGACTTGTACGTATCTCAGTCACTCTGACCAGCAGAGATTGTGAGATTGGACCGGGCTTGGAGCAACCTGGGATAGCGGGAGGTGTCCCTGCTCACGGCAGGGCATGGCACGAGATGGCCTTTGAGATCCCTTCCAACCAAAACCAACCCGCGACCCTGTGATCCACTCCACCCATGCCAGCATCCCCTCCCTGTGGCTGTCTGCAGGAGCCTGGCGGTGCCACACCCAGGCGATGAGGACAGCACCCAGCGTGTCCCCAGGCTGGCCCACCCTGTCCCACCTCCACGTAGCTGCCGTAGATGGAGCCGCGGCGCAGCACCAGCAGGTTGGCGTGGGCATCGTCGGCGCTGAGCCGCTCCTCGGCGAACGCCAGCAGCTTGGCCACGCAGGGCAGGTAGAGCAGGGCGGGCACACGGTACGTGACACCGCTGGATTCCTTCTCGAAGAGCACGGTCCGGGCCGGGAAGTGCCGGGAGCCCATGGCAGCTGCAGCACAAGGATGCGGTGGGGGGATGAAGGTGGGGGGAGCGGCTGCTGGGCATGGCCAGGGGCGTGGGGTTGTTCTTGGAAGGGTTCGGGGTTTAATTTGGTGGGCTTGGGTCGGGGTAGCCCCCCGGGAGCAGGGGCTGAGGGGCAGGGCTGGGGTGGAGGGGGGCTGAGTGTGCGCTGGCAAGTCACCACACTCAGAGGTGGGTCAGGGCACCAGCGAGGAGGCTGACCTGGGGACCGCAAAATAAAATGAAATAAAGTAATTTTGATCTGTAAGATGCTTGTCTGGGAAATCAAGGCTAGTGAGCAGAGAGCAGGGTGAGACCTGCAGCTCCGTGCTCTCTTCCAGCGGGCATTGGGAGGGCAGAGCCCACAGACGAGAGCCCCGGAGCAGCCCAAGCTCATCGTGACAAGGTCAGGGAGTGTTCCCGTTCCTCCGCTGCCTCCAGCGCAACGGAGCCAGCTGACCCCTTGTTCCCCCTCCTCTGTGGGGGGAACCTGAGCTGCACAGCACGGACAGCGCGGTCCCCAGCAGGTCAGCTGTCCCCAGCTCACATGTCCCTACATTTCCCTGGAGATTATCACCACGGAAGGAGTTGGGCATCCACTCCAGGCTCAGCTGGAGCAGTCTCAAGCCACTCTCACCGGTGGTTTCATCAGGAGCTTTTGCTCATTCAACACCCCCAGGAGAAAGCGAAGGCACTCACCGGCTCCTGCTCAGCTGGAGTGGCCGCTCTCTCTGTCGCTCGGCCCCAGCGCGGAGTATCGCCGGCTCTCGGCAGAGCTGTGGCCTCACTGCTCGGCCGCCCCGCTGTCCTGCAGGGTCCCCCCTCCGCTGGGTCACGGGGCTCCCCCGGCGGAGCCCGGCACGAATCCCTGACTCAGCAGCGGCGGCGCCCGGGGCACAAAGGAGCCCTTATGGGCCCGGCCAGAGCCGGGGCCCCGCGGCTGCCCGGCCACCCTGCTCCGACCCCCGGAGGGTGAGCAAGGGCATCCGTGCATCTCCTGCCTCAGTTTCCCTCCTCCTGCAGGCTGGGAGAGGCTAGACTGCCCTGTCCAGGGGCTCCAGCCTGTGTTCAGCACAGTGCACCCCGCTGAGAGCTCCCCAGGCTGGGAGCTGTGGGCCGGAGCACCCCAGCCCTCCCAACCTTCCGTGGAGCCCCGGCCCTCCCAGCCTTTCCAGGATCCCCAGCACCACAGAATCCACAAACTTCCCAGGAACCCCAGCCCTCCCAGGATCCCCAGACTTCCCAGGACCCCCACCTGCACACAGATCAGCTACGAAGAAACCCTTTTTATACCTATATTCCAATATTCCATCTCTCTGGTCAGCTTAGCTAGAAGGGTTTGACAAAATCCATACGGCAAATCATGGATCAGAAGCTCCAAGGGGAAAGCAGAGGTGGAAGCTGCAGCACTGCCCAGGAAGGGCCCCTGGGATGGCCGAGGGTGAGCACCTGGTGTGGCTCCAGCAGCTCCACCTGGCTGCTACAAAAGCCTCGGGTAAATTTTATTGAGGCAAAGTGCTGTTAATCCGGGTTGTTCCTGCTGGGCTGGTTAACTCCTGCCTCAGCTGCTGCTAAACACAAATGAGGAAAATCCTGGCTCTGCTTCTCACCCCTCTCCCCCTGACAGCGTCACTCCTGCTTCCCAGCTGGAGCTGCTGCCCCACAGCTTCACCCCCAAGGCAACATCTGGACTCCAGACCCATCCTCCCCATCCTGCCATCCAGGGCCCTGCTGCTGGGGCAGTGCCAGGAAGGTTTGTGAGGATGGCAGCACCAAGCCCAATGGATTTGGTGTCACTGTCACCTGTTCCCAACACATCTGTCAGTGCCAGCCTACACTGACAAAACCCCAGTGTTTTACAGCTGGGCCAGCATCTCCTCTGCTCATGCTGGTCAGGGCAGCAGCAGGGACCTGGATGAACCAGTGTGCCCAAAGCTGTGCCTCACTCCATCCCCTCCTAATTTGCGCTGGAGAGTTTGGCCAGCACAGCAATGGGAGCCCCAAAAAAGTGTCTGCTTTGCCAAAAAAGAGCTTTGGGGATGCTGCACCCAAAGGAACATCCATTCCCAGACACCCTTGCCTGAGAGTGAGGGGCAAAACCACAAAACCTCCTCCCAGGGGAGCACCAATCTCTCCCACAGGGGACAGAGGCCCATTCACCTGGTGACACATGAGAGGCACAGCTTACCTGCCACCGGGCATGCCAGCCTGCCTGGCTCTGGGCAGGATGCCTGGGACTGCCACAGCAAAGGCAGCTCCAGCAGCATGTGGGGGTTAGTCCTCACTGAGCATGGAATAACCTCACCCACCATCTCTCCTGCTTCTTTGAGCCCTGTGTCCCCTTGTCATACCCCCCTCACTTCCCTCCTCCTCCCCCTAAACCCTCCAAAATCAGGACTTGCTCCAGTGAGCTGTGACCAGACTGATGCAACGATGGATATCAAATAAAATCAAATGAAGGCAAATGATCACGCTCCTGATTAATGATTAAGAGGCTGGAATGTCTTGGCCAGCTGCAGCCAGCCTGGCTCCCTCCAGCCAGGAGCAGGCAGGTGGGATCACCCAGGATCTGGACAATGCAAAGCCTTTGGCTCAAGGTCCCCAAAAAGAGACCAACCACCAGCTTGGTGTCCCTAAACAAAGCCCCCACTGCCTCCCCCTCATGCACAAGGGTCCTGTGGGCCAGTTCCATGTCAGACAAGGGGTGATGCAAAGCGGTGGGAAGCCACAGTGGGTTGCCACATGTCCTAGTTGGACCCTGGGAGCTGCATCTTCTCCTGGAGACTGGTCCACAGCAATGGCAATCCCACATCTTTCCTCTTCTTGTGCGGGTGTTGGACAGCATAAAGGTAGGAGGTGTACTGGAGCTCTGGTATGACCATTTTCTGGCAGGCTCTCAGAGTTGTGTTGTCCAAGCCTTGTTTGAGGTTGTAACCCAGGATATTTGCAGCCCCTGACTGGAAAGGCAGGAGAGCTTTATTCCTGATGAGATCCTTCCTCACCGCCTCCTGCTCTGAGAGACAAGTCTCCATGAGCTCCTTCTGTCTGGTCCGCAGGTGATCCACCTCCTTTTCCAGCACCTCCAGCCCTATGGTCTCCTCAATTCTCCTCCAGAAGCTCTGGTTGAAGTGCAGGTAGAGCTTCCAGTCCAGCGAGCACCAGGCTTTTATCTGCTCCTCACTTTCCGGAGTCAACGTCTGGACGGTGTCCTGGCTTCTGGAATTGAGCTTGAAGTAAATCACATCATCCAGATCCCAGCACAAAGTGTGCTTCAGGAGGATCATGGACTCATCAAAGTAGTCTGCTATCAAGATGAGGTGGAAGTTCTGCTCGATCTCCTCCAGGACAGCCTGGGTGTAGTTGGTGTCATCCTCCGCGTTGTTGTCGTAGCCGAAGTCAAACCACATGATATTCCTGGCGTAGATGTTCTTCCTGTAGTCTGCAGGGTGGTAATACTTTGTGGGTGATTCCAGGAACTCGTTCACGTCCTTGGAGTTCCTGAAGGCAGGCACATAGTCCTTGTAGTAGATGTAGGAAGACTCCAGCAGAGGAATGGGGTTCCTCAGGATGGAGAAGTAGAAGGTGTTGGCTGCCATCACCTTTTTGACCTATTTGTGGGAGGAAGAGGAGGTTAGTCCCGTCCCAACCGAGTTTCTCCTCAGGTGTCAGGGCTCGTCCTTACCTCCAAGGGGTTAAACCGCAGGTGATTGCACATGATGTTGTAATTTTGGCCTATGGTTTCAAAGCCCTCCACAAAGTGGGCCACGAAAGTCCTTGGGTACCCCAGGTGGAAGAGCTGGTCGGCAGGGAGGGCGACAGTGAGGTTGTACCTCTCTGCAAACCTGAACATGATGTTGAGCACAGTGCTGCTGGCAGTCTTGTGGGTTTTGAGGAACATGACGTTTGTCTTGGCATGGCACGGCGTGGGAGGGATCAGCAGCTCCTCTTGGCTCTTTGAGATTCTGCAGGAAGGTGACAGATGGGGCAAAGAGGCTCTCTGGTGCTGCACCCCATCTCTGAGACCTGGCAAAGCCAAACCCAGCTGCTCCTCTGACACCACACCTGCAGCTGGTCCAAGGCTGCATCCAAATCAGCCCCAACCCTCCAGCACAGATGTTTTCTCCCTCCAGTTTTCCCCCTCTCCAGACTGTCACTTACCAAAGACTTCAGCTCAACCCCCCTTTTCCCACACAGCTGATTTTGTCCCAAAGAGGCTGAGCTTTGGCTAATTCAGTTCCTAGTTTTGAGCCACCCCCCTCTGAACATTAGCCCGAGGCCCCATGAGAAGTAAATCAGGCGTCAGAGGCCACGTCCAGGCTGCTCCAGGTACAGGAAACTGTGCAACCTTGCTTCTGCCTCACTTACCTGTAACTCTTACTCTTCATATGGAAGAATCCCGAGAGGAAGGAAAGTCCCAGGCAGAAGCTGAAAACGATGAGACACCTGGGATGCCTGGAGAAGAGTTTCAGTGGATTTTTATGCAATAGTCCTTCCCCAAACCACCACATTTCTCATTTCGCCCGCAGGACTGTGAGCACAGTTTTACATCTCAGTTCTGGCAGCCACCTTTGGACCCTGAGCAGGTGTTAGAGGCAAGGCAGTGAGAAATTGCACTTTCACTACTACTCTCCTAATTTGGCCTTTGGCAAGACACAGCGTGCTTCAGGCAGAGCCTGAGCTCTTCCCACAGCCTCCTGCTCTGCTTGGCTGCCTTTTGTTTTGCTTTTCTTTGGTTTTCTGGGGCTTTAGTGCTTATTCACTATTCAGACTCCTAGATTATTCACCAGAAAGCAAGCCCTTTGTAGGGGTTTATAAAGACTTCCCTAGTGAGAAACCTGAGCAGCTCCTGTAATCACATCACTGCAGAAGATGGGGATTGGGAAAAAACCACTAAACTGAGGGAAAAAATCCACCAAACTGAGGTTCTTTTGCAATATAAATACAGATTATATTTCTGTCTTTTTCAAGACAGAAAATCAAATAAGCCAACAGCACCTGTAATGGATTTATTGCACCTCACTTTGAAATGAGGGAGTGGATAATGATGAGGGAGGAGTCTTTTACAGCACTAATTAAGCAACTGTGATGCATCAAGGGTTCCCTGCACATTGCAGGGGGTTGGAACAGGATGGTTTTTAACGTCTTTTCCAATTCAAACAATCCTGTGGTACCATGATCATCCCCAGTGTATTCCAGCTGGGACACAGAGGGGATCTTTTGAAGGTTTAAAGCCCACCTAAAAGGAATTTTTAATCACCAAGTTTGATTGACTTCTCTCACCCTAGAAGCTTTTTTAGCTCTGTGTGAATCTCATATTTGCAGACATGGCCAAAATGCAGCAGATCTGGCTCAGGTTTTACACTGTTTTGAGAAGATAACATCTCAATTTACAGCATGGTATGGTCACACTTGTGGTTTCCACTCTCCAAAGGGAGCAAGCAAGCCTTCAAGCCTTTCTCCAAAATCCCTTCCCAAAGCCAGGGAAGACCCTCAGCCACAGCTGGTACCAACCTCTGACAGGAATTTGCAGCACAGCTTCTGCACAAAGAGTTTCAAGACACACCTACAGGCAAGATTTCATCAGGATTTCCTAAATTTTTGGCCCCAGGCCTGTTAGAGGGATGGGAGTAGGACAATCCCCTGTCCATGGAGATGAGGTGGGAGAAGAAAGGCAGAGGAGCCCATGGGCAGTGAGCAGGCTCCAAGCAGCCCCCACACCAATCTTCCTTCTTGGTCTTTCATTTAAACTGAGGCTGCCTTATATCTGATGGTTTTCCAAAGCACATCACCCTGCCTGCCTGGAGGTCCTTCCTGAGCTGACATCCTCCGGCTGCACCTTTTCTGGTTTAATGGGTGCAGTAACAGTCCATTTATTAATTTAGGTAGTGCCCCCAAAATGGCAACTCTGAATGATGCTTTATGGGGCAAACAAATCACACACCCCCCAAATCATCCTGAAGGCAGATCCAGATCACAGTATGCTCTAGAAGAACTATCAATCCCTTCTGCTGCAAGAAGACAGGCTCAGTAGACCTCTGCACCTTATCACCTCAAGGCATCCCTCAATATTTTAATAGCTTTTTTCTTAAATAAAGGATTACATGGGGCCATTCTGCCTCCAAGTATTCAGACACATTCAGCACACAGAGCCCAACCCCAAGTGAATGCTCCCAGAGACCCATTTTGTCTGGACATGCCCCAAACCACACATCAGCTTGATCTTACCCTGGAGACACAGGGAGGAATGAAGGTTTGAATTATCTAGGCCAAAACTATTCCTGGAATGGTCAGTTTTAAGGAGCAAGAGTGGCTGATCTCTGCAGGACATGGTCCATGCAGGTGCCAGTCCCCACAGAGAAATGGCAGGCTCCTTGTCCCAGGGGTGACAAACAATGCATTATCATGGCATGGTGCTTGTTCCTGTGCCTGGCATGGATGGATGGATGGATGGATGGATGGATGGATGGATGGATGGATGGATGGATGGATGGATGGATGGATGGATGGGTGGATGGGTATCTGCCTTCCTGTCACCATGATATTTTCTGAAAAATCTTCTTTGCCCAGGATTCTTTTCCTGGGAAGCTGGGGAGCTCCAGCTTCTCCCTGTTTTGCTGCTTTGGAATGTGATTTGGAGAACTGTTTAATATAATATCATAAAATCAGCATTCTGAGAACTTGGAGTCAGATTCTCAGCTCTCACCTCGTCCTGGGGACTCTCACAACACCACAAAACCTTCCAGCCCAGGGAACAAGCAGGGAGTGGTGGCATGGAGGGAACTCTGCTGCACCTCAGCCCAGCAAAGGCAAGGAAGGAAGGTGTCCAGAGGAAGAGCCAAGGGCAGGGATTGAGGAGATCCCCAGGGAGAAGTGTGGGAAAATGGAGACCATGGGGATGAGAGGAGGGTGGCAGGTACACAGGGTGCAGGTCAGAGCACTCATGGAGTCCTGTCCCCATCACCCCCGAGGCTTGGCCACCCACAGTTGCACTGTCAGGGCTGTCACTGGCTCCAGGGTGACATCCCCACACACACTGTGGGAATGGGAGGCTGAATAAACAAATCTCTCACACAGCAAACTGATGGCACCTTTCCCTCCTCTTGCAACAAGCTTCCTTCATTTCTGCACATCTTAGGCCTGGAAACAAATGAGCTCTTGAAATGTTTCAGGGTTTTTACTGACAGCAAGCGTGTAGGATCTTCACCTGGAGCATACACAGAGTTTTCAACACAGCTCCCAGAAAACAGCACAGGGCCAGGGTGGGATTTGCTACCAGACCTGCTTCCTGTATTCATTCCAGAGTGAGTAAGACATGACAACTGTTTGAAATTCTGCAGAGAACTATTACATCTCAGGCTCTCTATGCTTCAAATGCATGTAATGGAAATTATGAGAATATCAAGAAGCATTTGGAAAATGCTCTCATGCACTTGGTGTGGTATTTGGGGTTGTCCTTTGCAGGACCAGGAGTTGCACTCCATGATCCCTGTGGATCCTTTCCAGCTCAGAATATTCTGATTCTCTGTCTGCAAATCTGCACTGGGGTTTCACCCCAGCTTGCCCCCATGACCCTGGCACATTTCTGTGAGAGCCTTACTGTGTTCCCCTAGTGTCACACACCCCCTTTGTCCCAACACTGCAAGTCTCTGACCTGCACAGCATCAGGAATTGTTTAGGTTGTGAAATACCTCTAAGATCTGGTGCAGCAAACTTCAAGAGAAAAAGCCCAAATTTGAATGCTAGGCTGAAGTCACCTGAACAAGCCTGGAAGACCTTTGAGCAGCTCATGGGAGCTGACTGCTAAGACACAAAATTCTAAGAAGCCAAAAAACCCACGGAGCACTTGTGCCAGAGGTTCCACTGCCTTTCCAGCCTGTGCTGTGCTATCTCCCCCCGGGAAGAAAGCGTGGAAATCTACCTCTCTTAGAGGTGCAGCTATAGATGCTTTAAGGCTTGGGACCCCCTTCTTGTTCCTTTGGCTCAAGCTGAAAATAACAGACATCTGTACAAGAAATACTAATGGCAAAATTAATCCCTTCCCTGGAGCAAATTGTAACTAACTCCATAGGTTATTAACAACTTCCAGAGATGACTTGAAGCAGACCTTCCTGCAAAGCAAGTTTTAGTAGGGCACCCCGAGCACTGAGCACCCTCTGCCCTTACCTTGGAGCACACCCAGGGCTTTTCATGCTGCTGCGAGCTGGGAAATCTCTCCTTTTGCAAATCGACTCCAGTGCCTGTTTGTCTCCTCTGGCTCTCAGTGGCCAAGTCTCTATTTCTAGCATCTGTTCACTGCTATAAATGGCTGGGATAGGTGAGGATGAAGGGAGTGGCTAGGTGTTCCCAGAAGGGGGTGGGAGTTAATTAATAAGCCATGAAAAGTGCTGGTATCCGGGACATCAACACAAGTATAAAGAGCTGCCTCGGGACACGGCGTTTGCAGCAGCTTTGCTGGGAAGGAAAGATTGAACTGGGATTCCTTAGAGGGGATCCTTTTCTCTCCTGGCTGCAGGAGGGAGGCTCACAGGGGGCTGCTGGAGGGCACTGGACCTTTGTCACCCTGCACGACATCCCATCGCCAGGGGCCATGCTCAGTGCCTGCTGTCCCTTTTATCTGCTTCTTGCTCGGTGGGTAAGGACAGGAATTCCCTGCCAGACACGTTTGGCAAGAGCAAATTAAGGACAACAGCAAACAGGAATGGTGCTCACCTATGGAAAATTCCTCTTAAAACATTTAGACTTCAAACTGGTAAAAATGCAATTATTGTAGCTGGAGGTTAAGAGCTTAACAGACTTGGCTGTATGCAGGCCTTGGGAGGGAGAAATCTTGTCCCTAAAAGAGCATTATTTTATCTCTGGTGTCAATAACAACTGTTACAATTCATATTATGCAGGAATTTTAGATTCCACTGAGGCTGCTGTACACTGGGACTTCACAAACTGGGTTTGATGGCTGCAGTTTGCCCTGGGAGAGCAGAATCCGTCCTGCAGCTCTGGAGGTGGGGTGATCTCCCTGCTCCCCATACTGGGATGAAGCCAGTGCTCTCCTCATTTGGGCAACTAAAAGTATACCCACATCTCCCAGCCTGGATTAGGGGGGGATTGAGGTGTTACTTTGGACTTTTACAGCCATGCTGTGTTCCATGCACCTCCTGGTGGTCCCCTTTCCCTCCCCACACGCAGAGCCACCCTTCCAACCCTTGTATACTGTTGGCTCCCCACCAACAGCCAAATTCTCAGCACTCCAGGATCCTTCACCTACATTGCTCCATTTGCAGAGCACCGAAATACACAGCATTTCTTTTCGAATCACAGCTTCCCCAGACCACCCCCAACTCCAGCAGTTACCAAGATGCAGAGATTAGCAAGGTGTAGGGTTGCTTTCTTTGAGTTTCTTGGTAGAACCTGAGTCAATGTGCTCTTTTATGGAGAATTTCTAGGGTTACTCTTGGCACAGCATCAGCTGCTGCTGGAAGGGGGGGCACATTTCAGCGACCTCTTTCTCCTGTTACATTACACACGTCAGCTGTGCCAATTCTCACTCGGGAGCTGGTAGAGCCCACAGATCACAAAAGCCCATTTTTTACACTTCTACAATTGATTCATTGCTCTCTCCTGGGGTGTTGTACACGAATTGTCAGCTTTGGTTACACCGAAAAAAAAAAAAAAAGAAATTATGCCAGGCATGAATACTTGTCCTCATGTGGAGGTGGGCTGCTCAGAGACTGGGGCAGGGAAGGGCAGCCAGGTGACACAGAATTAGTGAGCTGGGGCGGGATTCATCACTCCATCCTGCCTCTGCTTCCTGTTGGGGGTCAGGCCCTCGGGGAGCTGGCCCCTTGCAGCAGGATGGGGAGAATCAGAAAGTGGAAGTGCAAAAACTCGTGGGTTGTGATAAGGGCAGTTTAACAGGTAAAGCAAAACCTGCACAAGCAAGTAAATCAAAAGGAATTTATTCCCTGCTTCCTGCCACAGGCAGGTGTTCGGCCATCCCAGGAAAGCTGGGCTCCACCACGCGTAACGGTGACTTGGGAACACCCCCTTCCTCCTTCCTCCCCAGCTTTTATTGCTGAGCACCGCCTCCTCCGCTGTGGGAGAGCTCTGTGCTCGGCCAGGTCGGCTGTGTCCCCTCCCAGCTCCGCACTGGTGAGGGGCAGAACAGACCTTGATGTTGTGTAAGCACCGCTCAGCAACAGCTACAACATTCCTGTGCTTCCATCGCTGATCCAAACACAGATCCAGACCAGCCACTGTCAAGAAAATTAACTCTATCCCAGCCATAATCCTGTACAGAGAGAGGTAAAACCAGTAGAGAGAGCCAAGTCCTTACTGTGCCAGAAGACCACTGGTTCTAAGTGTGGAGCATTCACAGCATTCTAGTATTTAAGTCTGTCTCAAAAAAATTAGAATTTTGGACAAGAAATTCCTGTCACAATGATTCTTTTTAAAAATACACATACACATACCTACCCTGCCTCTCCCTCCTATAAACAACAGTGCACCATTATGTGAAAGCATCACTGAGAACACAGAAGTAAGGTCTAGGAAAGACAAAATAACCCTACACTCACTCCTCCCTTGTATTCCCCCAGGGAACTGCTCTATTGTTCAGTGAAACAGTAAAACTTACATGGAGCTTTAGGATCTTCAAGTGTAAGGAAGATGGTTAAATGGAGCTGTGCCAGACCTTCCCTGGCCACAGCACAGGGTTGTGTGTCTCCCTCCCGAGCACCCTCTCTGTACAGAGCTGAAAAAGAGAACTATGGAAAGTTCCACTTCCCAAAAAGAGCCTTTCATGTGGAAAGTCTGTATTTTACACAGTGGTGGTCAGTAGTTTAGGGGGAAAAAAAAAGAAAGAATGGTGTAGGAAAAGGGCAGAAAATATAAACAGCTTGATTCAGAAAGAACTAGCTGCATCAGCCTATCCCGGCAGAAAGCAAATCCTGCAGATTTCTTTTCCAATAACATCATGGACTTCCACAGCTTTTCATAACTCCACACCCAAGCAGCACAGGCTGTGTTGCACCGGCTGTCTTCTCTTTCCACGGAGCCACAGAATTCCAGAACCATTTGGGTTGGGAGAGACCTCCAAGACCACTGAGTTCAGCCTGTGACCAATGCCCACCTTGTAACCAGCCCAGAGCACTGAGTGCCAGGTCCAAGTATTCCTTGAACACCTCCAGGGATGGGGACTCCAGCACCTCCCTGGGCAGCCCCTGCAATGCCTGACCTCTGTTTCCATGAAAAAATTCTTCCTCTTTGCAAACGATGGCACTGTCCACTTTGCTTCAGCCCAGAAGAGGACAATCAGCTCCTCTCTGACTCGTCCTGAAGGATGAAGGGAGAGGTGGGGAGTGTCCCATAATGGAGAGAAAGGGTGGACAAGAGTGGAGAGCAGGATGAGGTACTGGCAGGCCATGGAATATGGAGGTATTTCTGTCAAAAGCATCCACAAGGCCAAGCTGAGAGATGTGTGATCTTAGAACTGTATTGACAAGGGCATTGCAACACATTGCTGAGCAAAGCCAGCATCCTTAGTGCAATCTGACAGTGTGCAGCCTTGTAGAGATTGTGCTGTGCCTTAAAACAGAAGGAAACACTCTTTAGGATAGTTTTTCTTTGAAGAACAAGGCTCTGGATGGAACATTTATTGCACTGAAGAGACAACATCACCAAAAAGCAGCTAATGGAGAAGATGGCTACTGCATAAGACACCACCTTCCCTACTCTCAAGGCATCCAGCAAGGCTTTCCAAACCAGTACACCTGAGGAAAATCCATCAATGGGCTCCCTCTGAGCACAGCCAGAGCCAGCTATTACCTGTCCCACAGCCCCCCAGGCAGTTCAGGAGAATCACAGAATCACAGGGTGGTTTAGGTTGGAAACTCACCTTGTTCCAACCCCCCTGCCACTGGCAGGGGACACCTTCCATTAGGCCAGGCCACTCAAATCCCTGTGCAGCCTGGAGAAGATTGTGGGAAAGAGAATAACATGCTTTGCTGACATCCACTGCTCTGCCCATGCTGACAGAGAACATCCTTTTGTTGTAAAAAGTTATCAGCTCACTGACACTGTTTACCTTTAGAAAATGCCCTGGGCTCTTTCTTATCACCACCTGCTTCATTTGGAGAGGAGAGCCTAGGTTATGAGTGACACGTATCAGGAAATAAGGATGTAACTAACAGACACCAAGTAAGCCGGAGATGAATGACTCACTGCCCTCTGCAGCAGAAAGGTGACAATGTGGTTTTGTACAACAAACCATAATTACAAGTCAGACTGCAGCACATGAAACCAAACCCCAAAACCAACAAAACCCTTCATGTTAGAATAGAACAGTTCAGCTGGAAGGAACTTAGGACAATCATCTGGTCCAACTGCTTGACCAGTTCAGGGCTGCCCTAAAGTTACACCACTGCTCAAATGCCTCTTAAACACTGACAGTCTGGGGCAACAGCCCTCTCTCCAGGAAGCCTGGTGCAGGATTTGATTACATGCTCTATAAAGAAACACTTCCTAATGTCCAGCCTGAACCTCCCCTGGCCCAGCTTTGAGAGCAGCATTCCCATGAGATCAGCACTTCTCTCTCCAAAGCAGACAAACCCAGAGCCCTCAGCCTCCTCCCAGGTCACACCTCCCAGCCACAGCCCCAGCGTGGGTCTCCTCTTCTGGACACACTCAAGCCCCTTCCCCCCATCTCTGACCCTGGAGCTCTCTGGCTGAGGCTGCCCAGAGCTGGGCACAGCCAGGCCATGCCCTCTCCTGTGTCAGTGTCCCCAGGATGCCACCTGCCCTCCTGGCCATGGCTCCTGCTGAGCTGCTGCCCCCAGCACCCCCAGACCCTTCCAGAGCTGCTCCCCAGCCTCTCCTCCCCCAGCTCACCCTCGTGCTCAGCCTTGCTCCACCCTGGGTGCAGAACCCAGCACCTGGACTCAGCAATTCTGTGCCACTGGCATCGCCCCGTGCTGCATCTGTGCAGATCCCTCTGCAAGGCCTCTCATCCCTCCACAGAGTCCACAGCACTCCCAGCACAGAGTCACAGAGTGGTTTGGGTTGGAAGGGGCCTGAAAGCTTATCTCATTCTACTTCTCTGCTACGGGCAGGGACACCTTCCACTACAGCAGGTTGCTCCAAGCCCCATCCTTTTGGATTATCACTCCAGGTTATCCCAGATATCATCCAGCCAGGTTGGGAGGGATAATTTTACACCTCTCTGTGAGATCAAATCATTATTTGATTATTTGATTATTTTTTCACAGACGGGAAGCCAAGAAAGCAGGAAATACTGGCATGCCTAGAGCCTGCCCCTGGTCAAGCAGGAGGGCTGGGATCCCCCCCCTCATCCTCGTTGCTGCTATTTCTCCTCCAGTTAATAAAATCCAGAAGCTGGGTCTCCAGCACCCTCTCTTCTCTGGCCAGTTCTTCCAGCACTGCAAACCTGTACATGGGACAACACTGAAGCTTATTTGGGACAGCCTGGAGGTGGCATCACTAAAGAAGCCATAGCCAGATGCTGTTGTGGGCTTTGGGATAAGTGTATTAGATAAAACAAGTGAGGAAGTGTCTCAGGTTTAGCTGGGTGTGTATTAAATTACCATCTGTTAAAGGTAGGGCAGTTATCCTCTGTTCATGGGGCAGGTTTCTTTATCTCTCCCAAAGCCAATCCTCCCTCCAGGAGATCTCTGCTGTCCATGGCCACTGAGTGTCCCTGCAGGGCTGATCACATCCCACCATCCCACGGGGAGATGCTCTGCCCAGGGGAGGAGCCGAGCATTCCTCCCTGGATCCAATCTGCCCTGGGAACAGCACAGCAGCCTTTGCCCACTGCATTCCCAGAGGAGCAGCTTTCTCCTGCCCTGCATTCCCAGAGGAGAGCAGGCCCATCTCCAGCAGCCCTGGAGCTGCAGAGGAAAACTCCCCCCTTGTGCAGGATCCCTGCTCCAGCAGAACCACAGCTGGCACTGCAGGAGGGCTGAGCCCCCCTGGGATGGGACTGTGCCACCACCCTGAGCCCCCCTGGGATGGGACTGTGCCACCACCCTGAGCCCCCCTGGGATGGGACTGTGTGTCACCACCCTAAGCCACCCTGGGATGGGACTGTGCCACCACCCTGAGCCCCCTGGGATGGGGCTGTGCCACCACCCTGAGCCCCCCTGGGATGGGACTGTGCCACCACCCTGACCCACAGGGTGCCAGGGCATATTCTGACTCTGTCAGTGGTTTTTTTTTTTCTTTGTTTGTTTGTACTATTGCATTTTTATTTTAATTTTCCTAGTAAAGAACTGTTATTCCTATTCCCATAACTTTGCCTGAGAGCCTCTTAGTTTCAAAATCATGATAATTCAGAGGGAGGGGGTTTACATTTTCCATTTCACAGGAGGCTCCTGCCTTCCTTGGCAGACACCTGTCTTTTCAAACCAATACAGGAAGAGTAACACCTTCACTTGGAAGACTTTTATCCACAGGTTCTCCTGTGTCTCTGATGCTTCACTTGCACAGCCCAAGTGAGAAAATGCCTCCATTGGCTGCTGTCACTGATAAATGAGAGCAAACCCAAGGGGAGAGAGAGTTGTGACACTCATACACACACAGTATCTCTGTGCTTGGTTTCAGTGTTCAGACTAAGTAGGAAACCCAGCAATGTGTTCTTCAGCAAGAGCAGGCACCCCAAAAAGAGCAACCACATTCCTTTACTTGTTCCATCCCCCCAACAAAATCAAACATGGAGCACTCCATGTTCTTGCTGATCCAGGGTGCTTATGGCCCAAGTGCAGGTACAGAGCTGGAGCTGCCTTGCTCTGCTGCCTCCTCAGCATGTGCTCCTCTCAGGCAGTGTCTTGTAGGGGTTGAGGATCCCTTTGGGGTCCAGCATGGCTTTGAACTGCTGCATGAGCACCACTGCCTCACGTGGTTTGCTGTACTCAATGAACTGCCTCTTCTTGAAGCCCAGCCCGTGCTCTGCACTGATGCTCCCACTGCATCTCGCAGTCCACTCATACACGAAGGGCTCGATGGCATCCAGCAGGGAGTGGCTGTAGGACTCTGCTGTGATGTTCAAGTGCAAGTTCCCATCTCCTGCAAGAAAACATTGTACAAGTGTGTCTGGGAGAAAAACCTGGCGGCCCTACAATGGATACTCATTCCTGGCTCCTCCACGTTCTCAAACAACAGGGCCTTTGTTAAGCTGCAAACTGTGCAAAAAGGACAAGCTCACTGTGCTACAAACATCAGCCTCTCCGTGCACAAATAATTCAAACGGGATCTTTGCTTTTCCATGCTCCAAGTGCAATATTTGAGGAAAGGTTCTGAGTTAAGCTGCTTTCAAACTCCGATTTATGTGATTTTCAAATTCCCACTGTGCTGCATTAATGTTTGTGCCACCACCGTGATGCAATGACAAAGACTTGCCCAGTGGCATTTCATAATGATCATTAGATTCTAACATGGTCCTTCATCACTTTTTCTCTCCCTATTATGTTTGTGCAATGCTCTAAATGTGCTTTGGCACTGTGTCAATAGAAACAAAGAAAGCAGAACAATTTCTCCTTTTGCCACTGTGTGTGACAGTATTTGATTAAGCACAGAGATCCTGGGTACTCCAAAAGACAAAACACACAAAGAAAAACACAACTTACTCATCCTCCTCCTGCATCCTAGCAAATCCTCACTGCACACAGCTTAGTCCTCCAAGAGCTACCAACAGGAAGCCTTTGTTATGCAACTTGTCTTTCATATGATCCTAATCAAGTGGGCTCAATAGTGTTCCATGTTTTTTTTGTAACAGCTCTCCTAAATGACCAGTTTACCTGTCTGAAAAATGAGATTAGTTTCCCAGAAAGCTGACAAATCTATCAGCCTTTCTGTGCATTTATCATTATCATTCTCTGATGGAGGGTTAATGGCTCACAAAAACCGATTTCCAGCAGGATTAATCACTTTGGACAAGAAAGTGGTTATCTGCCAAACGTGTCTAAGTTCATCAACCAAATTGATGGACCAATTGAACAAATTACATATTTAAATAGAAAGTACACAGCAAGAAGATACAGATGACCAGTTCCATGGCTCACTGGCCAGCAACCTGCCATCAGCATACAGAAAACAGTCTGAAAGCAGCGACATTCAAACACAAAGATCCTGATGCACCGCCCTCTTCCACAGCCCTCAATTTAAGCCTCTCACCCACAGCACAGAAGGGCCATCACCTCCTTTCCCAGCACCCCTGCGGCATTCACATTCTCTGAAATAATCCCTTCGCCCAGGATTTTTCTCCTGGGAAGTTGAGAAGCCTCAGAGAAAAGGAAAATAATTCTTATCTCATTTGCTTCTCATATGTTTTGCCCCTTTGGAATGTGTTTGGAGATTGTTTACCCACAGGTGATTGTTTCATTGGATTCTGGTGTGAGTTGTTTTCACTCATTGGCGAATTGGGGGCCAAAAGCTGTGTTGAGACTCTGGAAAGAGTTTTCACTATTATCTTTTTAGCATTCTGTAAGTATCTCTTCTGTATAGTATAGTGTAGTATAGTGTAGTATAGTGTAGTATAGTATAGTATAGTATAGTATAGTATAGTATAGTATAGTATAGTATAGTATAGTATTCTTTAATATAATATAGTATCATAAAGTAATAAATGAGCCTTCTGAAAACATGGAGTCAGATTGATCATTCCTGCCTTCGTCAGGGCATTCCCTGCAAACAGAATACACCCCCACTTACCCAAGTGGCCATAGCCCACCACATTTTTGGCACTCTGGCCCAGCCGAGCCCTCGTGTCAGTCACAAGGTCATAGAGCTTTCCCACGGGCAGGGAGATGTCATACTTGTACACATAACCCTCGTGAGTGAGGGCCTCGGTGATTCTCTCCCGCAGGCTCCACAGCACCTGAGGAATCAAGGACCACAGGAATCCATATCACCCAAGTAGCTCTTGGGTTCCATGCAAACACCAAACCCAAGTCTGAACACTTGCCTATATAAAACACAAATCCACATCAAAGAGATTTGATCAAGACTGACTTGCCTTTATTTTCTTATCATCTGTTGCCACAGTTCCATCGGTCACCAAACCAGAAGCCATGGCCCGTTCTAGGAAGCTGTTCAATTTCTCTTCATCGTGAGCTGAGTTGGAGCCCGAAGTTTCAATTAAAACATAAAAAGGGCTGTCTGAGAATGAGGGAGAACAAAGTAAGTAGATGCCCTGGGGCAAAACAGAGGAATTCAGGGCAGGTTTTGGAGCTTTCCCCACATGCTATGTGCCCAGACTCCCTGGTGCCAGAGAGAGCACTTCACTGACATGCTAGATCTTTTATTAAGCAACCACTTCCCAGAGAGCTAGCAGTTTTGTGAGGACAAATACAAGTAAAAAGTTTCATCTTAAGAGATAAAAGGTGTTTGGAATGGATATACTAGATACAAAAATTATGAGGGATGCCCACACAATCACCAACCTTTTAAAAGTCAGTGAGTCAACTTTTTAAAATGAGTCACTTTTTAGAAGTGTTTAAAAGTAGTCTAAAAATCCCCAAGCAGTACAGTGCCCCTTTCTACAGTGTGAATATCACTGGTACCTGCCACTGGGCTGGACAGCTTGAGATGTGTCTCAACCAATTCCATGCACTTCTCATCCATGAACTCGTAGGCAGACAGGATCTCGCCCAGCATGGCTCTGCAGGTTGTGAATGTTTCCAGAACCTTGGCAAAACTCTGACACCCTTCAGACACAACAGACAGGAATCAGGACCAAAAAACAGACACCAACCCAAACCCTCTAGAGGTTTCTGAGAAGTAAAAAAATCTCAATGAAGGTTCCCCACAAACAACTGTGGGCCTACTGAGGACCCAGAAGCAGCTTTTAAGCAGCCTGGCCACATACTCTGCTGATCGAGAGCCTGACCTGCAGATGTGATTTCTCAGCCTTGCCTCATCACCTGGTCACTCACCTGACTCCTGGATGGTGGCTGCCTCTGCCCCCTGTCACAGTCTTGCCCTGCTCATCCCTTGAGCCTGTCAGACCAGGCCCTCCCTCACCAGTGAGGGGACTGTCCTGCCTGCCTCCTCAGGCTGCTAAGCTCCTGGCTCTACCTTCCTTACAGAACAACCTGCCCTTGCAGATATTTCAACAGATATTAAATATCTGCACAGGTATTTTAGCACAGAGCCCTACACTATTTCCCAGAAACCAGCTGATGCTGGCAGTCCAGCTCAGCAGACTGAACAATGCTTTCTCCTCTCTATTCCCTACTCCCAGCCTTCGAATTCAGGTGTGAAATCATTAGTATCAGCTTCTACCTAGGAATGCCACATTCACAGCCTTAGGTTTCTGAGGACAGAGTATGGAGACAGCAGTGATAACTCCCAAGGTCCCCTCGGATCCGATGAAGAGCTGCTTCAGGTCATAGCCCGTGTTATCTTTGCGCAGAGAGGTCAGGCAGTCCAGAGCTGAGCCATCAGCCAGCACCTGTGGGAACAGGGGCCCAGTCAGAGCACCTGGCTAGCAATCTGCTGGCTCTGGGAATGAACTTGCCTATCACCAAGCTGATGGAAAGTGTCACAGTGTCACTCTCCCCTTGAGCACGTGATACAGCTGCAGCCCATTCCCACACTGCTCCTCCATTCCCAGCTCTTCCCCTCTCTATATCCTAGCCGAGCAGGACAGAGTAGGTATTTCCCTCCTACTTCTCTCCTTCCATCAGGACAAGTAATAACAGAAGATCCACTTTGCTCTGCTTTTCTTACTAATGGTGGAGAAGACCAGCCATTCTCTGCAGCCCTAGCTCCCACTATGAAGCAGAAACAAGGAAAGCTACTTGAAACAGTGAACAGTTAAGCAGAATGCAGTAAAACCTCTGTCACTTGAGCCTTAAATTAAGGCTGAGTATCTCCAAGACAGGTTTTTGAAGGCTATTTTGACATTAGAGCCAAACTGACCGCAGACAAATGCTCTCCCTTCTAAGTCTACACAATAACACAAAGCCATGCTTTTGTTCCCTGCCCAAATTTTGTCTCCAGCCATGAAAACTTTTAGAACTCCTAATCCAGCCTTTACATCCCAAGGCACTCGCCTGTAGGACAGGAGCAGCTGAGGAACAGCAGAGACTCTAGGGCACAGCCAGCAGCCAAATGAACCCAAAGCAGACAGCTCTGTTATGGGTTGGGCTTTAAACCCTAAGATAATCTTCAAAGTCCCGTCCAACACAAACCAGTTTGTGATCCTATGATTCTATTAAAATCCAAGTGAGCAGCCACTAGAAGAGAGTGATGCAGGATGGATTTAGCAGTGTTCCAGAGACCCACTGCTCAGAGGAACCAACTCCATATAACCTGGGATGCCCCAACCTCTCCCTATCTTCTTTTCACTTCTCTGGATTAGAAAACCACCTACCACCACCTCTGTCAGCAAGCACTGGAAGTCAGGAAGCTGGAAACTGCAGCAGCAGTAACATGCTACACGCATGAAAACATGGAAAAGATAAGAGTGGGAGCCTGCAGAGGAACGTGGCAGTGTGCTGGACAGTTAGAAGAGCAGGAAGCAGTAAGCAGCAGAGGATTATGCTGAGAAGGGAACTCCAGGTACTCGCCTTACCACTTCCAGGCCCAGCACGGTCCCTCGCAGAGAGCCATATCTCAAGAGCCGCAGGCCCCCGGCATTGGTGGCCACGTTCCCCCCGATGTGGCAGCTGCCTTTGGCCCCCAGGTCGAGTGGCATGATGAACCCCTGCTCCTCCAAGTACTCACTGAGCCTCTCCAACACACAGCCTGCCTGGCACACAAGGATTCCTGGAACACAAACACCATGCTACAAGCTGATGGCCGAGAAGAAGGTGCCTCCTCAAGAAGCAGGAGCAGTTTGAGCAGATGCAACCACCACTTCCTTCAAAATTTCCTGGGATTCAGTTTAAATGCACAAGTCTGTGCATGCTTCAGGGAACTGCCCCCTCCTCAAGCCTCAGGGAGCTTTGCTATTGCCTCAATATCTCGTCACCCACAACTCTGGACTGGTAAAACACAGTCACATTAAGTGTGTCTCTGCCTGTTCTTTGAACAGAGATACTCACCCCAGCCTGACCCCTAACTCCCCAAATCCAAACAAACCTCCTCATGAAGCTGCTGGGCTGAAACCTGCTGATCCTGCTGCTATCTGTTCCCAGGAAAATGCCTGGTTTGTGGCCTGGGGCTCATTTCTGTGCTTCACATCCCTGGAATATTTACCAGACACCTTGTCAAAGCTGATGATCTGGTTCATGAGAGCAGTGGAAAGAATGATCTCGTCAAAGACAGGAACGCTGCCCCCAACAAGGCCTGTGTTTCCTCCCTGAGGGCTCACTGCCAGGTTCCTCTCATGGCAGTACCTGGAAGGAAAAAGGTTTCTGAATTTTTATGCATTTAAAAGTCACAATCAAGTCTGTCAGAGAAGTTTCACCTCTACGTGAATGTCAACTATTGTGACAGGGCTCCTTAAAATTAAGCAGCATTTCACAGAAAGATTAAATTGATAGAAGGAGAGAGTTTCAATGGCAAAGTGAGAAAGAGCAACTCCTGTCTGAACTCAGCCCAGGGCTAAGGAAAGAACCCACACCTGAGGTTAGCCCCCTGAGTATCTACACATCTGGCACACATCTGCCTGGAAAGCACTGTTTCTACAGAAGCTGTTTCTGCAGCAGTCTGTTTTAACAGCTTGGGCTCCCCAATGGGCTCTGACAGCCATCCTCTGGCAGTGCTTTCAGACATGACTGCCCTCCTCCTCCTCCCAAGAAATTAATGCCCAGTAGGCAACAAAACGTGCACCTGTGCCTCAGCTGCTGCACCTGCCCATCCCTGCCAAGCAGCACCCACCACATCTCCTCTGAGCTCAGAACAGCTCCTGCACAAGGGATGGCACAGAGCCCACAGCACCAGAGCTCCTTCAGAAGCCCTGCATCCCTGATTTAACAGAGCCAGGAGCACGCTCCTGCAGCTGTCAGCTCCTCAGCCAAACAGTGACCTGGCACAGCACTGCCCAACCAGAGCTGTGCTCACACCAGTGTGGGTAAAACAGACCCTCAAACTGCCCAGTTCTGCCCTAACCTTCTTCATCTTTTCAAACAGACCCTCCTGAATCTTTCACAAAACTTCTCTTTTCTGAGCACCTGTACAATACCTAATTTTAGCCGTTTATCAGAACATGAGACATGTTCTGAAAGAGTAATGAAGAAAATTAACTCAGCAACTCCAACACTTAAGGAATTGGTGTCTGAACACCTACAAGCTCCCTTCATGTGCTGGATCATCCCTGACTCAACCCAAGTCTCCTCAGCACCAAGCCCAGCAGAAAAGGTGTGTGTTACCTGAGAATCTGAGACACCTCTGCTGTTGTCTGGGGCTTCAACACCAGCTGGCTGCAGCCTGCAACAAAAGCAAGGGACTCTCAAGGCAAGCTGTGGCTCTGCAGAGGTCAGAAAGAAACAGGTGGGAAAACATGAGGTGGGAAATGACAATGCTCCCTCCACTGTTAGGCATTTCAACCACTTTGACAACAAACATTGCAACAGCAGCCTTTCCCTTTAAGCCCTGCAAAAAACTTTGCATGGATAGGTAGGCTTGGGTGCCACTGGGGGCAATGGGAAATTATTTAAATTCTCATGAAATCTTTGAGAGAAGCAACAGAGAGTTCACAATGCTTGATTTAGAATCACAGGATAATTAGGGTTGGGAAAGACCTAAAAGTTTATCTTATTCCATGGGCAGGGACACCTCCCACTATCCTGGCCTTGGACACTTCCAGGGATCCAGGGGCAGCCACAGCTTCTCTGGGCACCCTGTGCCAGGGCCTCAGCACCCTCACAGGGTAGAATTTCTTCTCATTATCCCATTTAACCCTGCCCTTTGGCAGTGGAGGCCATTCCCCCTTGTCCTGCCACTCCAGGCCCATATAAAAAGTCTCTCTCCCTCCTTTTTATAAGCCCCATTAAGATACTGGAAGGCTGCAATAAAGTCTCCCAAAAGCTTTCATATTCTTTTCTGAGGTTCAATCAAAACTGTTAGCTGAATCAACTTGTCTCAGGAAAAAAAAATTAATTAAGTTAGAGGGTTTAGATTTTTTTTTGTTTTACAAAAGCCTATAAGTTTACCAGCTATCGGGTAATTCTTAGAGGAATAATTTTATAAGAAAAATTAATTTTGAATGGGGAGGCACTCATCTCTCTCTGGTGACCAGTGACAGGACCCGAGGGAAGAGCTGGAGCTGCGACAGGAAAGGGTTAGAGCGGGTATCAAGGAAAGCTTCTCCCTCCAGAGGGCGGTCGGGCACTGCCCAGGCTCCCCAGC
Source organism: Haemorhous mexicanus (assembly GCF_027477595.1). Lineage (NCBI taxonomy): Eukaryota > Metazoa > Chordata > Aves > Passeriformes > Fringillidae > Haemorhous > Haemorhous mexicanus. The sequence goes on along the minus strand of NC_082350.1, from coordinate 5,569,019 downwards.
GAATGGGCACGGCTCCAGGGCTGCCAGAGCTCCAGGAGCATTTGGATAACGCCCTGAGGCACAGGGTGGGATTGTCGGGGTGTCTGTGACGGGCCAGCAGTTGGACTCGATAATCCTTATTGGTCCCTTCCAACTCTATGGCCTGTACAGATGCGATCCCCCATAAATAAAGATAAGATTTCCTTTTGGCAAACTCCTCGTTCCGGTAACTAACAGAGGCAGGAAGGAGGTTTCACCACGCAGCTCCCTTACCTCGCACCGACTTCAGCCAGTCCACATTAAACGGCTTCACCTCCTCCTCGCCGGTGACCACCCTGCCGGGCAGGAGGCGCTCGAAGAAGGCCACATCGCCGTCCGCCAGCCGGCCGAAGGGCAGCCTGCGCACCGCGTACCGCTCGCAGGTCGGCACCACCTCCCGGGAGCCAGCATAGCCCCTGGCCCGGGGCACACCGCGGGGCTCCGGGCTCCCTCCGCGCCGCAGGACCTTCCCTCGGCAGCTCCTGAGCCAGGCGGCCCCGCGGCGCCACACGACTGCGGCAGCCATGGAAAAAAACCGCGGCCGCGCTCGCTGCCCCCTGCCCACAGCCGTGAGGGGAGCGCGGCCCTGAGGGGAAGCGCACCGCCTCACGGATGCTTTTCCGCTGCTCTCCCGGACACCGCAGCGCCACTCAGCCTTCGCAGTGTGGTTTAGCGCGGAGCGGGCGGAAAATTCGTGATAATCCCGGTTAAACGGGAGATTCCAAGGACGCTCCGTGGCCTGGGAGCGGCGGGGACGCGCAGCGCGCCTCACTCCGAGCCGCCAGGGGGCGCTGCCGCCCGCCGCGATGAGCGCGAACGCGCTCAGCGCGCGCGGGCGGCAGCGCCCCCTGGCGGCCGGAGGTTGCAACAGCACCCCCTCACACATTAATTCCCCCAAACAAACATTTATTCCCAAAAATACTTTATTTATAATATAATCCAACATCTCCAAGATCCAAAAATACAGATATACTTTTTTTTTTTTTAAACTTTACATTCCTTAATTATTTCTTTTTCGGTAATTTGAGTGAAAGTCGGTTCGGACCTCCAGTTTGGATGAGCTGCAGTAAAGCTGGGCCCCCCCCTTGTGTGGGGTTTTTTTTTGGGGGTAATGTTTAGTGGGGTATTCCTTTAAGGATCACCCTTCTCCAGGAAATATTTTAACACTGTACATTCAAAAGTCAGAAGATTTAAATCTTTTAGTAAGCAAAAATGAAGGCTGCTGGTATTTCTGTCTACAAGGAGTTGTAAAAATTCTCTACAACCAGGTGTAAGAGGGCAGGAGATGCTCCTGAGCCCATCCAAGCCCTGAACTGGCATGTTCCCAGTGGGACAGTTTATTGCTGGTATCAAATCTCAGATGCTTTACACATCACAGGCTTTGTAAAGAACAGAATGTTGTACCTCACACTATTCAGAATTCCTAGCAAATTATCCTTCCTTTGGAGGGCTCTACCTTCCAGAGCTTGTTTTCCTTTTTGTTTTGCTGGTTCAAGTAGAAAATGCTCTTAAAGCCCCAAAAGAAATGTGGTTTTTTTTATCCTACCTGACCAGAATTTTAGGGCTGAGGGAAGTCAGCTCCACATTGGCTCACCCAGAGCTGCTCTCTTCCCTCATGGCACATTTCCAGCAAGATCTCCAGAGTGGAATTTTGAGATTGTTTCCAATCCAATGCTTAAACCACAGCAATACCAGTACTAACAAAGCTTAGGAAAACCAGGAAGAGAAGTTGCCTACAATGCCATTCGGTGGGAGGGGAAAACAAACCCTGGGACAGCATCAGGGACTGGATTACAGGCTGGCTCATGAGGTACCACAAATTTGCTCTCATGAAGAGGCAGGAAGGAGAAGAGGGCTCACTGAACTGCAGGCTTGTGTGAGTGCTGTTCCTCCTCCTTCCATCCAGCACTCTGGTTTAATTTCCCTGCCTGCTTTCCATGTGCTACTCTCAGGCAGCAGTGACAAATGCACATTTTCATGCACACAACTGTGTGAACTTCATCTCTCTGTGATGCAATGCAGTGAAGACACCTGCAACATCACACTGGAAATGACAGCACCCTGAAGACAGGGATTTTTTCCTAAAATCCATCCTTTTTTCCTGCCATAAAGCAATGCTCATGGAAAAGCTGGCTCACAGTTGAGAGGTTTCCTCTATGTCAGCAGCAGGCACAAAGCCCACAGAGGGAAGGAGAGGTGGCAGGAGCTGTGTTCTATTTTCCTTCATTGCAAATCGTGAGTAAGAGGCTCAGTGTAACAGGAAAAGCCTTCTTTCTTTTGAAAACAGGTGCCAGAATCTGAGTAGAAGTGTTTTTAACCTTCTGTGCTGTTTTTTTCAGCAGAAGAAAAGTTTATCTGGGAGTTTCTTGATGCCTTGCCAGTAGTCTGTACCAAGAGCTCCTGCACACTGGTATGGAAAGCAGCACACAGCCCTGCACAGAGCTGCCACCAACACCCACTGGGGACCAGAGCCAGCAAAGTTCATCAGCTTGGGGCTTTTTTTTCCTCCTTTCACCAGCAGGAAGGAAACCTGGAACACCTTTCCCCACTATATCTTTCACTGAAGGCAGGGAAGCCTCGTGATGCAGGAGACAGATACAAAAGCAAAACTTTGCTCTTCCATCTCAGAGGAAGGAAAAAACAGACTTTTGCTTTCCAGCTCCTGATTTCCTCTCTCTCTCTTCTGCTGCAGCCACTGACTCTGTGCTAATGCAAGGATTCACATTCATCATCTGAAAGGCAGCTAGAGAAGTCAAGAACATGCAAATGTGGCCAATTAAAAAAAGACAAGAAGTTCTGTTACAACATTCCTGATGGCCTTCTTCAACAGCAGAGCCACACCATCATGGGAACAAACAAATATCCTCATGGAGCCTTTCCCTAAAACCTGATTTCCTGATTTACCCATGTGCCACACAGGCAATCACAGCTAACAACTCAGGCCTTCATCTTATTGAGTGAATAAATCCGACCTTCTCTCTCTCTCCAAGAATACTGCAGGTTTCATCTTCACAGTGATGTAACTCAAAGAATCTTCAGGGAAATGGAAACAGCCAGAAAAGGCAACACCCTCCCTCAGTATTATTGTGCAAGACTAACATAAATAAAATCTCCGTGGCAAAGGGATTTGGGACTCCCTCCCAAAGTCATTGTCTTAGGAAAGAACAGGAATTTCAACTGGCCACTGAATAATTAAATATCATACCAGAAAAAGATGGAAGATAGACTAACAAAAAATAATCAAAGGTAATATTGCAACATGAATGAAGGAATATATTAAATTCTTCTTGCCTCGGCAGTGTATCCCCCTCTACTCCTTACTTCTTTTTCTTTCTTTCCTGAACACAACGAGGACAAAACCTGTAGGGAAAAAAGAGAGGCAGTAATTAGCTCCTGAAATTAACAGCACAGAGCCTGAGAACTGTTTTTAACATTTGTGCACAATTAAGGCTGTTTCTGATGGGCAATGTGTTAATTTGATTAAAACAGTCCATTAGATAAAAGTAACAAGCCCATAATCTTTTCCAAGATAAGCACATGGTAAAATCCTGACAAGTCTTCAAACTTTGCCTCCAGAAGTGAAATAAAGAGGCAGCTGGGTCTGTCTTAAGCACAGCCACAACTAGTGACAATAGAGCAAACCTCAGATGTAACATGTCCCTGTTTACACAAGCCTCAAGTCAAAACCTGCTCTGTTTATCAGGCAGTTTTGCTCCCATCAGTACCTAAGACTTCTGTGGAAATGGATTTTAACAAGAAGGTTTGTCTTTTATCTTCTACCCTCAAATTAATCCCCAGTCACAGAGGATGCAAACTGCCAGGGTCACAGCAGGGTTTTAATTCTTGTTGAGGCAAACTGCAGCCTGATAAAAACCTCAAAGCTGAATGCTGTCACACTCACCATTTCCCTTTTGGTTTGGTGGTCAGGTCCACACATGCAAAGTGGAACCACTCGATTGGGCACTGCAAGAGAGAAAGGAAAAACCCACAGAGGAGATGCTTAGTGGCTCACAAACATTCCCATCATTTGGTATGAGCTAAGTGATCAAGGACCCCCTCCTTGGACTGTACAGGGTTGGGAGGCAGCAAACACCTGAAAATCAACCATCTCTCAAGTGCTTACATCTGGGTTGTCACAGCCAATCATCTCTCCATAGGACACCTGGTGACACAGGCAGTAGGTGGGCTCATTGGGATCCACTGGCATGTCCAGGACATCTGAGGGATGCACTGACAGGATGGTATCAGCAAACTCAGACCTGTGGGCAAGGACAGAGTCAGGACAAAACACGAGTTCTCAACTGCAGACAGCACTGTGTTACAAGGGCATGGCTCCCCACTGCCAGAGGGTAGGGTTAGATGGGATACTAGGAAGGAATCCTTCCCTGTGAGGGTAGGGAAGCCCTGGCACAGGTTGCTTGGAAAAGCTGTGCCTCCCCATTCCTGAAATGTTCATGGCCAAACTTGGAACAACCCAGGCTAGTGGAAGGTGTCCCTGCCCACTGCAGGGGCTGGAATGGGATGGTCTTTAAGTCCCTTCCAAACTCAAACCATTCTGGGATTTGGTGTTTCCAAGACCCAAATCCTACTTGAGAAAATTAATGTTTTACAGTATCTTCCCTAAACCACACTGAGTTAGAGTTTGTATTACATTACCACAATCCAGTAATTAAAATCACAAGGTAGGTTGGATCAAACACAATATGAGTGGAAAGATTTAAGAGAGGGATTTGTAGCTGTCGTGAGTAAAGTAACAAATTATCATAATTATCATACAGATTACTCCTGGTTGTGGGTACAATAACCTGTTTGGGGTTTTCCACAATCTGTTTCAATATAGATTTTTTCATTGTCAGGCATGAGTGAACCCTCTTACCCTGACAGGGATGTGCTGACATGCCAGCAGCAGTCCATAGAAACTACTTTTAGTTTCCTGCCACCTGAAAATATCATAATAAATCAAGCCCCTTTAATATAAATCCCATCTGAGAGAGGGGACAAGCTTTCCTCCTCGCCTCTCAAAACCAAATCATATTATTCAAGGCTACCTAGGACACAATCCTTCGAAAACAACCCTCCAAAGTTCTCCAGGATTTCTAGAACAGCAGCACAACATCAGTTTCTGTCCTGACGGCCAAGTGAATTTCTTTTACCATCAAGACCACAAGCAACTGTTAAAAATAGCCCTGTGACAAAAATCAAAGCTATTTTCTCCCAGCTTGCCAACAGCAACAGGGAGACTGATCTTGTCCTTCCAGTCAGAGTGTTCCAAGCATGCTGAGCTTCCACATGCCAACCAAGGAGTTAATTAACAATGCTGGCCTGTCCTAAGTAGGACATTAATGAAATGGAGTGAGACCAGAACACTCCTAACACTGCTCACCATCTGGACATGAGTCATAAATAGGGTAATATGAGCCTGTGGAAAATTCATCAAGTGTCAAGCCTAAGGCCCTGGAGTTGTGCCTGGCTCTGTCTTACCCTCCTTTGAGCTTCTTTTTCTTTGGTGTATCTTCTTCAGATGTTCTCCTGCCTCGACCACGAGAGCTTCTTTTGTCTTTCTGACTTCGTCCCTCTAGAAAGGAAAAACAACCCCATCACTTTATCTGAGTAGCAGAAACATCCCCAGCTGTTGTTCTTTTGATGCAGCTACTGGCTTGAAATCCCTATTTCATATACAATTGAGTAATCCTTATTATATACGTAATTGAATATGCTGTCTGAAATGCATTTGTAAACCACAAGTACACCAAATTAATAACAACTGAGCACCAAGCTCTTGTGTTTGCAGTTTTGGCAATAAACAGCATCACACTTGATTAGACATGCAGTATTTTTTTTCCATCTCAGTGTATTTTTAAACACAGTTAATAGCTTACTCAATAACCAACATAACTTTTATCTCCACCTCCTTGCTCCTACCCCTTTTTTCATTGTTCAAAGGCATAAAGCTGTGCTGCGCTACTGCTTTTAATTTTAAATCTTCTTTTAATTCCTAATTTCTCCCAAAACTAAGAGTGTTACAGCAGTGCAGTTTTGGCACAGCACCCTCTTTAGAACCAGTAACAAGCTCAGGATGAAACAGTGACAGTAAGTTTGATCCCAGCACCACATTACTCTTCATCTCTTGCCCACTGTAAGAGCATTAAAAACAAACAGAACGACACATTTCTTTCCTTCCTCCAGAAATAACAGCCTATTTTACATCTCAGCTTTCCTGCTTTGATACTCTAAGTGCTGAAAAAAGCTCCCAATTGTGTAAAGTTCACCCACTTTTGAGGCTCCTGGATGCAGGGGTTTCAAAGTCGCTGCCTTCCAGTTTATCTTTGAGATCAGCTTCAAAGCGAGCCAGGTCCGCATCCAGCCGGCGGATGTGCTTATCCACCTGCCCCAAGAGGAAACCACAAACTGAACTGCAAAGAAACACCCAAAAAAAGAGCCCCAGACAAAAACAGGAAGGGCTCAAACTTGGCTGTTATCAGCAGGAGCAGAGTGTGGTGGTGCAGAGCGAGGCAGGAAAGGGGTATGGGCTGGGGAAAGGGAAATGGCACAGGAGGCAAAGCACAAGGATCCAGGCCCTCCACAAGCAGGCAGGAAGGGAGGAGAAGGGAGGCAACAGGGAGTCAAAGCAACTCAGAGTAATGATTTTCAGGACAAAACAAGATGAGAGATATTAAAAATCATGATTTTTGTCCCTGCAATTTTCAAAATTCAAAGGCAGTCCTTGAAATGTCTTGAGCAGAGCACACAGAGTTTGCCCTGGTACTCCACTGCCACGTGAACCCAAGAAGTTTAACAATAAATACAGATAGAGGATGGCTATCCTCAATATCAAGTCAACACACACACATTAATTAACTAATTACTGTAATTAATTAATTACTGTACTGTAATTAATTAATTAACTAATTACTGTAATTAATTAATTACCCTGGCTGCAATAAAGTGACTTTCAGAACAGGGATTCCAAGGCACCACCCCCAGACTGTGCTGCTGCAATAGTGCACTAGTTATCCAGGGCATTGATATTCCTGAGACATCATTTCCTTTCTTGCAGTACTTGATGGCAGCCAAACACCTCTTGCAGCTGCAGCAAAACCCCAAGCATCTCTGCAAGCTGGGTAACAAATACTTAATACAGTCAAAAGGATTCCCCTCACTCAACTTTCATCCAGGAGGTAAAACAAGGGGAGATAAGAATTATTCAAGGGACAGAAGGAAAAAAAAAATGGAAAGCTGCATCTTAAGAAATGGGATTTTCTCCCAAGGTCCAAGGAGGAAATTTTGATGTCCAATAAACCAAGGCAACTGAGCAGAATTCCTGCTACTGCTCCACAACACAGCACAGCAGCTGGCTTTAAAAAACCCAATTTGTTTTCAACTAAGTGTGCCCCAAATAAGTTATCAGTAACAGAGAGCTGCTGAGGAGGAGGGAGTGGGGTAAATTTGCTGGCATTATCACACAGCAGAGGAGTACTGCTGATAAAAGAGAGGGAAACTCACTAATTCTGCACCAAAAGAGAAACCTGGTGCCAAAGGAGAAAGCTTTTTGGGGATGGCAACAGAGCGAAACATAAACTTGAGGACTAAATTTCTTTTGGTAAGAAATTTAAGTCAAAAAGAAGAAAAGGTGAGGGGAAGCTGACACTGTGAAGCATCTCCACAGGATGCCCATTTTTCCATGGCTCACCATCTCATAGGTCTGCATGGCCAGCTGCACTTTGTCATCACTGTACTCCTTACACTTGCTGTAGGCACTCTGGATCTTCCTCAGGTGCTCCACCCTCTCCTCAGGTACCATATTCTTCACAGACTCAATGTAAGCTGCTGCCAGGCTGTCAATCTCTGCTTTCTTGTCTGGAAAAAAGAAAAAAAAAAACACAGGTATTTTTTGTTTTCTGTTTCCATTTAGGAGACCCTTCCTGACAGCTGTTATGCTCCCCTCAATTCCTTAATGCATTTTCCTTTTTAAAAACAAAGCCTGTTAAGTTAAAGGTGTTCACTCTTTGGGACTTGTGGTGTGATTCTGCTTTCTCAAGTGTTCTACAGCTAATTCAGAAGTTAATTCACAGTTAAGATCATGAACTGAACCCATGGGCTCACAAGTTTCAGCCTCTCTTCCCACATACAGAACATTTTACTTGCTGGGCCATCACTTACTGCTCTGATGGTTCAAAATTAAAATAATTAATGAGCAGATAGGTACCAACAAAAACTTCAAAAACGAAGAAAAATCATCCTGCAAGGCACACAGGAATCTAGAACTTGTTAGATATGGGAACACGTGGAAGGAAGGCCATCCAAGTGGCCACTGAGTAGCGTGATCACAGAGCTATGAATTTAAACTGCAAACAAAATCAAGCCTTGCCATGTGAGCTGTATCCTCACAGGAAAGAGGCAAACACTGGAGAGCACTCAGCCTGAGAGAAGGAACAGCCACGGCCTCTAAAGCCCGGCCTCCAGGGGGCTCTCCCCGTCCTCCAGGCCGGGCTCTCCCGCCCTCTACTTGCCAAAACACCAGCACGTACCTTCTGTTCTCTGATCCAGCTCCCGCATCAGCTGGAAGTTCCTCTGCAGCTCGCATGGCAGATTCTCAATGCCTACAATAAAAATGCTGCTAAATGCTCTGAGCAACCTTATCTACGGAAGGCGTCCCTGCCCGTGGCAGGGGCTAGAACGAGATGAGTTCTAAGGTCCTTCCCAACCCAACCCAACCCAACCAAACTCATCCTGCGAGTCACGCACCGTGAGCCGCCCGCTCACCTCAGCAGGCCTTGAGCACCTGTCCGGCTCCTGGGCCGGCACCACGGCCCAGCCGAGGGGACAGGAGCAGGACCCCGAGCGGAGGGACGGGACAGGAGCGGGATCTAGAGCAGAGGGAGGGGACAGGAGCGGGACCCCAGGTGGAGGGAGGAGAAGGAGCAGAATCGCCACCCCGCTGATGCCCACAGCCGCCATGGCTTCACTCCCACTCCCCAGCGCGCACTGCTGACGTAGCCCGGCGCAGGCTGATGACGCAAGCCCTGTGCCACCGCCTCCCCCTGCCTCTCCCCCCCCACCACTCCCCCGCGCTGCCCGTGGCGCAGTTCTAATTCCCGCGCTGCCGCCGCCGCCGCCCCGATTCCGCCGCCCCCACCCCGTTCCCTGTCCCGGCCCCTCCGCCGCCCCCGCCCCGCGCTCACTGTCCAGGTAGTGCTCCAGGTACATGGCAGTCGCCATCTTGCGGCCCGCGCGCCGCTCCCCGCCGCCCGCCGGGCCCGCATGACAAGGCCCGCGGCCTCATCCCGTATTCACGGCCCGCCCGCCGCCCATTGGCCGCCGCCGGCGGCGGCGCTGCATATTCATGAGGGGTGGGGCGGGCGGCCATTGGCGGACGCGGCGGAAGGGGCGGGGCCGAGCTGTGTGGGGCGGTGATGGCGGCGCGGCGCGGGGCGCTGATCGCGCTGGAGGGCGTGGATCGCGCCGGCAAGAGCACGCAGGGCCGGCGGCTCGTGGAGGCCCTCAGGGAGGCCGGGCACCGCGCCGACCTCCTCCGCTTCCCGGGTACGGCGCGATGGGGCTCAGCCCGCCGAGGGAGGGAGGGAAGGAGCGGGGGGCCGGCCGGAGGATCTCGTGGCGCGCCCGGGCTTTGGGCGGGCCCGCGTTTGAACGGAGGGACCGCCCCAGCCATGAGCGATAGAGCCCTCCCAGCCTGGACGGACCGACCGCCTCCCACCGGACAGACGGACGTCCCGGGAGGATGGACTCCTCCCATCCCGGACAGACAGACCCCCTGGGCGGATGCACTCCTCCCGTCCTAGACAGACAGGCGGACAGATTCTCATTCTGGATGGACCGAGCTCTTCCCCCCCAGCCTGGCACAGGCAGGTAGATCCAGCCCCTTATGGACTGACCTTCTTCCACCTGTGGCAAATAAACATCCTCTCACCTGGACATCCTGCCATCCCTGATGGACAGACAGACTGATCTCATCCTATCCATGACAGACATGCCCTGCTCAGACCAGCCTCCCACCTCTGACAGACAGACAGATTCTGCCGTGGATGGACGGACCTCGTTCCATCCATGATACACAGACAGACCCTGCCCTGCTCAGACCAACCTCCCACCCGTGACAGACAGACCCCTCCCCGGACAGATGGACACCCCTCTGGGAAGAGCAGTTCAGGGCAGCCTTTGCATGTTCTGTGTTTCCTGCAGACAGGACGACAGAGATTGGGCAGCTGATCAGCTCCTACCTGGGGAGGGAGAAGAACCTGGAGGACCACACCATCCACCTGCTCTTCTCTGCCAACCGCTGGGAGCACGTGTAAAGATGATGTTTGCTCAGCTGGGATAGAAAAATGGGTGGGGTTGGATCCCACGGGGTTTGAGCTTGCATTGGCCACAGAAAGTACAAGAATGTGATCCTGTTCAGACAGGAGAACAGGCTGGCAATGGTGTCTTAAGGACTCTTACAGCTTTGGATTTAATCCCAGAATCACAAAATGGTTTGGGTTGGTAGGGACCTCAAAGTCCATCCAGTTCCATTCCCTGCCATGGGCAGGGACACCTTCCACTAGCCCAGGGTGCTCCAAGCCCTGTCCAACCTGGCCTTGGACACTTCCAGGGATCCAGGGGCATCCACAGCTTCTCTGGGCAACTGTGCCAGGGCCTCAGCATCCTCACAGGGAAGAATCTCTTCCCATTATCCCATCTAACCCTGCCCTTGTAATCTTAGATCAGATCCCACAGTTTGTTTTTTGTTTTTTTGAATCATTGGTGCCATATTTCCAACTCTTGTGCTGTACTGGATTAAAACATTGGGCAGCTGAGACTGAACCAGTTCAGGCTGTGAATTTACTCCCTTTCCTGAAGATACCTTGCTTTGCCAGGCAGCCCCTGTGAGTGACAGTGCTTAAGGAATTGTGCCCAAATTTCCCCTGTAGCCAAAGGCTGTGTTCAGCCAACTGGCTGTCTTTGCTTTGGTCACAGAGCCTGTGTGTGGATGTGGGGAAATCACTGTTGGCTGTTGTTTTTACCTGGAAATACAGATTCCAAACTGTTCTCATTTCACAGAAAAGCTTGGCTGGCTCTGCTGTAGTGGCAGTGCCAGTTAAGCAGAAGGCACAGAAGTGAGCTCTAAGAAGAAGTGTCATGAATAAAGGTGGCAGAGCATATCACAAAATCTGCTGTACCACCTAAAAAGGGAAGAGGACTGAGCTGTCCATGTCAATATAGTTCATCTTTGATCTTGCTTGGAAGCCCTGGAGCTGCCTAGAGCAGTGCCCAGTGCTGCCACGCTGAGTTTGGGTGTCATGAGAGGGTATTTGGTCAGTGTCTGGTGGGGAATACAGACAGCTCTTCACCTGCCACCTGCACCACAGCTGACCTCCCTTAATGATGGAGTTAATCTTGGAGTTTTAGATGAACTCCTTTCATTCCTGTCACCATAAAGGAGTGCAGCTTTGTTATTTTATCTCCCCCATGGTTTCAGGCCGATGATGAAGGAGAAGCTGCAGCAGGGGATCACGGTGGTGGTTGACAGATATGCCTTCTCTGGAGTGGCCTTCACAAGTGCCAAAGGGGTGAGTGAGACCTGCAGCAGCCCCTGTCCCCTCTCTGCTTGGGCAATCAGCCCCAGGCTGTTGGTGTGGATGGCCCAGGGGCCATTCTTCTGGGAGGTGAGGGATGGAAGGTTCAGCTCAAGATTTTAACATGGGCCCACCCTTCCCCAGAACAAGCAAAGAAACTTATTTGGTGACGTTTTGTAAGTCTGGACAGACTGCTGGACTGGAAGCTGACCTGTGTGACTCTGGAGAATGATTCTTGGAGTTTAGTAAAGACTCTCTGTACATGCTCAGGCTGCTGGGCCATCAATTTGTGGAACACAAGCACATACATTAGAAGGGACCTGTGGAATTCAGCCTCCAGCAGGGCTGACATAAGCAAGCTGCTTGGGCCTACATCCAGCCAAGGTCTGAGTATCTTCAGGGATGTAGATCCATTCCTTTCTGGGTTCTTCTCTGCTCACCTTCAGAGTAAAAACGATTTTCTTCATTTAGCCTGAATTTCTGGCATTCCCACTTGTACCTTTTGGCTTTCAGAACAAGTCAGCTCTGTCAGCCTCCCTTGGAGCCATTCTGCACAGACACTCTTGCCCCACTCCATCAGAAGTGTCCTGTTCCTGCTGAGCAGTCACCAATCCTCTAAGAGTGGTCACAGAAGCTCCAGCCATGCCTGCAGCACCAGCTGTGACCTGCATTCATTCCTGCCCAAGCCTTTCCTGCTTCCTGGAGGGACTGAGGAGATCCTGGGCCCCCAAGCCCTGCACCCTCACCTGCATCTTCTCTCACCCTCCTGCTTTCCTGGACATTGTGTAGCTTGAGACAGATGCATTGAAGCATTTAGGTGCTAACCAGGTGTCTGCAAAAGCCCCAAATTAAGAGCCAGGATATGTAACACGAGCTGAATCACCCCAAAATAATGATCCCAAATCCTCATGGGCACAGCAAGGAATGCTGTGCTCCTTTCTGGTGGGGGGAAAAAGGGTGTCTTGAAGTGTCTGCATTTCTTTGAATGTAGCTGGTGACCTGCAGGGCTCAGCCATGTGGATGCCACCCTTGGGAAGCAGGGATGGCATCCTTTGCTGCTGGAATGGGCCTCCTCCGTTTCTTAGAAGAATGGAGTTTGGCATGTTTTTCACTCAAGAAGCATTCCTAGAAGAAGGGAGATGTTGATGCCCATACCTAACACAAAAGTCTGCTGGCTGCCTGAGCTCACACCCAAGATGTTGTGGCACTTTCAGCTCATTTTACTCCCTCATGGGATTGAAAAATCCACTGCACATATATCCCAAAGATACCCAGATTACCAGGATACAGAACATCTGGGGAGAAACTGGAGGGCAGATGTGCCAGCTCCTCTTAGAGGGATTTAAGATGTGGATGAGCAGTAAGTGGATGCTGTAGTCTCACCAACATCATGGATTCATTCATGGATGCCCTGGTGAAACTCTTCAAACCTGTCAGCAAAATCCAAAAGCTGGAAAACTGCATCTGTTGTGTCTGGGCTGAAATTCCTGGGGAGGTGGGTATTGGGGAGGAGCCTCCATGGGCTCAGAGAGAGCTACATTGCAGCTGTGTGGTCTTGGTGTTTGGGAACAGCTTTCTTTTGGACTGAGCAAGTTTTGGAGTGGTAATGGCTGTGTGGAGGCTCAGAACGTGCCTTGGTGGAGCTCAGATGGCATCTGCAGGAGAGGCATGAAAAGCTTTCACTCTCTCCAACCTAAATAGGCACAGGAGGTGCTGAACACCTGACACAACCTGCTCACCCCCCAATGAGCAGGGCTGAATGCCCACGTGGTAAGCTGGGCTATCACCTGTTCAGTTCGTGGACTGTGCTGAGTGTTTTGGGTTGCAATTCCTGCCATCCTTGGCTGTTCCTTTCCCACCTCACTCTCCAGCCAACCTGCTTCTTTCCTGTCTCTGTGTGTGTCTCACCTCACACTCTCTTGTCCTTGCTTGGGGCAGAACTTTGGCCTGGACTGGTGCAAACAGCCTGATGTTGGGCTCCCAAAGCCAGACCTGATCCTGTTCCTCCAGTTAAACCCAGAAGCAGCAGCAGAACGAGGCAACTTTGGACAGGAACGTTATGAAACCAGCTCCTTCCAGGAGAAAGTTCTTCAGTGCTTCTATTGCCTCATGGAGGACAAGACCCTCAACTGGAAGGTGAGGAATTAACTCTAATGGGTTTGTTATTAACTGGGGTGGGGGTCTCTATTGAGAGCTTCCACATTTTGCCTGTCACATCCCTGTGCTGCCCCTTCCCACTTCTGCTCAGCAGGACACGTTGGGGACCAGCCAAGGACACTGTGAGATGTGGCAGAGGGCACTTCCCTGTTCCAGGAGACCCTGGTCAGCTCTTGGTGCACCTGGGATGAATCCCTAGCTTACCTGCCTCTGTCACACACCCCAGACACTGCCAGCAAACAACATGCCAGCAGCAGCTCCTTCTGTTTCCCTTCACCCACCCTCACATCTACTTCTTAAATGCCTATTCCTACATATATTGATTTCTCCCAAATGCACTCCAGAAACTGCAGGGAGGAGGTGTAATTAGCTCATTTCATGACTCAGGAAGAATAACATATTGAGTAATGGGGGGTAAGCAGATGTTAACAGCAAGGTTTTTCTCATTTCTGTGTTCTCTGTTATCTGTCCTGTATTTTCGTTGTCTTGGAAACAGACAGTGGATGCTTCAAAGAGCATTGAAGACTTGCACAGAGAAATCAAGTCCATTGCAAAGGAAACTATGCAGGAGGTTCAGAATAAACCTTTGGGAGAACTCTGGAAATGAAACTTCATACAGGTCTAAAAGAATAAGGGAAAGGTCACTTGGATCTTCTGCACTTGGATGACTGTGACATGCCAGCAGCTTCAGCTTAGATCCTCTGTATTCTTTTGGGTCCAACATGCTGCTGATGTCCTTGTTATCATCTGCTCCTCCCTTCCAGCCTACAGAGTCCCTTCTGCATTTTTGAAATGAGCATGCCATGAGTGTATATCAAATTCCTTGTCAAAACCTCCCTCTCCCAAGCTCCTGTTCCAGCTCCAGTCCTGGAGTGCAGATGTGGGTGTGGAACTCAGGGCTATCCCTGGACACAGACAGTTCCCATTTTTAGGGAACTGCCACGTTTCTGATCATTCTTCCTCTCTAGAAAATGCATCCCCCCCACGCTCAAACCAGTTTGTAGAGGATTTGCTAATAAATTACTCTTTTAAACATTTGGCACAGGGCATGTTTTTTTAGTAGGATAATTTATCTTCTAGAAGGATATATGGGAGGTGAAAGTGCTGCAGTTCAGGCACTAAATCCAAGGAAAACTGTTTGCTGGAGCTGTGGAAAAAAAGGGAGAAGTGAATTCAAGCCTTCTCCCCAGCTGTGAGCAGGTAAGAACCTGAAATCGATGGATGAGCTCATAGCAAGGCCAGTTTGGAGGACAAGTGGCACATAAATTATTTTAGACTGGGCAAGATGAGAGGAACAGTCACTGGTGGCTCCTGCACACACCCCAGTGCAGTTTGAAAGCAGAGCAGCTGTAAATCACCTAAATCACCAGAACAAACTGGAATGTTAATCATTTCCAAGGGACACTGAGAGATGGGCATGGCCAGGGGAGTTCAGGTCTCTGCTGGATGTTTGACTCACCTTCCAGGATGGTGGACTGCTCTGATCTCCACAGAATAAATCCTCTCTAACTCAAATTGAACTGATTCAGGAGCAGGGAGAGGAAGCTAAATATTTAAAACATTGCTAATACAAGTATCAGCTACAATGGCAAAAGCTTCCCTCCAGAGCTGCCCAGCACTTGGCAGCCAGACACTCCTGGTGAGCCCCTGCAATGCTGCATCAGGCCCTGACAGTAACACTGGGACAAGGCAACATACTGAACAGCCAGAAATGCCTGTTAAAGATCTAAGAGGGCTGAGCTTAGCTGTTATTGGGGTTGTGTTAACACTCAGGTAAAATCTTGTCTGGCAGAGCTGTCCTCAAACATACAACCATGAACTTCAAATAAACAGTAGAATCACAGACTGATTTGGGTTGGAAAGGGATCTTAAGGATCATCTTTTTCCATGGTCAGGGACACCTTCCACTGGACCAGGTTGCTTCAAGTTCTGTCCAAGCTGGCCTTGGACACTTCCAGGGATGGGGCAGCCACAGCTGCTCTGGGCAACCTGTGCCAGGCCTCCCCACCCTCCAAGTGAAAACTTTCCTCCCAGTATCCCCTCTAATCCTGCCCTCTGGCAGTGTGCAGCCATTCCCCCTTGTCCAAAGTCCTTCTCCAGCTCCCTTGGAGCCCTGTACACACTGGACTCCCCTGGTGTACTGCATACTACCCACCACTGCCTTCAACATGTGCAAGGACATCAGGACAGGCAAAAGATTTTACATCTGTTTATTCAGATAGAAATTGAAAGCAGATGAATGGAGCACAGCCCCACTTCCTCTGCTGCCTCTTCCCCTGACTACAAGAGAGAAGAGGAGAAGCAGGCAGAAAGCAGCAAATAATAATTTAGTGACAGAAGCATTGTGGTTCCCAGTTCAAACCTCTGCTTTCGGGTATCACAGGGACAGTTAGAGCATCAGTAGGTCAGTCACAGGGGAAACAGGTCATTTCTAGCCTGGTGGCACCACCACTGGGCACACCACCATCATCTGACAGGTTCCAAACCTGAATGCACAAACCAAAGCCTTGTAAACAGGGTTGAAGTGTGCAGCACACACCGAGGAAACCATGGCAGCACTTCCCTAGCAGTGTGCATGGAGACAGCTCTCCTCCATGGTTTACCCTCCTCTCTGTGGAGAAGGGCCCCAGGCAGAGCTACCAACTTAAAGTAGCTAAAATTTCCAGTATATTTGGACCTTCTCAAGGCACTCTGCCCTTCTTGGGATGGTCACCTGACAGGGGTTTCTCCAGGTTAGCTCCTACAGCACCTCTGGGCACAATCCACAGGGAGGGGAGCAGGCAGAGGCAAGGCAGCAACACAGCGCAGAAACCTACTTAAACCTTCAGGAACCTTTTCTGCTTTGGAAAGGGAATGTCTGACAGGAGCAGATGGAGGAAGTGCTGACCAACTCACCCAGGGCACCTCAAGAGGTTTTACAGCTTGGGTTTTTGGCAGGACATCACTCCCTAGTCACCCTGCCAGCAGCACACTGGTGGACAGGCAGAAGCCTGGCACATGCCTGGCAGATCTCTGCTGCCTTGTTTCAGCTCTCTCAGCTCTGAACTCTTTTCCAGGGCTGTGGAATTCAGTTTTCTGTTCAAAGCAGCTTTCCTGAAGGTATTTGCAGTAGAGACTATTCCATTGTAGAAGCACATGGACTGACTCACTGAGCAACACACGCATTTTCTACTCTTCTATTCCTTCTGTTATTTAAACTGGGATTGACATGCTCCCCAACAGCACAGCACTGCTCCAACACTTCACTTAATGAATTCCCAGTCACTTAGAAGTTCCCTCAATTCCCTTTCTATAGGTTGTGGACAGGAGAGGTAGTGCTGAGTGTCCTGCAGAGCATGAACAAGAGTTGTACCGTAGGAACCTGCACTCCGGAGGCTTCACAGCTGTCTGTGGGACGTGGCTGCTGTTCCCTGGCATTGTGAGCTGCAGTCCAGGTTGGCCAGTGAGAAGGGAAGCTGCTAAAGGCATTAACTGGACCTTTCTCCTGCTAAATGACGGGTGAGCTCTACTTAAGCTTCAGAGGGGAGTCTCCATGGAAGGATTCAGCGCTCTAACGATTTCCGTGCCTCCCCCGGAAGGCCCAGCTGACCTGCTGATGTAATAGATAGGCTTTGAACTCCTAAGCACCACTGCATCCACTTCCAGCAGCTGTTTGCTGCTGAGCAATTCCAACTGCAGCCAGTAAGGCTGGAACACCCTCTGGGTTCTTCATCCCACTGCAGACACCGCTCCGAGGCTGCACGGAATGCCAGGATGGACGGGAGGCAGGGATGGCAGCAAGCGCCTATGAAAACCGGTAGCCCCAGGCTCTCGAAGGAGCTTCCCTCCCCCCTTCTCCCCACACATACACAAATTTGCAGAGTCAGTTTCCTATTTGTTTTCAAAGGGACAGGATTTCAAAGTCTTCATCTTCCGAGTCAAAGAACCTTTCCAATCTGTCGGCATCAGAGGAGTCTGGAAGAGAAGAAGAAGTAGAAGAAAGAGCTGCCTCAGTGGGATGCTGTGACTGTCAGACCAGCAGCTGGAGGGAATCACAGTTTGAGTGCCAAGTGCATGTTCTAAAAGTCAGTGACAAACCTAAGTGAGGGCTCTGAGGAGGATAAGAACATGTCAGTGGTATGGAAAGTGCCCTGGAGAGAATTACATGGAGCACAGAAGCACATCATCTTTCACAGACCAAAACACATTTCTGCTGCCACTGTTTTGTACAACCTTCCTGTGCCCCAGCTCTGCATTAGCAGGAGACTGTCCTGCCTCAAGAGGCTCAATACAGAGAACTTGCCAGGTCTGGACAATACCCATGAAGATTTCTGTCCTAGTTAAGAGACACATTTACCCCTGTGTGTTAGAGAATCGTTTCTGCTATAGTTGGTTTTGGTGCAACTGTTACATGCACTCTCCTAAAAGCAATTAGCACAGTTCATTTTGTGAGGAAAAGTAATGTTAGTTGATCCCACCTCTAGCCTTCCAACTATATGGTGAAGAAGGAGCTCATACTTAAAACAACTTTAGCACAGGGGGAAGGAGAAACCTTTATTAGCTCAGGCTGGACAGTTACAGAATCCCAGAATGGTTTGGGTTGGAGGGGACCTTAAAGATCATCCAGTCCTGCCCCCCTGCCATGGGCAGGGACACCTTCCAGTAGCCCAGGGTGCTCCAAGCCCTGTCCAACCTGGCCTTGGACACTTCTAGGGATGATGCAGCCACAGCTTCTCTGACCAGCCTGTGCCAGGGTCTCACCTCCCTCACAGGGAGGAATTCCTTCCCAGTATCCCAACCATCCCTGCCCTCTGGCAGGGGTAAGCCCTTCCTCCTTGTCCTGTCACTGTGCCCTCTCCAGCTTTCTTGGAACCCCTCTAGGCACTGAAAGGGGCTCCAAGTTCAATTACTCCTTCTAGTTAGAGACAGGACTAACAGAAATGAATGGCCTTGGCAGGTGGGAGAGGCTCTACAAGCCAGGGAAGAGGGAGAAGGACAAGTAGTCCATTAAAAAACATTTTTAAGAGTAGGAAAGACATTAGGGACAATTTAAGACAGGCAAGAATCAACTGAAATTTAAGGGAATTGAGCATGCTTAACAGCAAAGGACAGTGTGATAATAAAAGCTTTTAAGGAAGGGGGGCAGGGGGAGAGAGAGAGAGCAGAAGTACAGGGTGCAGGTTGCCAGGAGGCCTCCTTATGCCTGGTGACAGGATAGGCTTGCCCACACACACTCACTGCTGCTGGCTTGCAGCCAATGGCTTTATCTCCTGCAATGTTTGCTCATGTCATTAATGTGATAAGCAGAGCCTGACAGGCAAGGTTAGGGCCCAGCACTTGTCCTTTTTCCCACTGGTAATGGCAGATGCCAAGAAGGAGTGCCTTATGCTGGAACTAAGCGTGACCAGCCCTGTCTTGGAGCATTTTCATTACCTACAAACTCGGTTTTTAGCCTTTTCACTGGACACTTGAGATTCCTCCAAGCATCCCCTCAGAAACCACAGAGTCACACTGCCATGACAGCCTGTGAGCTTGTCTGTTCTTCTGCTCAGTCACCATCACCATTCACAGATTACTCTAAAAACCATCCTGAGACACTGTGGGATCTGCAAACCTCTAGCTGAAAGCTGAAGAACGACACCAACTGCCCCAGGAACTCCAGGTTAAATTCCAGGTGGAACAGGAACATACTAGAAGTCATCATGTAATTCCACAAGATTTCCAGAAAGCCAGAGGGACAGGCTCACCCTCAGCTCTCCCATGCTGGTGGCCTCACCTGGTGTGAGATTCAGGACGTCGGGGTTGGAGAAGTGGGAGGGCTGGCGTTCCACCAGCTCGAACATGGGCAGTGCTCCTCTGACCAGGGACAGCTGTGGAGACACAGCAGAGCCATGAGAACCACAGCTCTGCACTGCTGGGGTAATAATCATCTCTTGGGACTTCACTCTAGCTGAGGAAATGTTTGTTAAAGCTTTTGAATCACATCATCAACAGGATTTCAGAGCTGGGCTCCTTTAGGTAGTGTAATAAGCTATTTTAGCATGCTTAAAATGGGGTCATGCTGCAGAGAACATAGTCTCCATGCAGTGGTCTGGAAACAAAATACCTGATATTCCTTTCCCAGGGACAGAGAAAGAGAGAGAGGGAAACTGGACAATAACTCCAAGATCTTTGAGTCCAACCATTCCCCCATCACTGCCAATATCACCACTAAACCATGTCCCCAAGTCACATCCACATGCCTTTTGAACACTCCCTGGGACAGGGACTCCACCACTTCCCTGAGTAGCCCGTTCCAATGCCTGACCAGATCTATTAACACAAACCTTTTTGATTTGCTGGCACCAGTCATTAAAGTCTGCCTCTGTGTTGCAGAAAAAGCCCTGGGAAAAAAAAAAAAAAGATGAAAAAAGACTTTATCTTTCTGTATTTTAGACTGATAATTTCAGACTTAAGGCTCTGTGTCAACACCAACTACCATGATCAGGACTGGGAGCAGTTACTACTCCTGATTGCCTTGCTTTAAAAATGTGCCTCACACTGCCCTGTTAAAGTGAACACTCCACAAAGGCTTGATGTGAGTGGCTATCCATGTGCTGGAATCATCAATATTTTCTTCACTGCAGAAGGAAAACCAGGAGGAATAAAGGAAACAGAGGGCAGGCATCTCAGGTTCAACAGAAAACAAGCCATGGTGCATCATCATATGGATTCAGATATGCCCATCAAAAGGCTGGAATCAAAGCCTAGACTAAACCCCAGAGAATGACACTGCTCCATGAGGAATAGGATTTAAATGCCATGCAAGGGAGAATGTCACTGTCAAATTTTATGAAAAATCCCTTTGCGAGGATTTTTCTCCTGAGAAGCTGAGAAGTCTCAGAAAATAAATGTAAACAATAATTATCTGATTGCTTGGAATGTGGTTTGGAGGGTGCTTACCAACAGCTGCACCTTTGATTGGTTCCATGTGAATTGGTTTAACTTAATGACCAATCCCAGTCCAGCTGTGTCAGACTCTCTGGGTCTGTCATAGGTTTTTATGATCATTCTTGTCTAGCCTTCTGATGTCTCCTTTCTCTTTCTTTAGTATAGTTTTGGTGCATCATTTTATTTTAATATAATATAATATCTTAAATAATAAATCAGCCTTCTGAGAACTTGGAGTCAATTCTCATCTCTCACCTCATCCTGGGGACCCTCACATCATTAACGTGATAAGCAAAGCTTGACACCAACACTGCAACAACTGGTGACCACAGGGGGACTTCCCTGAGACAAGCCACTCTCTGTGAGGAGCTGCTTTACCAGTGTCACCAAAACCCAGAGCCCAGCCCCACAGAGTACCCAGCCCATGCCCTGGGGTGCTGGGGAACAGGGGAGCAGGACACACCACGGCGATGGAGGGGTCGAGCTCGGCGATGCTCAT
This sequence comes from Haemorhous mexicanus, assembly GCF_027477595.1. Lineage (NCBI taxonomy): Eukaryota > Metazoa > Chordata > Aves > Passeriformes > Fringillidae > Haemorhous > Haemorhous mexicanus. The sequence goes on along the minus strand of NC_082350.1, from coordinate 5,547,863 downwards.
CCTGCACGGGGGGTGCTGGCAGTGGAAGCTCTCGTCGGGGAGGCAGCCGCTGTCACCGGGCTCCACCGCCGGCTGTGTGGTGTGGGGGTCCAGGTAAATGAGCTCCTCACCTGGCCACAAGGCAAGGACACATCAACAGCATGCCACAAATTGAGGAGTGCTGAGATAGAAAGATGAAGAAGAGCAACGGCAGAGCCAGCTCTCATAACCACACAGAGGAATCCACATTCCAGGGACACCTCGCTTTCAGCCACTTCCCCAAATGCTTCTCAGCCAGGCAAGCTGCCAGCACAATCACAGTGGCCACTCCACTCAGACACTGGCACTATTTGGGGTATTGTTCCTGCTCATCCCTTTCTGGGTGAGCTCATACAGACCCCAGACATCTAAAGCACAAATAACCTGATGTCTCTGGCAGACAGGAAACCAGAGGGAAGGAGGAGAGTAATAGGAGTTTTTAGGGTTTGAGGAACACCTAAAGAACAGTTAAATCCAGCCAAGCTGCAGAGGGAGGTCAGCTCTGAATGCAGGAAGCAGGCTCTATGCACTCCACAGACCAGATTTCATGTCATGCAGCAGAAGTTCATGGCCACTGTACAAATCTACATCACTCAGGTGAGAGGTTCAGCCCACAGGAGCCCTCCACGCTTCCAGCAGGAAAGGAGAACCCTGCAGCATGCACCACAGGCTAAGCAGGAGTGTGTGCCACCCCACAAGCATGTTTTAGCCAGGGGGAGATTCTCTGGACAGTCTCTGCAGTCCTCTGGGCACTCACCTACATAGCCAATGAAGTAGTGAGCACTGTTTGGCTTCCCTCCGATCACTCCCAGGGACTGGGGCATCATGAAGCAGTGCTGGAAAAGCAACACAGAAAACACACAGCTGACAGACAGTGAAACAGCAGGTGGCAACAAAGGCAAACATCCAAAAATGCAGCGGGAAAGATGGACAGGGACAAGGAAAATCAGCAACTCTAGCAGCAAAACCAGCCATTTCTGGAGAAAATCTCCATCAGGCTGAAACACAGGGCTTTCTAGGAACATGGAAGCAGCCCAAAACCACTTTTAACTGCTGACAGGAGTAGACAGGTGGACCAAATGAAAGAAGCTGCACTACTCCAGGACTTGGTATGGGCAAGTCCTGGCTCTGCTGCAATCAGTGGCAAGATCCCTGGAGCTGTCATCAGGTTGCAACAGTGCTCTCAGGAGGGAACATTCATTCGGGAAACAGTTTAAGTTCTTTATCCACCTGGAGCAGCCAAGCATGATCTACTGAGTTAAGGGAAGTAACCTCCCACAAATCTGAATCTGGAGTTCTCTTACCCACAAATCTGAATCTGGAGTTCTCTTACCCAAGTTCAGAGTTTGCTAGCATTGTGCTCCCTGTCTGGTGTACACCCTAAATTCTGCAGCTTCCAACCTGCAACCACCTGACAGCTCTTAGCCTCAGTCTGCAGCACAAACTTCAGCACCTGAGCCAAGGAGAGTGTGCAACACTTTATTAATTAACACTCGGGCTACCACCAAGCAGGGTATAGCTGTGCTGAACAAAGGCTTCAGCAGCTTGATACCATCTGCACACAATGAGAGGCTGACATCTAAGCTGTGAAGTAAGATCCTCAAAAGAAAAAAAACCCAACCCAATGAGAAAAGGCCCAACCCCTCAAGCCCCCCCCCCCCATTTTCCTGACTACAGCTTGCAAGAACCTTTATCCTGACCTCTGACAAGGACTGTCTCTGAAAACATTCTTCTTTTACAATGACTTCTGAGCAATTACTTAATTCACAACAGGATCCTTAAGCACCACCCCAGCAGGAATTCAGCTCCAGATTCCCTACCTTTAGTGTTTCAATGTAGGCTTCATTGATCTCTGTGAGCCCGAGGCGGAGGGGTATCAGCAGCACCAGTGGTTTCCACAGGGGGAGCCTCCCTCTGAGCCCCACATCCTCTGGGCACCCATTGTAGAGCACATCTGACTCCAGGGCAGGGCATGCTGCAGCTCCAGCACATGGCACATTGGACTGGCACAGCCTCCCTATGGAAAAGGAACAGCAGCACAAAGCATCAGGACTCTGTTCCCACACCTTCAGCCATTCCTCTGGTCAATAACTGCTCTTTACCAGAAGCCTACAGCACTTAAACCCAAGAGGAGCTTGAAGAGGTTGAGTGCTGGGGCTGTGTGATGTGTGTGCTGAGCTCACACCAAGCCACAGCAGCTTGTATTCACAGCTACCAACTGCTGGGCAGTGAAAATGCAAATTCTTCCAGAATGCAAATTCTTCCAAGCAACCACCTGTGCCAACAAAGCTGGAGGGGTTGATAAGCAGGTCAGACAACTGTCCTGAATTCACAAAGCTTATAGGCAGAAAGAGGAAAGTTCTGGAGTGTTCAACTCCAGAGGAGCTCATGAATGAAGTGAGTGAGAACAGCATGATGAGTTAACCCAGGAAATATTCACCTGTAACTAAGTGCTGCAGCAAGATACAAACTGCAGGTATCTGTCTAGAGTAGTTATAACTTTCCTAAAAGGTCACAAAAAACTTCCTAAGTTTCCTTGGAGATCATTCACAAGCTACTTTACAGACCTAAAGCAGTATGGTCATTAAACTCTGCATTTTCAGCATGAGCTCTGCCTCTAAGATATAGGGCAGCAGAACTCCTCAGGGCATACACATGACATAAGCACTCTGCATCCTCATCCTAAAGGCTTGACTAACACACAGCCAGGCTGTGATGCACCCAGGTTATGTAAATTCTGGTCCAGAAACAACTCCAAGCCTACTTGTCTCACTGGCCAATTTAATTACTTGCTGGGTGTGTGAAAAATAAAACAACCCAAACCCCAAAGAAACCCACAGCATGATTAAAGAATCATGAAGCCAAGGCAGTTGGACAGAATGCCAGAGGCTCATTTAATTTATTCCCAGCTTAAACTGAATGCCAGGACACTCTAGCAGGTAGGATGTGATGTAAACAAACACCTTAATCACCAGCCACTTGCCACATCAGCTGGGTATTTGTTCCCTACTGACAGCTTCAAACCCAGCTGAATGAGGACAATATTACACCCAAATTCAGAAGAAATAGGACTTTGATCAAAAGCCTCAGGAGGAGAGGCTACCTGCACAGATGTTTGCAGTTCCTCCCTGTACTGTTCCTCAAGAAGGGAGAAGGTGTATGTGTGCATCTGATGCACAGACATGGTTACCAGAGGTTCTGAAGAAACTCAAAGCCATTATTTGTAGCCATTTCTCCTGTTAAAGCAGGTTTTTTTGTTGCAGTAGCCTGCCTGCCCAGATGATCTGAAATCAGCTGCCAAGCTAGGGCTGTTGCTGAATGGGGTGTCACTGCAGGTTTCCTCATCAGGCAAAGCACATGGCACTCCTGCACTGTAGATGAACATATTTACCTGCAGTTTAAGCAGCAGAGAGCTTGGCACAGGCTAAATTCACCTTGCTATCTGGCAGGCTTTGCAGTTCTGTGGTGCCACAGCAGAGCAGAACCTACCTAAAGCTTCCCAGCTGGATCCAAATCATTTACTGCAAACATATTCCAACAGATCTGACACGACAGCTCTCCTGCTGGCAGGTACTGGCTTCAACTGCCTTGGATTTTCACCACCTTTGTGATTCTCCTCCAGCTCAGGTCTAGCTGACATGCCCTTTCTCATGGAACACTGACACAGAAGGGATAAAGATTTATGTTTCTTCACTGCTGTAACAAAAGGCCATTCCTGTGAACCTCTGGCTGAATCCTATCAGCGACAGAATTAACAGATGTGTGAAACAACATTACTTTTATCCACAATGTTTGGGGCACAGGGTATCAAACACAAACATGTGTTACAGACATGTAACACATCAGACCCACTCACACAGTGACTTTCAGGCCCTGACCAGGTACATTATCATCCACATTTGAGGGAAACAAGCACACACACCCCTGCCCATGACAAGTTGTATGGACATGTCACTTGAAGCAGCAACAGTGCTGAACAGCCAGTGCCACACAGACAGAGCCTGCAGCACACCCCAGCCTCGTAGCCAGCATGCTTCAGCTCTAGAAGTGATACCTGTAGGCTGATGATGAAAGATAATCCACTTTCTGTTTTAAAACTGGCCTTTGTTTAAGCCAAGAGCATCAGCACATGCCTTCAGCTAAGGTTAGGCACACACTTCTCTGTCAGGCCCAACTGAGCCGACCTGACAAGAGATGTGACTTTACAAAGTGACTGTCCTGCTCTCCAGGCAAAAATTGCCTGGCTATTGATTCTGGCCTGTGGCAGCCAAGCCAGCCTAAATGGTGCCTTCCACCACCTCACCTGTGACCCTACCCCAGCTGTTTGAGAGCACTGCCCTGGCAGAAACACTGCAAGGTTTGTGCTGGGTGGGCTCACTGCATCAGGAATTAGCCTGAAGCAAGCCATGGGAAGGCTGCTGAGGCCAGGACCATGCAGGACTGCAGCAATCAGCAGTGCAGGTGCTCAGCTTTGTAGCTTTGGTTACTGCAGTGCTGCAGCCAGAGCAGGCAGGCTCAGGATGGGCAAGAAGAGCTGCTCAGCCTCCAGAGCCAGCCTGGGGGCAGGATGCCCCAAAAAACAAACAAAGAAGAAAAAAAAGAAGAAACCACCAGTGAATATTCCTTAAAATGATGAGAGTGGTAGATTCCCTTCTTATCATCTCCCCCTGCCAATTTTGGCCCTTTTCCTCTTCAGATCTGTTCTGGCTTTCTTACTCTGTCCAACAGCAAAACCCTTCCTACCAATTATGTGACAGCCACTTACTGCTTGCTCCTTGTGGCCATAAACAAGTCCTATGTCAGTCAAACCTTCTCTCCAGATCCACAGGCATCACCAGATGAAATGAAAATCAAACAAGGCCCTTCCTTGCCCTGGAACAGCAATTCTCACCTTGTTTTAGCACACCTGGACACAGCTTTCACACATCATGAGTGTTGGAAGGGACCTTAAGGCTCATCCAGGCAGGGACACCTTCCACTATCCCAAGTTGCTCCAATACCCATCCAACCTGGCCTTGGACATTTCCAGGGATGAGGCAGCCACAGCTTCTCTGGGTAACTTTACCAGGGCCTCACCACCCTCACAGGGAACTATTTCTCAAAAACAGAACATGTACTTCATGCTTGTTGTGCTCTCCAGCTTTTTTCTGGGCTCTTGCTGCCCAGGATATACCAACCACATTCTAGCTCCATGTGACACTTACGGATTTCTTCCATCACCACTGTGTTGTCCATGGCTATGTGTACTGCCAGGGAACTCCATGTATCAAAAGTTGCAAGTTTTCTAGAGGAAAATTAAAACCAAATAAGTAATGAAGGATTAATACAACTACAAGGCAAAGATGGTGGTGTATCACAGAGGAGAAACTGGATTAGGAGAGACTGGTGTTATCAGTTAGGTGTGAAATGTGCTTTGACCTGGGAAAGCTGCTGTTAGGCAATTCCAGCCTATTCCAGGGAGCTGCCTGCTCATCTGCTGATGTGTGGGGAGAATGTGAGAGGAGGGAGGGTGTTATTAAAGGCAGAAGGTGCCACACACCAACAGCCCCTGACTGAACAGAGAAAAGGAAAGGGCAGCACTTACTTGAGCACCTGCGCAACCGTGTTCGGGCCGTACCACTGGCCTATGGATTTTCCCTCCCCGACTCCCATCTGGGCTGCATCACAACAAAAAACCAGAACAACACAGTCAATAACTTCACCCACACTGCATCCCTCCCTAATCAGGTTTGTATTTAATAGGGAAGAGTTCTCACTTGGAAACTTTATTGAATCAGCAGTATTTAGTGTTTTGTGAGGGTGAGAAGGACATCCTGAAAGGATTTGCTCTGCAGTCCTTCTCTAAAGTGCAGCAGCACAGAAGTTCAAAGGGCAGTGTTGCCTCAGAAGAAGCTTTGATCACTAGACCACCCCTATGACCTGAGTTCTGTCCACCCCACAGGAAACACTGGAACAGGCTGCTTCTCTGACTTTTCAGGGGAGTTTGTATCAGGGTGAGAGCCTTCCTTAGCCCATTTGCTACATCTGAGCATGTATTTCTTCTTACCTATCTGGTGAATGGAGTAGTAGCTGTCTTTTTTGTCAATGAAGGCATTAAGAACGTTGAAGTAATTATCCATCTGCCTCTTCCCTTTTATCCACCTCCAGTCTAGGACAGACAAGGGATATATGAAATAAACATGGTACTTATTAACAACCAGAGGCTGCAAGCTGCAATTCTCTTCCTGTCTACTGACCAACTCAATTTTCACGTTGTCATATTATTACTAAGCATCTGAGGCATTCCCAAAAGTAAAGGGCTAATTTTAAAATAACAGAAAACCTTCTTACAGCTGGGGTAAGATACCATCACCCACAGAAAAGCAAATAAACATAAAATCAGAAAATACAAATAACCCTGGAGAGTTCTAAGTAGACTGTTCTCTCAACAGCCCTGAACTTGAGAAGAGTGAAGAAAAAAGTTACAGAACCCTCAGCAATTCCCAGCTGTGTCCTTGTTATCTCTGTTCTTCCAAGTGCTGCACTCCTGAGAGCACATGGCCCTGGAAGTCAGTGTGGGCTGTGCACTGGTTTACCTCTTCCCAAATGCCTGCAGACCAAGGCCTGAGCAAAGATCATCTGGCCACAGCGCAGCATGCAGCCCCAGCCCGTGTCAGAGGTGGGACCAGTTCCTCCTGGAAACAAGGAGAGAAAATAAACAGGGGGTGAATGCTGAGACAGGGCCAAGAGGGAGGGGAATGAATGGGCAGCAGGCTCACCAAGAAATGAGGCAGGGAATGAGGACTAGCTTAGCTCACACACCCAAGGCTGAGAACCAAAAATGTGGTTATCGGCGAGTAACTTAGTGGCATCACTTAAAAACAAATAAATAAACTCCTCTAACACTAACTGAAAGGGGAAAAAATTCCAAGGGAAATCCAAACAGCCCAAGAGAGAGCTGAATTTCTCAGGAGAACAACAGCTCTTGAGCCTGGCTGCAGACTCTCAGCCCAATTCTGACACAGTCCTAGATGACTGTTAAAGATGACTCTTGTAATCCTCATCTTGAGAAGGCAACTCACCATGCAGAACAAACCAGTCCCAGGGAATTATCACATCAGAAGTGGCTACAAATTACATTTTGAAGTGAACAATGTAGTCAGGCCAAAAAAACAAAAGCACCAGCCAAAAAAAAACCTACCCAAGCAGTGAAAAAAGACATGTCCTACACATTGTTGGAGAAAGCTGGATATCAGCTCATGCTGGAAGGTATAAGACAAAGGACACAAGGCTGAAAGCATTTCCCTGACAGACCTTCCAAAAGAAACTGCTGCTCCTCCTCTACAGCTCTGGCTGTTACTACATATAACAGAGATCAAATGCTCAGTGTGATCACAGTAGGTAATCTGTGCCTGGGCACAGCTTCTGCAAGTCCTTGTAATGCTGCTTTCTTCTTTTGGTCCTTAACAGGGAAAAAAATCACCTGGAGGACTATTTAATCAGCTTCTCAATGGTCACCATTTGTCTTCTATAATTTCACCAGTAATTCATAACATGTACAAATTCCAAAAGTGATACTGCTTTATAAAATTAGCATTAGACTAATTAGTTCCCTAAGCCTTACACTAATTAAGTGGGCTTGCACAGAGGGAAGGGATGAACACTAACAGGGGTGACTGGGAAAAAAAATACTGGAAAAGGTTTACTGTGTGACATGCAGATCATATCTATGGTGCAAATGGGAAATGACTCAGAAAATGGGGTCTGTCTTCACCCCACAGCCTCTAATGACTCACAAGGAAACCAAAATTGTGTCTATGAGCCAGTTAAACATGTGCTAACCCTTTGTTCTTAAACATATGTTTAACTATGGTGCACAAACATGAATTTAAAAGGATTAAACTGCATCAAAGATGTCTCAGAGCTTGTGAGGCAGAGAGCTTCCCAGCAGGGAAAGAACAGCACAAGCCAGAAGGACCAGTTAGGAAGAAGTCTCTTTTCCAGTGATGAGCCATGTTCCTTTCCCACTGGGCATGACAGTGACAGAAGGGGGACATGGAGTCCCATTTACTTGCTCTTAGATCTCCTCTGATACACCTTGCACCCAGCACACAAACACAAACCCCAGAAGAGGCCATGCAGAGTGTCTTAAGGAACCCAGAGATCCTCCTTCCAGCTCACTGGGAAATACTCCCCTGTCACTACAGCTCCTGTGTGTAACAGACACTTCAGGCACAAAACTCCCCACGACAAACAAAACCCCCACGGAGAGCCTGGAGCAGATGCACAAAGGCAGCAATTTCTGCATCATTCTCTAGGCTTCATCATTTTAATTCACTTCAAGCCCAAGACCATCATTCAGCAATATTTCACACTAGACTGCTGTAGGATGTGATGAAGTACAAAAATCCTCCCATGTTGCCCAAAAAAAAGCAGACTTCCCAAACTCCTCCTCATGTCCCTTTAAAAACCACTTCTATCCCTCCTACCCAAGGGGATGAGGAATTCTCATTATCAGATAAACAAGAAGTCTGTCTAATCAATTGGATGAAGCGCATTTCACACTCTTATGAATGGAAATGATGCCATGTTTGTGGGGACTGCTGTATTAGGGATATCCAGATTATAATCATTTCCTTTAGACTCCTCCAGAGTACATACCAATGGCAGGGAAGTTCTTTCTGTAGGTGAACCAAAGGCGAGAGGTCACATCCAACAGGATCTCTTCCTTCTCTGCAAAGTGTTCAGCATGGAAAGGCACACACATGAGGGGGGCACCAACACTGCTAAACCCACCTCCCACTCACCCTCCCAAGGAATTCTGCTCCTCACATTCTGCAGGCCCAGAGAGGCAGAGGCTGGCTGAGCAACAGGGCAGTACTGCTGTGCACAAAGTACTTCCTTTTCTCCCCCAAAATAGTTGCCATCAACCCAAAGACACCATGGCCACAGGCAAATTTTGCCCCCTGCCTCCACCATGCTGCCCTCATGACATGTCCCAACAACTCCCATATGGTAACTTCCTGCACAAAAATATTCCAGAATCCATGGAAATGGCCAGACAGACAGAAGCATGGCAGCTAAAACCCAAGTGCAACACTGACAAAGTCCTGTGGAGCCTTAAAACATTGCACTGAGCACAGAAAATACCTGTAAAAACACTGTATTTCCTGCCAAGGATCCAGACAGGTTCTTTGGTCTCAGGGAAGTCTTCATACTCAAACCTGAGGGTGTCGTAGGTAAGCGTAGCTGGAAAGAAAAAGGAGAAATCACAGACCTTTGATAGCTTTTCCTTTTGTTTTTAAAACCAGACAAAGCTGCAGAATCAAGAGCTGCTGTGGCCCAGTGAGTCCCAGCCACCCCCAAAGCCCCTGGGCTGGCAGGAAATGGTCCCAGTGCTCTGCACTCAGCTCTGGGAGGCACAGACCCAGCCCTGGCTTGCTCCTGGCTGCTCCACAGGCAGAAAAGCAGCAAGATTTCCAGGTTAAACCAGCTCCAGGTTCTGCCTGGGGCAGAAAACATCTAAAGCTTCACCTGGCAGCTACACCATTTCCCAGAACAGGCAGCATCATGCACATCATCAGCTACAGCATTGATGTTGAGGGCCTCTTTTCCATCGAGCAAAGTGGTTAAAATCCTCTTGCAGAGAACACAAATTTTGAGGGAAGAGCATGCAAAACGTAGATCACCTTAAGGTGAAAACTAAACCTTGCTCAGTCCCTCCTCAAGAGGCACCAAACCCAGCAGAAGCCTTTACAGGTGTCACCCCACAAAGTGAGGAACACAGCTGAGCAGGTGTGCTCATGCAAAGGTGACAGGCACAACTTTGGTCTCTTTTAGGGGCTCCCTTCACAGCATGGCATCCATCAGTGCCTAAAAATCCATCCCCTTCCAGGACCATGAGAGAACAACCCACCAGCCCAGGCTGCCCTTGGATCAGGACAGCTTCAGCTGCTGTGCACAGGGTACAAACAACAGAGAGGAAAAACCAGAGGAGCTGGATGAGCTGTGCTCCACTAGATCTGTGTTTGGAAACATGGACTTTAAAGTAGCCTGGGAATTCTGGAAAAGACCCACATGATTTTAAAGGTGCCAATTCTGTAACAAACCACCTCTAAAATTTAAAGCAGAGCTAAGGCAGACTGTTCTGTAACTGTAAAAGTAGTGACTGAAAACATCTCCCACAGCAAATGCAATAAAATCTGTGGTAATGTGATGTGAGTTTAAAGCAGGACAAAGGAGTACACAGCCACAAGCTCCTGTCAGCCCAGCTCTCTGCAAAAGCCACCCCTCTCCATGGGGCACACACTTTTGGCTTCTTCAGAGTAACCTGCTGCTACACAAGACACTTTGGCCTCCTGAAGTAGCTCAGCCTTACAATGTGGGCTCCCTGACCTGGAATTCCAATTCCAAATGTCCAAGAAAACACTCAAGCAGATACCATCACTAAGACCAACTACTGTTCAAGGAGGAACCCTGGAAACAGAGATGACAACAGGCTCCTAAATCAAATTTTGCATCAGACTCTGCCTTAATTCCAGCCCACAAGACTTAAAGCACATTATTTGTGTGAATTAGTCTTTAGGACTAACTTTAGGCACCTTTAGGATTGCACAGGCCACACGTTCCCATTGCCACCCCATGATGTGACTCCTCAGGAAGCTAAACAAAACAATTCTGCTTTGAACAGAAATGTGCCAACAAATTACTGCTGCAGTCTTCTCCTCTAACAAACTTTAGCAGGGAAATGAAGGATTTCTTTCCCATTTACTACCCAAACTTGCAAATGTCCAGATTTGAAAAGGTAACTGACATGATCTTAACAAAAAAACTGAAGTTCTCAGGAAGGTTTTAAAGTTCCAAGGAATATTCTGTGGTTTACTTTGTCACGTATCCAACCCTGTCAGGAGGCTCAAACAGCTCAAAGAAAATGAGTGAAACAAGGATGCTACACAGGAACATCAAGCCATCCACAATCCCTCCTTCTCCTTCCCAGCAACATTCCCTGACCTGCTCAAATATCACAACCTCTGCAGCTGCACAGTTTGCAGGGCACCAGGTCTTTAGCAAGGACAGGATTTGCAACTGGACACTTCACAGCAAGGATCAGCAGCTGGAAAAGAGCTGCTGGAGTCTTTGCCCTTCCACCAAAGCTCAGACAGGAAGGGGTCAGCAGATAGAGGGGGATCTCCAGCTGGACCAGCCACGTGCTCAGGGAATGCAGCACATGTGTCATGACACAGCACATTGGGGAGGAGAGTCCCAGGCTTGCAGCCCTTCAGCTGGATGCCCAACATCTGGCTCTGTACAAGGCTCTATGTGTCCAGCTGTGCATCCCAAAGAGGTGTTCAGACATTCATGTTGGGATTTGGGGGAGAAAATAGTTGAAAAGGCACAACTACTAAATGCAGAAGTTCAGGTTTTCCCTTCACAGGGAAGAAAATTCAAAAGGTTGCTCCCAGTTAGTATCAAGGACATTCTAATGGGAGCAGTAAACTCCCCACAAGGCTTGAGGTCACTGAGTGTTTCCTTTACAAGCCTCCACCTTCATATGTTCCAGCACTTTTCCAAAGTCCATCTATTGTGCTATTGCCCAAATGGGCTAAATTCCAGCCAGTGGGACCCAAACAATTCAGGCAGGGCACAAAGAACATCACAGACTGCACAGGAGCCTTTCTCTCCTTCTTACAGCCCGAGATGAAGAAGAGAAATACATCTGGAAATTCACCAAGCAGAAATCCTGTTTGAAGCTGCTCCTCTTAGAGCTGCAGAAGCTGGGTGAGATCAGCACATTTCTCAGGCAGTGCTCCAAAACTTCACCTTCAGAAAGCCCTCAGTCTATTTTAATTACCGACCTCTGAGCATCCAGGACAGTGGAGCAGCAGTTTCTGCAGAGAAGGATGTGCAGTCTCTGCACATCAAACACAACAGCTCAACTTCACAAGGTTTTGTAGTTAAAAAGCAGAGTGTCAGCCCTGCACAGCTCACCCTGAGAAAGGCAGCCTCGCTTTCCAGGAGCCTTGCACACACTGGGAATGAGGGGAGGCTGGCTGGATTGCTGCCCCATGGGATCTGCAGAACACCTCATCCCAGAAAGCCTCAGCAGGAAAGGCAAAGCTTTGTACATGTCACAACAGAATCCCAGAATGGTTTGGCCTGGAAGGAACCTTAAGGCTCATCTCATTCCATCCCCTGCCATGGGCAGGGACACCTTCCAATAGACCAGGGTGCTCCAAGCCCTGTCCAGCCTGGCCTTGGATACTTCCAGAGCAGCCCCAGCTGCTCTGGATACCCTGTGCCAGGGCCTCACCACCCTCCCAGGGAACAACTTCCCAATATCCCATCCATCCCTGCCCTCTGGCAGTGGGAAGCCATTCCCTGTGTCCTGTCACTCCATGCCTTGTCCCCCGTCCCTCTCCAGCTCTCCTGGAGCCCCTTCAGGCACTGGGAGGGGCTCTCCCCACAGCCTTCTCTTCTCCAGGTGACCACCCCCAGCTTTCCCAGCCTTTCCTCACAGGAGATGTGCTCCATCATCTCGACACAAGAACAACTCTCTAAACACACAGAATTAGGGTAGAAAGTGAAATTTTCCCTCCTTTCTCACAGCCTTAATCAGCACAATGAAACACTGGAGATAAAAACATTGTCCCAACTTGTAGCAAACACACCCAGAGGCACAGCTGGGCGCTGGGAGCAGCCCCTGAGCGCAGCTGTCAGTTTGCCAAGGTGCTGGAGGCCAGGCCTGTGACAGCCCCCTGAGGGATGCTAACTTCACCCCCCACACCACAACCAAAGCCATTTGCTTCACCATCAACTCTGGGAAACAAGTAACAACAAGTGAAGGCTTGGGTGACTCAAACAGAAACACAACAGGTGATTTTCACAGCACCAACCACCGTGGTCAGTCTGATGCTGAAGAACTTCTCACACAAAATGCAGAAGCTGAGCTCTGGAGCCTGGCAGTGAAGAAAAGCCAGGCTTTACCATAACTCCCCAAATTGGTCCCGGGGCTTCTCCATTCTCTGAAAAGGCTTTCATGCCTCCCAAATCTTCTGGCCACCACTAAAGGAGCAGAGGTGGATGATCTCTCCTTTAGCTGATACAGGTATCTCACCCAAGGCACAGGAGGAACACAATTGGATGTAGAACACTTCAGAGATAGTCAAGAAGAGAAGGTAAATTTACCATTTTAGTAAAATGCATTGTTGGAAAACACCAAACAGCTCAAACCCTTACTTTGCAGAAGAAAGATTAAATCTTTTCTTTCCCCCAAGCTCCTTCAAACAAGACAAATCCTGATTAACTGAGCACCAGCAAGGAGCTAAGAGACAGACAGCGAGGAAAGTCAGGCTGCTGAAGGGCGCTGGTGCTTTCTTGAAGGCCTGGAGCAAACAGTTCCAAGTTTTGCTGTCAGCTCCCTGACCACCTTGGGAGCAGGGCTGGACACAGAGGGGCTTGAGCCCAGAGATCCCCCTCCTCCTCCTCCTCCTCTCACGGAGGAGACCCAGCCCCACCATCCACCACAGCAAAGTTTTCCTTTGTTCTCACACCAAGGGGAAGCAGACACATCTCCCGGACCGGGGGTGCAGGCTCACTCAGCGCGTCCCAGGTGTGACACTGGAGCCGGGGACGCTCCCAGCCGGACCACGCTGACACCAACAGCGGCACGAAGGCCGAAACAAGTCAGGAGAGCCCTGAGGAGGGACAGGGGACACGGATCCCGGCACACCGTGCTCGGCGGTGCGGAGGAGGAGCCCAGGGAAGCGTTTGTTGTTGTGGAACAACACTTCTCTCTGCGGAGGGGGTGGGAGCCGCTACTACGCTAAGGCTGGAGTGAAGTGGGTCCCAACACAAGAGCAAACACTTCTTTTTACTTTACCCCGCACGAAACCAAAATCTCCACCACGAGCAGCTTTGCTAGAGCCCTCTGTGAGGGTGATGAGCGGCTGAGTCGCCTTCTCACCCCCCGAGGACACCTTCTCACCCCTCCAAAGGCACCCCCTTACCCCCACGCTGCCTTCTCACCCTACGGGCCCACACGGGGAGCGGGACCAGCCCTGTCACGGCTCCCGCTCCGGTTCCCCCCCGGGCAGACCCGACCCGGTTCGGGCAGAGCTCCGAGCTTTCGAGGAACGACGGCAGCAGCGGGGCTGCGGAGGGCAGGGGGGACTCGTCGCCGGGCTCCGGCCTGCGCCGGCCCACCCCGGCGGCCATGCAGCCACCGCCTTCCCCTTCGCCGCACCGGGAGGCGGCCGGTCCCGGAGGCCCGCGGCTCCCAGGGCCATGCCTGCCTAGGGTGGAAAGCGGCGCCTTCCCCGCCGCCCGCCGGGGAGGACGCGCCGGGGAGCCGCGGGTCTCCAGCGGCCGCAGGGCCGGGCCGGGGAGCCCCGAGGGGAAGCGCGGCCGCCGCGCCGCGGGCAGGGCCCGCCCGGGACCCACCTGCGTCCATGGCGGCCCCGCCGAGGCTGCGGCCGCCGCCGACTCTCACGCCCGGCGCGGCCCTGCGCGGCTGCTGGCGCGACGCGCCGCTCCTGGCCAATGAGAGCGTCTCTCGCCGCCGGCCCCCGCGCCGATTGGCTATTGGTGGTTTCGTCACAGCTCGGCGCCACGCGCCGCTGCCTGCGGGCAGGGAGCTGCCATGTTGCCGTACGGAAAGGCAAAGAGGAGCGCGCGGCGGCAGCGGGCCGGCGGTGGGGCCGAGGTTGGGGCTAGAGGGCGGCGCGGAGTGTGAACGCTCCGCTACTTGCGCAGAGCGCCGACGGGCGGGTCCTGTGACACGTATACCTCCGAATGGTGTGATATATGGGCGCCGCCATGGTGTTGTACGGAACCGGCCCAGCCCCGCCCCTCCGTTCCCCGTGAGAGTTGCCCCCTCCACCATGCCCGCCCCACTCTGAGACGCTTTTCAGGGTTCGGCTGCCACGGACCGAGCGGCTCGTCGGGAGGCGGACGCCCAGCTGCGCCGACGAGGCAAGCGAGAGGCGCCGGGAGCGAAGCCCCCTTTCCCCACCTGCCCCGCGCCGTACAGCTGCACCCCAGCCAAAATGGCGGCGGCCATGTGGCGGCCGCCATGTTGTGCCGTACAGAAACCCCTTCCCCACCGGCGAGGGGCGCCGGGGTGACCCGGCTCCGCCATCTTGCCGTACGGCGGCGCGGCGGGGCCGGGGCCGGGGCGGGGGCCGGGGCGGGCCCGGCCGGCCGAGGGCGGCGGCGGCGGTCGGAGATGGTGATCTGCTGCGCCGCCGCCAACTGCTCTAACCGGCAGGGCAAGGCGCGCCACGGCGCCGTCTCCTTCCACAGGTAAGGGCGGCCCGCCCGGCCCGCCGTCAGTGCTGCGGCCGGGCCGCCCGCGCCCCGGTCCCGCTCCTGCTCCTGCTCCCTTCCCCGGGCCCCCACGGCAGCGACTGCCCTTTGTTTCCCTCAGGGGAAACCGGCTCGGGACTCCCGGATCCTCCAGCCCCGGCCGGGCAGCGGGAGCGCCCCTCGCCACGGGGCCGGGCCCTCCCCGGCCTGTCACCCCGACCCTCCCCCGGTCTCTGCCCCCGCCGCCCGTCCTCCGCCTCAGCCCTCGCTGGGGATGCTGCCGGCGGTGAGTCCCCGGGAAAAGTCCCTGTCTCGGGAGTCCCATTGGAAACGGAACCCGGCTCCCCTGCTCAGGGGCTTTCTTGCACTGCAGGCATTTCTACACCTAATTAAATGTTATTAAGCACAGCCGGTGTAAGCTGCACCCGGGTTACGCTGAGCAGCGTGCTGGCTGAGCTGGGTGTTTGGGTGGTGGTCATGTCCCCCTTCCTTGTGGACAGGCTGTTCCTCGTGGGGCTGGTGCGCCGAGTAATGGATCGATTGCTGATGAAAATGGAAACAACACCTTTTAGTCCTACGCTTGTTGTGGAGTGGAGTTGTTGACGCAGCGAATGAATATCAAATGTTTCAGCCCAAAGTGAAGTAATTCTTAAATGAGTGTAATTTTATTAGTAAATGAGCGTAACTTACCAAAACACAACTTTCCACAAAATCTCCTAAACCTAGCCATTGCCTTGGACTTGGTCGCCTTAAAGGTCTTTTCCAACCTCAACAGTTCTATGATTCTATGGTTCTGTAATTCTTAAAGTACCGACCCTTCTGATTCGCGAAATGTAGCTTAGTATTTTAGTGTGTTTTCTCTGTTCCCTTTTTAGATTCCCTCTGAAGGATTCGAAGCGCTTGATTCAGTGGCTGAAAGCTGTTCAGAGAGACAACTGGACTCCCACCAAGTATTCCTTTCTTTGCAGCGAGCACTTCACCAAAGACAGTTTCTTCAAGCGGCTGGAAGACCATCACCGCTTGCTGAAGCCCACTGCCGTCCCCACCATCTTCCAGCTCGTGGAGAAGAAGCACGGCAAGCTGGATTATGTCAGGAGTAGAAGGAAAATAGCCAGGCAGGTGCTGGTGCAGGATGGGGAGGCCCCGCAGGAAGGAGGCGGTGAGGTAGCACACAGGGCCCCATCTTCTGGCCAGGACTTCATGGTGATGCAAGGGACGAAAGAGATGGAGGAGGCCACTCTGAAAGAGGAAATAGGATCCATGTCCAAGGAGGAACAGGCCCTCCACGGCCAGCTGGACGGCCCTCGGAGAAGGACGTTAGGGGATCATTTGGGGGCCAAGCCTGGAGTGCAGGTAAAGCCCGAGAGGTCTCCTGGCAAGGACTGTGCCAGGGGCAGCTGGGCAGGGAGCTGGGTGGCAGACAGGAGCGGCGTGTCCGTGGACGACTTCACCCCTCCTGCCTCCGGTGCCTGCAAGTTCATCGGCTCCCTGCACTCGTACAGCTTTTCCTCCAAGCACGCCAGGGAGAGGCCGTCTCTCCCCAAGGAGCAGCTAGAAAGGAAAAGGCCAAAGAGAGACGTGGAGCCCAGCTGCAGCAGCCAGCCCTTGGGGCACGACAAGGCCGTCGCGGAGGTGTCCCCGACATCATCGCTCACGGCCACCCCCCAGAAACCCTCGCAGGGCCTGTCGGCGTCCCCGGCTGACCTGACCCCGCGGCCCGCCGCCGAGGCCGTGCTGGGGCGCAAGGGGGACACGGACGCCAACCCCATGTCCATCAACGAGGTGATCATGTCGGCCTCGGGGGCCTGCAAGCTCATCGACTCCTTGCACTCGTACTGCTTCTCCTCCCGGCAGAGCAAGAGCCAGGTGTGCTGCTTGCGGGAGCAGGTGGAGAAGAAGAACGGGGAGCTGAAGCTCCTGAGGCAGAGGATCAGCCGCTCCGACAGCCAAGTCAGGAAGCTGAAGGAGAAGCTGAATGAGATGAAGCGCAACAGTTTCCCTTACTTGAACAGCCTGATATCCCAGGACTGTGGTCAGTATTCCCAGGGGTGCTGCACTGAGGTGGAATTCTCTCTTTTCTTAGGGGCTGTTTAAGCTTGAGGCTGTGAAGGTGTGATGGGGAAAAGGATGAGAAAGGGACACTCTGGGAAGGAGAAGTAGCAGCTTGTGTAAGACCAGTGGACGCAGATTAAAGGATTCACTCAGTGGGCACTCGAGTTAATTCTTACATCTCTAACCTTTCCAAGATGTGGAATCAGAATTTAGATTGTGGTGTTAGAGGCAACTCTGTTCATGAATTTATTTTCTTTTCTTTCTGGATTATTTTAACTTGCTTGTGGTGCAGTGGCTCCTGCTAGGATTTTCCTTCTTCCTTTGGCACGTGCCTGTGATTTTTTTCTGGTGTGTTAATGAGCTGTCCTAGCAGCAGGTATCTGGGAAAGCTGTTACTGTCCTCAGTGGCATAAGAAATAGTTTTGATATTGGATTTCACATACTGCACTCAGTGCTGAGGATACAGGAAATGCAAGTGAGGTGGGAGGTACCAAATATGAAATGTCATGATGCACATTGAGGTCACAATTTGTGAGCAAATATCTGGCTTTGCTTTCATCCTTTGCTCCCTTGGAAGGCAGAAGAAGTCAGGAAACATAATAAAGCAGGGAGTGATGGAAGATGCTTCTCTATCAATTACAAAAATAATAATTAAGCACCTGAAAGCATAGGGGAACTCAGTGAGGGATCAGGTAATGTAAAAAGTTTACCTAGAAGTCAAATTGGGCCATAACCCTTCTTGCAAAAAAAAAAAAAAAGTGTCTTTTAATGTACAGTGTGTACACAGTGGCTGTGGTTGCAAGGTGCATTTCAGGGCAGGAGTTTAGGACCATCTGATGCTGATGTGTGTGTGGCTGCTGAGAAAACATTGGGTTGCCTTGGGAAGGATTTGTGCTGTGAGACTTGCTTGGAGAAGTTGTCACCCGTGGAGGGTTGGGTCTCCCAATGGCTAACTCTCACCTTTCCTTTAGGAGAAACACTCCATGGCTGCTTCTGGAGATGTTGGGCAGTCAGAAAAGTGATGCTAGCATAGACAGGCACATTCTCCAGGCTGTTGCAGCACAGCCAACTTCCTCACTGGAAGAGGAAAGTAGACCCTAACACAATTTATGAAGGTCGACACCCAGCACTACTTTTCCCATATCTATCTAATTTTTCACAGGATGGGAAAACTCACACTTTTGTTTGGGTAGAGGAGGGAAAAGCTTTGCCCTGGGAAATCAGCATAGACTTGTTTGTACCTTCTGGTCTGTGTTTTTGTATTGTTTAGGTGTCAAACAAAAAAAATAACTAAATGCAATTTTAGGGTTCCATAGTTGTCATTCATATATATATATATATATATTTATGTATATGAAATATTTATTTATGGATATATTTTAAAAGGTGTCTGCCTTTGTTGGAATACCTTCACTGAGATACTTATTGCAGAAAGAGTATCTTTAAGGATGTTTTTTTTAAATTCTTGTAAGCACTATGATTTTTCTTCTTTTTCCCAAGATTAGTGTTTTTATAGATACGTCTTTCAGAAGTGAAAATTTTATGTTCTTGTAAAAGATATTCTTAATATATGAGCTACATGCTCTATTTTATAAGAGAAAATGTAATTTTTCTTAATGAATTGACAAATTCATTACCCATTCCACCATCTTTTATCAACCAAACTGGAGATCAGTGTGTGAAAATGAACCATTTTAGCAATTGTAGCTTGGCATGGTGGGAAGTTTTTATGGAACCCTTTGGCTGGGAGCTTTTTTGATGGATTGGTGGCAGACTAGCCTTGGTGCTCTTCTGTTTTGGAGTCTTTTTGTGTGTGTGTGTGTGCTTGTAGTACCAGTTTATGGCAGTGAAAATAGGTGATAAAGTGCAGCCAGCTGAGTCTAGTTCATGCCCAGACACCGAGTTTTACTGTATTACAAAGCTGAATTAAGAAAGGCTTTTCATATTCATAAAAATACAGCTAGGTAACACATTTGGTTAATAATAGTCTTTGTTAGCAGCCCTGTCTCAGTTGTCCCAGCTCATCTGATGTGTGGTTGAGGTGATGGCTTTAGCTGTGAACCTGAGCCTGCATATTTTTTCCAGCTGAAGGCAGTTCCTTGAGTGCAAGTACCAGACTGGACTGACCATGCAGGTTGTTACCTGTCTGCATCCCTCACCTTCAGCTGTTTCCACAAAATCCTCAGCACAAAACACCAACTTTAGTCCCACACCCACTCAGCAGGGCTTCATTTCAGTGCTAGTTCTCACATATTTTCCTCTAATGAGACAAATAAATTTCTGCTGGCTGTCTCCAAGCTGCAGCAGGCTGGGAAGAGCAGGTTTCTGCAGGACTGTTGCACAGCACTGCCTGCCAGCCACGCTTGGGGCTGGGTGACTCAGGCTGGCCAAGTGGCTCCCAGCTCCAGCTGTCACAATGTGCTTCAGGGCTGTTTCCCAACCTGTCTTACCCTGGTGTAGGAGAAGCCCAAGGCTGTCTCCAGCACAGCTGAAATGGTGGCCTTTTCCATTTAAAGTTTGGATTTAGGTGTTTGTTTGGTAGGAAAATATTTCTTTCTGCTTCACGAGGTCCATGGAGGCTGAGGAGTGCTGCTGGTGGACAAGTGTGGTTAGGCACGGTGTACCAGGCAGGACAGGGTGAGATGTGGATTCTGGGGGATGACAGGATGCACCAGGAGAAATGAGGGAGAGCCAGCAAGCAACCAGGGATGTGTCCTGGAGAAGTCATAGCTGTCCTAACAGCACTGTCCTCTGCTAACCAAGCACTGACAGTCTTCTTCTGCATGAAGGTTTCACAGCTCTGCTGTGTCAGCTGTGCTCACTCAGACAGGAGATCCCAGCAGCTCCTTCCACAACACCACCTCCTCTTGCCGTGCCCCAATTTGTTCTGGTTGTAAAACTACATCTCCCAGCAGGCAGCAGGATCAGGGTCTTACCCAAACATGAGCTCACTTCCCTCATAGCCATCTTACCACCCTGCACAGAGAGCTTTCTGGGGCAGGGGGGGCTGCAGGTACAG
This sequence comes from Haemorhous mexicanus, assembly GCF_027477595.1. NCBI lineage: Eukaryota > Metazoa > Chordata > Aves > Passeriformes > Fringillidae > Haemorhous > Haemorhous mexicanus. Next base: position 5,527,492 of record NC_082350.1, on the reverse strand, counting down.
CAAACAGCAACATATCTGCAAACATGGCTGGGCATGGAGCAAACACAGGTAGGAGGATTCCATGGCATTCGAGTTTTTGTGTTCATCAGAGAGGTAAAGCTCTTAGAATTCAGCTGCTTGGGGGTACGAGGAGCCTCTTCCGTGCTGCATGTCTGTTTTCATGAAGGTCATATTAAAGGCAGGAGAGTTTGCAAAATGAGTTCACGTGAAAAACGATTAGAACTCTGCTAGGAATCCATGGGAAATCTGGCTTGGGTTTGTTTTTGAGTATCTGTGCAAAGCCAGTGTAGAAATGGGGTCATTTACAGTACGTTTCACATGCAAATGAGCCATAGTTGGGAAACTTCAGGCAAGCAGAAGGACAGAGCACTTAATGGTGATTTTGTGCTGAGGTGGAGTCCTGAGAGCTGGTCTGTGGGGCCTGAAGTGGTGCTGCCCATCGTGGTGGCAACAGATTGCATTCATGCTGCAGAAAAGGAGAAGCAAAATCCTGTTCCTGACTGGCAATGAAAAGTGGGGTTGTGCATGGTTAGAGGTGCTGTGCTTTCACCTGGCTGAGAAGGATTGGACCAGCGAGGGGCTGGTGTCCAGTTCAGCTTGAAACTGAAATGTGTCTGATGGGTCACAGAGATGTGCTGTCAGGAAAATTGCCTCCACCAGGGCAGACACTGCAGCCTGGCAGTTGCATGTTAACTTGGAGCTAGATTTTTGGAAGAAAACTGCTTTTATTTGGAGACAGCAGGTCTGCTTGTCGTTTTTTTTTGTGCCCTTTCTGGGGTTAGAATGGCCAGGGTACAAAACTGGTCCATAGAGTGAGCATTGCAAAGATCAAGAGAGCCATAAAGTAAACTGAGAGTGAGATATGTGTGCATAGGGGCTGAATCCATGGCAGGAGGTATCTTGAGAGATTTCACCCTGGCCTGAACACAGGAGGTGAACTGTTTTGTGCTCAGCATGGGAGCACAGTGTGCGGGCACACCACCTTTGGGACTTGGTTGAGGGAGGTGGCTCTTTGACCTCCCCCTTGAAGAGAAAGTCAGTTGGAAGGGAGGAAACAAGACTTTTTGTGCTGCTGTTGGTTTGGTTTTTTTTCAGTGGGATGGTCTTGTTCTTTCCAGGTTTTTGGCTTTTTTTTGCCTAATAGTCTACAGAGTTTGTGCACTAAACATTTAATTTTGCAGTGAGTTGGCAATGACTCACAACAAAACCCCTGCTTGCAGCTAGGAAGCAATGAAACAGCAGACTAAGGAAAACTCGAGAGAAAGTGAGGCTGAGCTCAGGTAGGGTGTTTGGTTTTTCATAACAGAGTAGAATTTAAAAAATATTTTCTCTGTGTTTTGTAAAGCGGAACTCTGGCAATGACCACAGGCACTGGAGCATTACCACCTTGGCACTTAGCTTTAATTACTGAGTCTATAGCATAAACATTTGTGAATATAACCCCATTTCCAGCTATTGGAGCAGAGATGGGATGATCTGTTCAACAGCTCATCTGCTGGCACCTGGTGGGATGCATCTTTCTTGGGGATGAAAGAGTTCTAGCAGGCATAGCTGGTAAGGCTTGTTGATAGGGCCTTAAACTGCCTTGGAAAGGGGAAAGGGACAAAACCAGGGTCACCAGGGAAGAGCTGTGGGCTGGAGTGCCTAAATTTGGGGGAAGGAGCACTAATGGGATCCTTTTAATCTGCACCACCAGGTGCTGGTCACAGTGCACCACATCAGAAATGTCTCTGCATTAATACACCCAGCAGGAGGGACCAGAGAGGAGCTGGAAGCTTTGGCCCAGAGATCTGACATCACTGGCATGAGTGAAACCTGGTGGGAGCTTTCCCTGTGACTGGAGTGCCCTGAGGGACAGTTCCAGGCTCCTCAGAAGGGACAGGCAGGGCAGGAGAGGCAGAGGGGTGGCACTGTATGTGACAGAAGGGTTGGAGTGTCTGGTGCTCACAATTGGCAATAGCACTGTTGAGAGCCTTTGGATAAGAGTCAAGGGGCAAACAAATAATGCCATTTCACTGTGGGAGTCTACTCTGGACCTCCCAGCCAGGCCAATGACACTGACAAATTGTTCCTTGAGGAACTAAGGGATGATTCCAAGTCAGCTGCCCCAGGGGACTTCAACCTGCCAGGAATTAAGTGGGAGCATCCCACAGCTGGTACAGCCCGGGCCAGAAGGCTCCTAAAACACCTGCATGACAACTTTATGGAACAGGTCCTCAGGGAGCTGACTTGGAAGGATGATCTTGATCTCCTGCCTGTCATCAGAGAGGATCTCGTGAGTAAAGTGAACATTGGGGCCAGCTTGGCCACAGAGACCATGGAGCCATCGAGTTTAAAATCTCTGGTGACAGGAGGAAAAGTGCTTGAAAAATCTCAGCTCTGGCCATGAGACCTCAGGCTGCTCAGGGAATTAGTGAGTAAGGTCCCCTGGGAAATGTTTGTGCAGGTGCTGGTCACTTTTAAATATCATCTCCTAAGGGCACAGGAACAGCAATTCCTAAATGTCAGAAGTCAGGCAGGTGAGGCAGAAGGCTTGGCTGACCAGGGATTTCTCTTGGAAATAAGATGGAAAAGGAAGGTGTGTGCCCAGTAGAAGCAAGGTCAGGTGATGTGGAACAACAGAGATGCTATTCCCCACTGTTGGGGAGAAAATTCATACAGGCAAAGTTTAATTGAAGTCAAAGCTGCCAAAACTGCAGAGAAAAATAATTTTTTTGGTCAAATATATAAATGGCAAAAAGCAGTTTAGAAATGACATTGCCCTGTTCCAGGATGAGGATGGTCACCTCACAAACAGGGACAGGGACAAGGCAAAGGTGTTTAATGCTTTCTTTTAAACCCAGTTAGCAACTGTGCTCAAGGAAGAATTTCAGGGAACTGCCCAGTTGATGCTGCAGACCCCACACTTTGAAGACTCAGGGATTTCGTTTTGGGGATTTTTGGTGGGTTTTTTTTTCTTGTTGTTGTTGTTTGTATAGTTTTTTCCCTCAAGTTTTCTGTAGGAAGTGTTCCCCAGCTTAAGGAAATGGGTTAGCTGCCTTGTTTGCAATCAGCTGGCCACTCACTGTGGCTTTACTGATAAAGCTGTGTAGGAATTTGTGCCAGCTTAGCTTTCTGTGCCAGGGATCCCACTGAAAAGCAGGGAGAACTCAGTATCTCCTGGTGCAAAGCCTGGACAGCCAGTTCCTGTGCAGGGTGGGATTTGGCTTGTAAACTCTCTGGGAATGGAAACGATGTAGGAACAGTCTGTCTGTGAGTTTGGAGGGGTGGAGCAGGGTCAGGTGGTGAAATGGAATTGCCCTGTGTGCTCAGGCCCTGGGTTGTGGCCTGAGAGGCTTCCTGAAGGAAAGAGATCAAGGTGATCAGGTTGCTGATGGGTGTGTGGTTTTGTCTCCCAGACTGTTACAACTCATGAATGTCATGTGAGATTTTGTAGAACCACAGGGTGGTTTGGGTTGAAGAGACCTTAAAGCTCATCTTGTTCCAACCCCCTGCCATGGGCAGGGACACCTTCCACCTCACCAGGTTGTAGAGGAATGGGGTCTTGGAGATGCTGGGTCCCTAATGGCTTCCAGAAAGTACAGGAGAAGGTGACTCCAGGAATGTCCTTGTTAAGAAAGAGCATGCAGAGAGAGCTTCCCTGTTAGGTAAAAGAGGCACTGTGCATATGAATGCAAAAGAATCAGCATTTAAGAGGACCCCCTCTGAGTGTGAAGCTTTAAGTGTGCAGAAGGGTGACCAGGGTCTCTTGTACTGCAAATTCTCAGGTGTCATTTGTATTCTTGATACTATCATACACTTACCTTTTAAGCCACATTAGTGGGGTTTTTGTAAAAATGATGTGCCAGGAGTTTAGACCTTTAAAAAGGGATACACAGGCTCCTTCATCAGTGTCCTGACAGTGACTATATCTGTAAACCTGAAATTTGAAACAAAGCAGTTCAGCACAGAACTTCTTGTTGCTACAATAGTCTTGCATTTACCTGCCCCAACCACGACATAGAAAAGCAAATTGCTTTTCAAATGGATGCTTTTTTTTTTTTTTCCTGGTGGATTCAATCAGACTCCCTCCTGTCTGCCTCCCCTCCTGCTTTCCCACTCTCCCAGCTCAGCCTTCCAGCCAGGAAGGAAAAAATTCTTAGTCCACCAGTCAGAGACCAACACTGAAGGTAAGAAGAGCATGGGATGGGATCAGGATGTCTGCACTTACCTGCCCTTCACTGAGCCCCTGGTCCTTACTCGTGCTGCTCTTGACTTTTCCAAGCCACATGAGAACTAAAGAGCTCTTTAGCTTTGCTGCCATCTAGGTAGTTTAGAAAAGTACTAATGATCACTTGGCTGTGCTGTTTGCCCAAGTGCCAGAGACTTCAGGATGTACAGTTCCCTGTTCACTTCTCAGCTGGCTGGAATTCCAGCTCTTTGGAAATGAGACCAGCTCACCAGGTCTGGCACCTCCAGCCAGGCTGGGTGCTGCACAGCAAGGCAGTGGGGTCAAGCTGGGCATGCTGGAAATGATCCCTTAGCTTCTCTTGGTTTATAATCAAGTGTAAAGAGTGGGAATGGCTACAGCCATTCCTTTCATCTGTTGTTTGGATGCTTTTCCTGAAGTGCAAGCAGGGGAAAAGGAAGTGCCCTATGAAAGCACTGTGGTGACAGAAACTGTCCTGCTCCTGGAATGCTGACCCAGGAGAGGGCAGCAGCAGCCCAGGCTGCAGGCTCCTCCAGCTTTTCCAAAGCTTTGCTTTTCACTTCCATCATGGGAATGAGCCTGCAAAGAGCTTGGAAAGAAATGCAGCAGAGAGTGAAAGGCAAACATCAGCTGGAGGGAGGAGCAGTATGCTGCTTATCCACAGAACTGTGTGCTCCCCTCCTGGTGCTGGAAAGGTGAGTACAAGGAAATACTGTGCAGTACTCTGACACTGCTGCACAGGTTGTGGAAACCCCTTTCCAAGTCCTGGGCAAACTGCTGGGGACTGCACAGTGTGACAGGGTGTTCTACAGATCCTGGCTCTGATGCTGTAGATTTTATCACTGATTTCCCAGTGAGCTGTCATGTTTCCTCATGTTGCTTCTCTTGCAAAATACTTCAGGATAGAGCAAAGCAAGTAGCAGCACTTTGCTGACATGGGCTGGCTTTTCAAACCTGCTGTCTGTGGGAGAAGGAGTACCACAAGTGGTCTCTCTTACCCAGGAAAACTGCAGTTCCTTCTCCTTTGGCATTTCAGGTGTGGACTGTCCTTCCTCCTTGCTCAGTCTTTCAGCCTGACATTTCATAAAGAGCACAGTGGAACTCAAACATGTTAAGCAAATTTTGGCCACAGCCATACTCTTTTAGGTTGTGATTTCTGCCTGCAGTTGAGTCTGTGCCTTTTAGATCAGCCAGACAGCTTGTTCTTGGATTCTTGATCTCACAGGTGTGGAAAACACCCCCTGCAGTGCCCACCTTGCCAGTATGAAATATTTATCCCGTGAGGGGTAAGAGGACATGCTTTAAGCTTACTTCAGTCATATTTCTCTGCATAACAGACTACTGAGAGTAGCAGGCAGCCTGTTTGTGTGGGAATCCATGATGTTTTGCTTTCCCTACTTACACCTTATTAAGGGATCTGCTCTGCTTTTCATCTGGCTTTAAATTGTCTGTCTCCATTTTCCTGATGTACTTTTTTCAGGTCACAGCCTCTGAAAGTAAAATGCAGAACTGTTTATCAAAACTCTCCTACAGCATCAAGCCTGACAGAGTTCAAGAAGCATTTGGACAATGCTCCCAGGCACATGTTGTGACTCTTTGGGATGGTTCTGTGCAGGGCCAGGAGTTGGACTTGGTGATCCTTGTGGATTCCTTCCAGCTCAGCTTAGTCTGTGGTTCTGTAAAATGATATGTTAAAGAAGTTTTAACTTTGTGAAACAGGCCTGGGTTGCTTTTTCATGACTGCAGTGACAAAAGGAAGTAGCTTTCTCTTCCATTTACACTTTGCCTTGCAGGCAGCCAAGTATTTTTAAGATGTTTGCCTTAGTCCAGAGCTTTAGTAGAACAGCTTCTGAATGATCCTTCCTTGTCTCTTTGTACATGTTCAGGCCATTGTTAACCTCTTAAAAAATATTATAGCCAAACTTTGATCTTGAATATGTACACAGCCTGATTTTCTTTTGAAATGAGGACTCATTTCCTCAGCCTCTGAAACAAACAGCAACAGTAGGTACTCAGTGCTTGAGAGAGATTAGCCCAGAGTGTTAGAGGTTTCATTATCATCTAATGATTATTCTTTGTGCTGAGGTTTCAGTCATCTTTTTCCCTGCACTTAGGTGGGAGGGGGCTTTTCTTTCAGATCAAGCTGCAGAGAGGAGTCAGAAATGGACCACCTGCCAGAGTGCTGTCTGTGTGGCTGAGAGCTGGTTTGGAAACAGACCCACTTTCCATGACAGTTCATTGTTCCCCATGTCCCCCTTGGAGCTGGCACTGCTCTGAAGAAAAGCCTTGCTGTGCTGTTGAACCATTTCTGAGGTGTTTTGAGTTCACCTCCAGCCAGCTGGAGGCAGCTCACAGCAACCTGCAGAGCACAGATCTCTGAGTTTTCATTCTTCCTTCTTTTTTTTCCTCCACAGAGACTCCCCAGCTGAACCCTGTGATGGAACCCCTGTCCTGGATGCTGGGCACCTGGCTCTCAGACCCACCAGGAGATGGCACCTTCCCTACAATGAAGCCCTTCCAGTACCTGGAGGAAGTGCACATCTCTCACGTGGGACAGCCCATGCTCAACTTCTCGTAAGTCAGGGGGTCTGCCTGGCTTGGCAGGAGCAGACCATGGATTTGTTAGTTGGGTTTCTTTTCCAATGTCAAAGTACATACATTTTCACCCAAATTCACCAAAGTACATAAATTTTCACCATAGTTTTCACCTCGTTTTCAAAAGGAGATGATGCTGTGGTATGTTACTGCATGGTCTAACTTTGATTTTCCTTGAAAACTTTTGATTAATTTGCATTACAAATGCCAATTACAGTGGCCCACAAAGGGTCATTTTAGATTATTGGCTTAAAGGCATTTGCAACATAGTGTGGCAAAAGCTGATAGGCCAAGAAATTCTTATAATATATTGTAATTAAGAAACAGTTGGTTTCTGATTGTGATAGCCTGAATTATAACATCTGTATTGTCTCACCTTTCACATGAAACTGAAAATGGAAAGTTTTTAAAACACCTCTCAGTTGCCCCATCTCTGAGTCAGAAGAGGGCATAACCTGACAACAACTTGTGTTTAATTGGCATTCTTTGTGAAATTCCTACTTAAAATAAATGAAGGAGCTATGGCATGGCTACCAGGTTTGTCCATTTTAAGCTGTGGTCTTCAGTCTTCACCACTGTGAAAATCTGAGAAAAATTACTGCTTATCAAACAGGAGGCAGGTAGCTTAACCACTTGCTTTGGCTTCAAGTGGTTGTTCTAAGAAAAATCAAAAGAAATCCAGAGGGAGGGAAGTGACCACTTGGCTGCTGCTCAGTAGTGCTCCAATGTTCCTTCAGCAGGGGTGAGTTGGAAAGTGAGTTGCTTTGAAAACCAAGTAAAGAAGAATTACAAGATGGAAGTGCTGTGTGAGAGATGCCCTGTGTTCCTGGAGTGTGCTGGAGCTGCCAGCTCAGCCTGTGACTGCTTTAGTCCAAGTTCCAAAAGAAACAAAGCTCTGACAGTCTTGCTCTGGCTGCACCTCCCTCCCCAGCTGGTGAACAGTTCCTTATTTGAGTCACCTTTTCTTTTGCCCCTCCTTTTCTTTGTGCCAAGGAGTTACACAGCTGTGAGCTGTTGAGCTTTAGGAAGCACCAGGAAGGACAGACATCCTGTGCTTTCCTGGCTCCTGAGGCAGTGGCTCTTAAAAGACAGTCCCTGTGTCCCTTAAATGCTCCAAGCACTGAAAACTGATTGAAGTTTGTTTCCTCTTTGCTAAGTATAATCACCCACGTTATGGGTGACCAAACCTACAGCTCTTAAGGCCTCCTGAAGAATAAATAAGAGTCTGAGCTGAACTTTTTACCTTTTTGAAGGGAGTGATGGGAGAAATATGTCTGCTCTGTTGCTTCCTACAGCAAGGAATATACAGAAAAAACAACTTTTTCCAGGTGTAAAAGCTGAATAAAATGATCCAGTAATTCCAGATATTTATTTGAGAAAAGGAAGTTTTTGAGACACACGTGGCTTCAGCATCTGTGAAACATCTGAGTTCCTGAGGGGTTTCTGAGCTAGTTCTTAGAAAGACCCAGGGGTCATGGAAAGTCTAAAGCTTGGACCTGAACTTAAAGACTTAAGTTAAGCCTAAAGACTTAGCCTAAAGACTTAGCCTAAAGACTTAGCCTAAAGACTTAGCCTAAAGACTTAGCCTAAAGACTTAGCCTAAAGACTTAGCCTAAAGACTTAGCCTAAAGACTTAGCCTAAAGACTTAGCCTAAAGACTTAGCCTAAAGACTTAGCCTAAAGACTTAGCCTAAAGACTTAGCCTAAAGACTTAGCCTAAAGACTTAGCCTAAAGACTTAGCCTAAAGACTTAGCCTAAAGACTTAGCCTAAAGACTTAGCCTAAAGACTTAGCCTAAAGACTTAGCCTAAAGACTTAGCCTAAAGACTTAGCCTAAAGACTTAGCCTAAAGACTTAGCCTAAAGACTTAGCCTAAAGACTTAGCCTAAAGACTTAGCCTAAAGACTTAGCCTAAAGACTTAACTCCAGCTCTAAGAAATAGCTGTGCCTCTGTAAAGTAAGCGTGTTTCTCCAGGTTTTCATCTCTCCACTGTGAAGTGTTGTCAGTCTTTTACTCTTCAGAGTACTGCAGGTACTCATGTGGTTAAATAAGAGGAATCCAAGCCAAAAAATGTCTTTTGAGTGCAAAACACATCATCTTTTGTGCTCTGGTTTGCCCTCAGGTTCAACGCCTTCCACCCGGACACCAGGAAGCCCATGCACCGGGAGTGTGGCTTCATCCGCCTCAAGCCTGACACTAACAAGGTGGCCTTCATCAGTGCCCAGAACACAGGTACACTCCTGGTACCCACTGGGGAAAAGAAGATGTTCTTACTCAGCTGGGCCATTTCATCACTTTTTCAGACAGTTCTTGCACCTCTCACAGTTTTATTTAATTAATTTTCCCTGTCGGAATCGCTGCTCTTTGCTGCTGGACTCACAGTGGTTCCTGAACTAGGAGAGCCTCCCAGTGTGTGGGTGTTTCAGACAGTTCTTGCACCTCTCACAGTTTTATTTAATTAATTTTCCCTGTCAGAATCGCTGCTCTTTGCTGCTGGACTCACAGTGGTTCCTGAACTAGGAGAGACTCCCAATGTGTGGGTGCAGCACCTTGGTGCTTCTTGCCTTATGGGGACTGAAAGAGAGAGAACCATGTCACAGACACATTTTATGAAAAATCCTTTTGCTAGGTTTTTTTCTCCTGAGAAGCTGAGAGGTCTCAGAAACAAAATGTAAACAATAATTATCTGCTGCTGTGGAATGCAACAGGTGCAGCTTTGATTGGTTTCATGTGGCTGTTTTTAATTAATGGCCAATCACTGTCCATCTGTCTCAGACTCTCTGGTCAGTCACAAGATTTTATTATCATTCCATTCCTTTCCATTCCTTGCTAGCCTGATGAAATCCTTGCTTCTGTTCTTTTAGGATAGTTTTAGTATATCATTTTTTAAAATATAAAATATATCATAAAATAATAAATCAGCCTTCTGAAACATGGAGTCAAGATTCTCATCTCTTCCCTCGTCCTGGGAGCCCTGTGGACACCACCACAGCACCACATCTTAGTTATTGTAAGTGAAAGTCTTAAACCCCAGTTGATGCTTAAGTTTGCATCTAAAATGACAGGTGCTGAAGGGAGGAGTGCCAGTTGTGCTGTGACACTCATCCTACATGGTGTGAGTAAGTCCAGCTGGATTTTTGTGAGCAGCATTCCATGTCTGAGGCTGTGTGGATCTGCAGTTGTCAATAAATAAAAATAAATAGGGGAAATAAAACCATTCTCCACAGGGAGTGCTGGTCTGTTAAGTAGCCTAATAGAGCATAGAGTGGTTTGGGTTGGAAGGAGCCTTAAAGCCCATCTCATTCCACCTCCCTGCCATGGGCAGGGACACCTTCCACCAGACCAGGTCATTCCAAGCCCTGTCTGACCAGACTTTGAGCACTTCCAGGGATGAGCCAGCCACAGCTTCTCTGGGCAACCTGTGCCAGGGCCTCACCACCCTCACAGGGAATAATTTCTTCCCAATATCTAACCTAAATTTCTCCTCGTACAGAGGAGAAATTAAAATTTTTTTCCTTGACCTGTCCTTATCTGAATGTGTAAAAAGTCCCCCTTCCTCTTATTTATAAGCCTCCTTTTAAGTACTGAAAGGTCAAAACAACAATTGTGACATGCTTAAATAACCTTTGTAGCCTGGTAATATGTGTGCCCTTGCTTTTCCCTAGGTCTGGTGGAGGTGGAGGAAGGGGAGGTGAATGGACAAGAGCTGTCTATAGCTTCTCACTCCATAGCCAGGATCTCCTTTGCCAAGAAGCCCCATGTGGAGCAGGTGAGTGCACACAGAGTGAGCCATTCCCATAGCACTGCTTGCCCCACGAGGAGTCTGGTTGAGAGGGTGTCTTATTTAGCATGCTTTAATTACAGAATGCCATCAGGGGTTCTTGGAAGTACTGCTTGGCATCCTGGCTTATTCTTTCTGTAAGAGCCTTCAGAAGAGATTTTGTACATTATGAGACCCAGAGGGATCATTATGATAAAAACTGACAGGCTGGATCAGACCAGCTAACCCAGAATCCTGTCTCCAGAATGGCCAGTAGCAGGTCCTTAGGGAAGAAAAGAGGAAAGTCTTGGCTAAATACTATTTTATGGCAGTGGGATTAGTTATTAATGCTGGTGTTCTGCATTGATTGCAGTATGAGGATGCACATTTAAGGTATGGTCAGTATTGGGCCTCATGAGGATATTTCAGTAACACCTGCAGCTCTTGCTCTCTTGCTTTTCAGAGCCTTCAGACCTTGCTCTGGGCTCATTTCCCATCTGTGGCTGCAGATTAGGGCTGGAATTTGCTGTCCACCTTTGGTTGGCTGCTTTTGGGGGTTTGTTGATAGACCTGGTAGGGGTACAGCTAGCTGTGAGTGCAGTGACACTGCTGGAGTGTCCTGAGGTCTCCTCTGGAAGTGTCACTGTCACATCTGAAGCTGTGGTGGCTGAGCAGCAGCTGAGAGACAGTGAGGCTGAACAAGCTCTTACAGCCTGGTTTTTGTGTGCTATAAAACTGACCCTTAGACAGCAGAGAGCACAGGTTTGTGCAGATGTAGACAAAAATTTGATTTGCCTACTCAGATAGTGTCCTAACTTTGGGAAGTCCCAACTCCCCTGCCTTTGGGTGCATGTTTTGTGTTGTTGGGTTTCCTCTTTCCCAGGAACAGCTGGCAAAGAGGAAACCCAACAACTGAAAACAAGGAGGTTGGGTACTGCCTCCTTCCCATAGCAGAAGTAAATTAGATTCTGTGGGTGTCAGCAGAGAGGCAGAGCTCTGGATTGCAAACATTTAAATAAAAGGGACTGTCCTCTGAGTCACTGCCTGGACTGTGGGCAGATAGGCTGGCAGGAGGAGAGGGCAAGGCACAGAAAGCCAGCAGGTGTACTCCTAGTTGGGGGCTCCAAGGCTGGCCTTGGCTGGAAGAAGGAAGCTCTGGGGCTGGAGGTCTGTGCTCATCTGGCACCTGTGGGAAGCTCAGGCCCAGGGACTGGTCCTAGTGAGTATCTGGGAGGCCCTTGCTGGTGAAGGAGGGTGTGGAATGAGGGGTTGTCAGGAAACCAGCTCCTAAAGCCTTTTCCCCTTTACCAAGAGCAGCTTAAATTACCTGTGGAAACAAAGAGGCCACGGGTTTGTGAGAAGGACGTGTGCTGCTGCTGGAGTTGCTCATTTTGAGAAAACTTCACCATATTGTTGTATTCCTGGTGAAAAGTGATTCAGGGTGGCTGTGGTTTGGCTGAGCTGTCACTGAGGAAGGACGGGTCATTTCCTGCACCAGGCTGTGTCATGAGTGGTTTAGGTTGCTTGAAGAATCACCTTTAAAGGTGTTATCAATGCAGATTTAATACAAATTTGTGAAAGCACAGCTTAACAAAATTTGATGACAAGGTTCCCTCTGTTGCTACTCGTGGATGAGGAGGGGCAAGGACAACCTCCATTCTTTATTGGATGCAGGGGGAATATGCAGGAGAAGAGGAGGCTCAGGGGAGACCTTATCACTCTCTGCAGCTCCCTGAAAGGAGGATGTAGCCAGGTCGGGGTTGTTCTCTTCTCCCAGGCAACCAGGGACAGAACAAGGGGACACAGGCTTGAGCTGCACCAGGGGAAGTTTAGGCTGGACATTAGGAATGAGTTGTTCACAGAAGGGGTGATTGGGCACTGGAATGGGCTGCCCAGGGAGGTGGTGCAGTCACTGTCCCTGGAGGTGTTTAAGAAGAGCCTGGATGTGGCACTCAGTGCCGTGGTTTAGTTAATAAGATGGTGTTGGGTCATAGGCTGGACTCAATGGTCTCAAAGGTCTTCTCCAACTCTTAGTTAATTCTGTGAACCTGCCTTGTTCTGTGGGTAATGGGCTTGGGACTGGCATTGTGGAGGGGGCTGCTTTCTTTAGGAGAGAAAACTCCTTATTTGCCTGCTGTAGTGAGGATATCCTTCCTTGGTGGTGCATTGACAGCAGGCAGGTGGATAGCAAAGGGAAGAAAGCACAGGTAAGGGATTCAGCTTGTGGACACTCTTTGCTTGATTTCCTTATTTCTTTTCCTCCCCCTGGTTTAGATTACCAGAAAATTCAGGCTCAATTCCGATGGGAAACTCGAACAAACTGTCTCAATGGCAACCACTACGCAGCCCATGACTCAGCACTTACACATCACCTACAAGAAGGTGACACCCTGACACCTGGAGTGCTGGGTCTCCTCACTGAGGGCAAGCAGCAAGGACATCATGCACCAAGAGCAGCAGCAGCAGCTCAGGAGCACGGCATGGCAACCCCAGAGCTGGCTGCCTGTGCTTGTCCCTTGTGCCCCAGAGCTGCCTGTCCTGTTGAGAATGTTACTCAGATGTTTCTGTAATGGTATATAAAAAAAATAAATAAAAAGCTTTTATTTTTATGGCTGTGTCTTTGGTGTGACTGCAGGGTGCTGTGTGCTGCCTGCTGCTTGGTAGTGCTCGTGGAGGGGCTTTGTGCTGCCTGTTCTTTAGTAGGTGTTGGGGTGGAGATCCAGCCTCCTGGACAGCCTGGAGAATTTTGGGGAAGCCAGAGGTTCTGGAATGGATTTGCACTGCAGGGAAGGACCCTGAGCACTCCAGAGCCTGTCCAATGAAGCTTGGCTTGAATATCAAGAGAGAGCACCTACACCTTGCTCTGGGAGTTTGTCCAGCAGTTTGAAGGGAATTGCTGCAGTGTGGGAGGTCAGGGCCAGACTTCAGTGCAGAATATCACAAGAGTTTGGGAGACAACTGTGAGCCAACAAGCAGGAGAAAGTGCTAACAGTGGGGCTCAATCTCCAGCTCTCAATTTCCAGCTCTGGAATCAGGATGCAGCCTTTGACCTTTCTGAGTTCTGTCACTGAGTCCCTCAAAAATGAGGGAGGCAAAGGACTTTGATCCCTCCTGGCCTACAGGAGAGACTCTTCAGCAGGGGCTTGGACCAGATGACCTGTGGAGGTCCCTGCCAGCCTCAGTCACTCTGGGAGTGTAACAGTGGCACAGCCCCAGCCCAGCAGGGACCGCCTGGAAGGGATCTGGGCAAACCCTGAGGTGTGCAGCCCACTGCCAGGTGGGCTTTGTGCCACAGGATCTGTCTCTGTGGATGGGGGAGCTCCTGGGTGTGTCCCTCAGAACCCTGTGATGTCACCAGAGCCAGGATCACTCGCCTGCAGGGGGTAACTATAAACACCAGTGCTGGGCAGTGCCAGAGCACTCAGGCTGTGACCCACAGCAGCCGAGGAGCTTCTGAGTGCTGCCAGACCGAGGAGCCTCTGAATGACAGCAGTGACCGAGGAGCCTCTGAGTGCCACGAGAGGCTGAGGAGCCTCTGAGTGCCACAAGTGCAAGCCAAGCCCTTGAGTCCTGCCAGCAGCTGAGAGAAGTCAAGTCCGGGAGCAGCAATGGCAGAGGTCAGGCAGGAGCCAGCAGCGCCTCGAGCCGTGCGGGTCTGCCGCATCTGCGTGGATTTCCTGCAGAGCCCCGCTGCTGCCGTGGAGCCCTGCGGACACGTGTTCTGCCACGCCTGCATCCAGCCCCAGGCTGCCCCCGACGCCGCTGCCACCTGCCCGACCTGCCAAGGGCCCATTGGGGGCATCCGCCTGCTGCAGGGGCAGGAGAGCCGTGCCGGGGTGGCCCCGCGTCGCCCCCGCCGCCGCCTCCATCCCTTCGTGGTGCGCTGGCGGCAGCGGCAGCAGCAGCTGCAGCAGCTGCAGCAGCAGCAGCAACAGCAGCAGCAGCAGCAGCTGCTGCAGCAGCAGGAGTAGGCAGCTCCTGGAGGTGGCCAGCACTGGACATTCTCCGATGGGGACAGGGCACCGAGCCCCCCCGGGCTCCAGCAGCGTGCCCAGAGAGTGTCGGAGGAGCTGGACAGAAAGGGGCCAGGGCAGGAAGGTCCATCGTGGCCACCGAGGGAGCGGGAGAGAAGAGCTGGCCTCGGGACCACGTGCACCTCCTCCCCTTGAACCCATTTGATGTGGATCTTCCATGACCCCTCTGAAATGAAAACCAGGATGCTGAGAAGGGCCTCGCCTGGTTTCTTCTGCTCCTTTGCTCATTACTGCAGGACTGGGGGAGTGGGAGCTGTGGGATAGGCAAGGACACAGCTGTGGGAACTTGAGGTGGGATAAGGCTGAAGAACTGGTGGAGAGGGATAAATGTGGATGTTGAAAATGGAAGAGAGGGGCCATTCCTGGTTGCTTCTGTGCTGCCTTGCTTATTCCTGTGGGGATGCTGCCCAGAAAGAGAAGAGGAAGGGAAGAGCCCCCTGGATCTCTCAGCAGATTCCTAAGGGAGTAGTGTCTGCTCTTCCTGAGGGCTAGGGCAAGGACAGAGACTGAGATAGAGATTGAGGCAGACCCTCCTCTCCTCGCCCCACAACAGCTGGAGGAGGCAGCCCTGGCACAGGCACCAGCTGAGGGGCACTGTCTGTGGGAGAAGGGACAGCCAGGACAGACCTATTCAGGGCACCTCTTCTGAAGAAGCCCAGAGCTCTTTCCCATTTGGGGTATCACCAGGAGCTGTGTGGTGGGCTGTGCATCCCAAAAGCTACCAGGATCTCATTGTCACCCTGCTCCATCCCCTTCTAGGTCCCAGGTGGCTGCAGAACTCCTGGCTTTGGGACTGAACTTCTGCCCACGTCTCCCTGCTGCCTTGGCAGACCTTGTTTTCCAGGAACAGCCCTCAGACATTGGTGTCAAGAGTGTTGGGGGCTGTGTCTGCCCCAGCCAGGGCAGCCAAGCATGGGGTGAGGCTTCTCAGAGTGACCACAGCCTCACAGTGCCCTCTGCCCTGGAGACAGATGGAAATCTGGAGGTGTAGGTGGGAAAACCCTGGCAAGCAGGAGATGGCTCTTTGGTACTTCCCAGCACCCTCCTGGTGGAGGCCCCAGGCTGTGTGTAACAGATCCCTTGGAAGGAGGCATCCTTCATGGGAGCTGCTCAGAGACAGGGATCCAAATGATGTCTTTGGGGCATGGAGCAAAGAGGCAGGAGGGATCACTCCCCCTGGCAAACCAGGCATGTGTCCTCCCTTGACAGGACATCGGAATGGCTTCCCCCCTGAGGAGAGGGGAAGGGCATGGACCCCCTGAAGTCCATGCTCTGCAGAGTGGTTCCCCCTTGGGAGCACAGGACAGCCTGTGGCACCCCCAGCAGCACCACGATGGCTTCTGGGGGGATGGAGAGGGGTCACAGCTGAGAGAGGCTTGGAGGGAGAAGCTGATCCCAGCTCTGCAGCACTGGCAGGAGGTTTGCTGTGCTTTGGCAGGAGAAAACCTCCTGGATCCCAAAGATCCCTATGGCTGAATGTGACCTGGGGCAGGGGGTATGTGTGCAGGCACAGCCCCTGGAGCACAGCCAGTCCTCCGTGCTCCCACTCCTGCAAATGGATGTTAACTTGCTGGGAATTGCTCTCAGCCTTGCTGGTTTTTAGCTGGGCTTTTAGGAGGAGCAATGGGAACCACCCCAGTGCTGGCTCCAGGCGAGTCCCACCGGCCCATGGTGGTTTTGGCATGTGCAAAACTGAAATAAAAGCTCTGTTCTCTGGGGAGCCAGCCAGCCCAGAGCGGATGAGCGCTCCCATTAATGTGTCATTAATGTGCAGCCCTGGCGTCGGCTCTTTTGGCACTGCAGAGGTAATTACAACCCAACTCTAAAGCCTTGCACATGGATTTATTTACTGCCTTATTAGCAGCATCTGTTCTCCCACAGAAGTGGCTCAGCTGTCTGCTCTCATTCAGGAAAAGCAGTGGAACTCACCTCCTTGGGCTGGAAGGTGAGCTGAGGGAGGTGAGCCCACCACCGTGGTTCCATTTTCACCCTGCTTGTTGGTTGAGTGCCTCTCCCCAGCACAGCATGAGGGGGGCACAGAGCTTCACCCCAAACCTGAAGGACATGGCTGTGTTTGAGATCCAGCAGCATTTCTCTTCCCACCTGTCTCCCAGCACTGCCCCACAATGTTTTACCATCAGAAAATCATGGAATTGTGGAATCATCAAGGTGGGAAAAGCCCTCTAACATCATTGAGTCCAACCATCAACCCAGCACTTCCACTAAACCATGTCCTCAAGTGCCACATCCACACATTTTTTTGAACATTTCCAGGGATGGTGACTCCACCACTGCCCTGAGCAGCCCATTCAAATGCTTAACAAGCCTTTCAATGAAAAATTTTTCCTTAATATCCAACTTAAACCTCCCCTCATACAGCTTGAGGCCACTTCCTCTTGTCCTGTTCCTGTTCCCTGGGAGCAGAGCCCGATCCCCCCTGGCTGCCCACTCCTGTCAGGGAATTGTGGACAGTGAGAAGATCCCCCTGAGCCTCCTTTCCTCCAGGCTGAGCCCCTTTCCAGCTCCCTCAGCCATTCCTTCTAAGGCTTGTTCTCCAGACCCTGCACATGTGTCTCCTTCTCTGGACACAGCTCTCTTCTCTAGCAGGAGCCATGGGATGACTGGCCCTGGTGCTGCAGGACCCTCAGCTCTCTCAGAGCTGCAGTTGCCCAGGCTCTCAAGTGTTTTGCTGCTGCTGAGCCACAGCAGCCAAATCAGTGCTGCAGCATGCACTGCCTTGGCTGCTGTCCTGGCCTGGCTTTGCTGCTGAGCACAATTCCCAAGGAAAACGGATGCTGGCTTTGTTAACTGAGTGCTGTGGCAGATGCAAGTTAAGTGGCTGCAAATCCACCAGAGAAGCCAGTTCATTCAGGGCACAGAGCATCACAGCACGAGGGAAGAACCATCCAAAAGGCTTTTGTTGCCTGTGGTGGGACATGAGGTTCCTCAATAAAAATTCACATGTGGGCCATGCCAACCAAGGTGCCAGGTTGGGATGCAAAGCTTGGAATTACAAAGTGTGAATATTTATTCATGGGTGTGAGATGTCCCAGCCAAATCAGAGCACCCAGGTGGGGTTTTTAATGAGGTTCTTACATCCATCACATCCTCGGGTACAGCACAAATTGACTGAGCACTGACACCCACACTAACAGATCTCCAGTCACAGGAAAACTTGGCAAAGCTGCTCTGTTTCTGCTCATCCATGGATCCAGGTGTCCTTGAGTCCCTCTGGCTGCAGTGACTGACCTGTGACACCAGACCAGCCTGGGATGCTGTGGTACCCTGGCCATCCCAGAGATAAAGCTGTTCTTTATCCCTCAGGGACTGCTCTAAGCCTCCAAAAGCAAAATCCTTCCCTCCAGAGCTGGCCTGTTTGTTTTACGTCAGCACAAATAATCCCAAAGTCTTCCATAAAACTCCACTGCTTCTTTACATCAGTGTTTATTTAATATATATACACATATACACATAAAGTTAATATACTTTTGTACTATGTTTGACAGTTAGAAAAGGGATTTTTCATCACATTTACCAAGCCTGTCACACACCTGGGCCTCCATCAGCACCACCAGGCTGCTGCTCCTTTCTGGCACCATCCATCCCCCGAGCAGCCCCTGCTCATCATATCAGCTGTCAGAGAATGGAACAGTTCATGCCTCAAACATTGATATAATTTTTTTCTCATTATTACAAAAACTGTATAAAGAAGCTGCAAGCAAAGAATCCTACCTGAAAATGCCTGACTGGGACTTTGGACTGAAAGTCAAACTGCTGAGATTAGATAAAGGGAAAACCCTGTCACAGCACATGTCACAGTTGAGATGGCCACCATCCACAGAGTATCACCACACAATTTCAGAAAACTTCAACCCATACAGAAGGCTTCAAGGGTTTGCCCTTCCTGTTCTTCAGCCCAGCCTTTTATCCCCTCATGTTGCTGCATTGCACCTGTGTGCCCTCTGCTCCCTTTGGGGTTGGTCAGATTTCCCCCCTATCCGAGGTGGGGGCAGGAAGTTTGGGTGTGTTATAACCTCTGCTCAGGGGCAGTGAACCCATCCATCCTCCATTACACAAATTGCTGTGGAACCCCCAGTCCCAGGAATGCCACACCCACGGGAGGTTCATGTGAGGGGCAGCTGAGGTTAATTAATCCATTAATCCATCAGAGGCCCCCCAGAGCCATTCCTGAAGCCTTGCACCACAGGACTGCACGGGATGCAACAAACCCAAAATCTGTTGTGAGAGACAATGGCAAACTCCCCCCCTTGCACCCCTTCCCCCACGGAAGTACCTGGATTTTCCTACCTGGCCTGAGCATGCACTAAACCACTGAATTCTGTGCTTTTTGGGGGGACCTTCCCCACCAACAAGACCAGCAGGAGAGAACCAACAGAACATGACTGAGATCCATGGAGTGCTGATGTTTTCCTTATTCTGTCCCTGTCACTCTCTTTCTGTCCCCCCCACCTATTTCCTATTTCTTTTTTTCCCTCTCTCCCATATTCACTATCAAATAAACCCCATACCATTGTCACCGGCCTGTGTGACAGTGACATTTGCACCTTAATTCGGGCAGAGGCACTCCCGACAACCCCAGTGACCCCATCCCGACGCCTGCCTCGAGGGGTTCGGGTGCGGGTGATGCCCTGCCCGCCCGGGGCTGGGGACAGCGGGGCTCACTGCGGGCACTGCCAGGGTGACTCAGCCACTCCAGCAAGCTCGGGACCCGCCTGGGCGCTGCAGCTCCTCGGCACGGATCGCTCCTGCAGCCTGATTTGCTGGGAAGCTGCCAGCCGGCTGCCGCCTCCTCCTCTCTGCAGGCAGCTCTGCCCTGCTCTCCGCTCATCGCCGGTGCCTCCGGTGACAAAATGACCCGGCGGAGCGGAGGGACACGGGGCTGAATCGCTGTGGCGGGCACGGAGCGGAGCAGCCGGGGATGCGGCCGGAGGATGCGGCAGGAAAGGTACGGGCAGCTCGGCGGGGGATGCCGGCGGAGGGGCAGGGGCAGTTTTCGGGGGGTTCAGGATCACGGGCAGTTTTCGGGGGGTTCAGGATCACGGGCAGTTTTCGGGGGGTTCAGGATCACGGGCAGTTTTCAGGGGAGCAGAAGCAGGGGCAGTTTTCAGGGGGTTTAGGATCACTGGCGGTTTTCAGGGGGTTTAGGATCACTGGCGGTTTTCAGGGGGTTTAGGATCACTGGCGGTTTTCAGCCTTGCGCTCCGTCCTGCTGGGCGCTGTGACCACCCCGTGAGACCGAGGGGCGACCTGACCCCCTCAAGCTGGGAGACAGGCAGCGTGTGCGGCGGGAGGGGCTCTGTCCTTGTCCCCGAGCCTTTAAGGACAGGAATTCCAGGTGCTGGAGGACGGACAGGTATTCCAGGCGCTGGAAGCCCTTCCTGCATGGACTTATGAGCTGCTTGTGGCCGTGCCCCAAGACCCCACTAGCCTGTCTGCCTTGTGGGGCCCCTGACAAGAATTAGGAGTGCATTTGACCTTATTTCAACTGCTCTTTCTCCAAAAATCAGATCTGCTGGGAGTTGTGCTGATGCAGAAATCCAGCCTGCCAAAATCTGCCTCCCAAGGTCAGTGGGGCTGTGGGAGATCCCAGGAGGGAGGCTGATAAAACAGCTTTTCCTTGCTACTCCATGATTTAGCATCAGCACTCCTTGTGCCCACAAGGACTCCCCACCCTTGGGTGAAATGGAAGATTTGGCTTGAAGAAAGCATCAGCTGAGCCTGGTGCTTCCTCCATTACCTAATCCCAGCTCTCCTGAGAGGACATCACCCCCCTTGGGCTCCAGAGACCCCAGGAGCATTTCCACTTTTGCCCCAGCAGCTCTTCCATCTCAGCAAAGGGGGCTGTGAGTGTTCAGGGGGGTTCAGGAGTTTTGCAACAAGCCCATGTGCTTCTTGGGGCTCTCAGGGCACCTTTGCAGGGGACACAGGACTCCAGCACCTGGTCCCTGCAGCCAGCATGTCCATATTCCCAGATTTTCCATGCAGGGCCATGCTCAGGCTGCTCACACAAGAGACCTAGTTTTTGCTCTCCCTGCTGCCAGAAATATCCCAGCTGCCTGCAGTGGAGAGCAGGTGAGAAGAGCCACAGGCTGGCAGTGGTGGGGCACTTTGGGGACATGGATGGGCTCCCCTGGGGAAGCGTGGTGCATGCTGAGGCTGGTCACCACACACGTGGGGACACCCTGTGTCAGGATTGTGCTGAGGGGATGGCAGGTAGGCCAATCTCCACCCTGGCAATGATGGATGGGGCTCCTCAGTGCTCTTAGTTCATGGGCATCTTTTTCTTTTTTGAAGGCCAGGTTGGACAGGGCTTGGAGAAACCTGCTCCAGGGGAAGGTGTCCCTTCCCTTGGCAGGGGGGTGGAAGGAGGTGAAATTTAAGGCCCCTCCCAATCCAAACCATTCTGGGATTCTCTGTTTCTCTTCCACTGCTCTCAGGATGGGGATGTCCAGGAGCTGCCAGCCTAGGAAGAGGAGCAAGGAGGCTGAGAAGCACAAGACACAGGAGCCATGTCCTCGCGCGGCCGCTGCGCCAGGCTGCTCCCCTCCGAGCTGAACAAGGTGTGCCCCGAGAGAGGAGATGAGCCTGCCACGCACCCCAGGAAGATGAGCGACTTCGAGGTGGTCCCCAACCTGCAGCAGAGCAGCAGCAGTGTCTCAAGGAGCAGGAGGAAGGCTCATTTCCCCGCTGGCAGCAATGAAAAGGCAAGTTCAGGAGGTGCCGGAAGAGGGGATGGTTGGGCACACGCGCATGGAAGAGTGTTAATGAGTGGCTCGTTAAAAGGAGCATTAATAACTGGTCAGGGTTGGTTTTAGGGACAGACAGAAAACCTCCAAACATCTGAGACACATGGCCAGCACTCATATCCCTTCTCCTTGGAGTGCATCTGGCTTTGTCCTTGCTGACAGTGATGGAGCTTTCATCCTTCACACCCCAAGAAGCACCCAGATGTGCTCCCATCCCCGAGGTGTCTGGGCCCTGGAATAACTTCTGGCCCTTTCCAGAAACCCTGACCCCTGGCTGCTTTTCTTGCTCCACCAGGAAAACCTCATCTCCTGGATTCCTGAAAACATCCGAAAGAAGGAATGCACCTATTTTGTGGAAAGCTCCCAGACATCAGATTCTGGGTAAGTGAGACACTCCGTCCTTCCCTCCCCTGCAGGGGAGCAGAAGTGAGGGCTGGTGATAAAGCTACAGCACCAGAAAACCCCAACTTTCTGTCACAGGGATTCAAAACCCTCTTTTTAACTGATTCTTCAGCATAGGGTGAGTCACCACAAGGCTGAGATTCTGTGTCCCAGGGAAAAACATTTCCAATGCTATTGCAGGCAGTCATTTCCACCCTAAATATTTCCATCCTAAATCTCTACCTGTGGAAATATTTGGATTTTTTTTCCTTAATTTCCCCCCAAACATTGCCCTTGTTTCTGCACAAGTTCTGAGCTGGAGGAGCAGCTGGGTGGGAGATGTGGGGCCCGTGATGCTCCTAAGGAGAAATGCACCTCCTGCCCAGGCTGAGGCCAGGCTTTGCCTTTGGGGCTTCTCCACGAAGCTGTTGGTGTGTTTTTCAGGAGGATCGTTTGTGAGTGTGGCTATCTCAGGGAACAGCACCTGGATGATGCTGCCAAGCCTCCCATCTTCCTGGGGAAGGAATGGGACCCCAGCAGGCACATCCAGGAAATGCCAACGGATGCCTTCGGTGATATCCGCTTCACAGGGCTGGGACAGAAGACAGGGAAGGTGATCTGCTTGTCCCACCCGTGGGTGTGTGGGGAGCCAGTGTCTGGGTCTTGCCATGGCAGATGGCACAGGAGCATTTCCCTCCTGGATGAGAGGACATTGGGAAAGGGTGGAATTGCCCCAAAGGCAACAGTGACTCAAGCAGTGGAGGGGTAGAGACAGGACCCCTCCTCTCAGCCTTAAACCCGTTCTGAAACCACAAAACTTGGGATCCAAGGAGTGGCTGTTCCCTGTCCTCGTCCTCAGATTTGTTTGGGGGATGTTTGTTCCCAGGAAAGCGAATGGGAATAGGGTCATGGACAAAGACCTGGACCAGCAGCAGCAGGACTCTGCTGCGGAATGGTGTTGGGAAACCTCTGGGGTGGGACAGGAGGAATTGTGCTGCAGGTGTCCGGTTACCCTGACCCTGTTGTTTATCCCCAAAATCACCAATGTGCGTGGTCCCTCTTTCTGCAGTACGTGCGTGTCTCCTCGGATACCCCCCCACGGGTCATCTACCACCTCATGACACAGCACTGGGGCCTCGACCCCCCCAACCTGCTCATCTCAGTCACCGGGGGAGCCAAAAACTTCGTCATGAAGCCAAGGCTGAAGAACATCTTCCGGCAAGGGCTAGTCAAGGTGGCCCAGACCACAGGTAAGAGACTGCAGAATAACAGAATTGCAGAATCATAGAATAGTTTGGGTTGGAAGAGACTCTTAGAGGTCATCTGGATGCAGAGGGTCTCCTTGTGATTGTACCTGGCCATGCCTGGTTCAGTAAGCTGGGCTCTTCTGGTGATGCTGAGCTACTTTAGGAGCCCTGTAGGTCCTACCTGGACCATGATCACCAGGGATGGGCTGCTCCTGCTCTGTCCCTGCAAAGAGGCTCAAAAGGAGCTGGGCTCAGAGAGGTGCTGAAGAAGGCATTGCCTGTGCTGCCAGGGCAGGGAAGAGACATCTTCTGTTGGATGGAGCACCCCAGGGACCCACAGCCATATGGGGGAGGCTGGGACACCACTGTGGGCAGAGCCTCTCCCTTCCCATGGCCCTCTGTGACCCCCAGGTGCCTGGATCATCACAGGGGGGTCCCACGCTGGTGTGATGAAACAGGTGGGAGAGGCAGTGCGAGACTTCATCCTGAGCTGCAGCCACAAGGAGGGCGAGATTGTCACCATTGGCATTGCCACCTGGGGGACCGTCTACAACCGGGAGAGCCTCGTCTGCCCCATGGTGAGCCAGGCAGCCCAGGAAAACCCAGCTGTGCCAGAAGTGATGGTCATAGAACTTCAGAATGGGTTGGGTTGGAAGGAACCTGACAGCTCACCTTGTTCCACCCTCTGCCATGGGCAGGGAACCTTTCATTAGACAAGGCTGCTCCAAGAGCCATCCTGCCTGGCCTTGAGCTCTTCCAGGGATGGTCCCAGGCTGATATTTCCTGAGAAGCCCCTCCACCCTGCCCCCAGTGGTTCTGTGCTTCTCCTGGGTGGACTCTTGTGGGTGTGAGGGCCAGTGGAGCATGGGGCAAGGCTGACATGAGCACTGTGGGGGCACGGGGACAGTTTGGCCAGACTGTCCCCACGTGCTGGTTACCTTGGCTATCTGCTGCTCCTCTGCCAGGCTTCTCCCAGAGTGTCTCCTCCTGCACCTTACAGGGGGGCTTTCCTGCTGAATACGTGCTGGATGAGGAGAACCAAGGCAGCCTGTCCTGCCTGGACAGCAACCACTCCCACTTCATCCTGGTGGATGACGGGACCCACGGGAGGTACGGGGTGGAAATCCCCCTGAGGACCAGGCTGGAGAAGTTCATTTCAGAGCAGACCAAGGTGAAAGGAGGTAATGGCAACACACAGCCTGGCCTGAGGCAGGAATGGGCCATCCCCCTGGAACGGTGTCTTTCCTGGGCTCCAAGGGGCTGTGGCTTACCCAGAGAATCCAGGCAGAGGGTCTGAGAGGATTGCCATGATAAATGTGGAACCTGGTTCCTCTGTGACACAGATCAAAGAACCTTTCTCTCCCCGACTTATGGGATCACTAAAGGAGTCCCCAAACCTTGGGATACTGAGCTGGTCAGGAAAAGTAATTTCTCCCAAAGGGCCAGGTCCCAAGGGAGCTTCCAGGCATCACCTTCTCACTGTGCAGATGATCTCGTGCCATAACACAGGCACTCATGTGCTCACTTAACCCCAGAACCCCCTGAGCTGGAAGAGACCCTCAAGGATCCTCAAGTCCAACTCCTGGCCTTGCACAGAACACCCCCAAAAATCACACCACGTCTCTGACCTGCCATGCCAGACAATCACTGGGCATGGTTTTCCTCCCCTCCCCTGAAGCCTGACATGTCAGGGACACTGCTCCCACCTTGCCTTCTGCACTCCACCACTCAGAGGAGACCGTACAGGGCGAATTGGCCCTATGGGAAGGTCACCCTGGATTTTGCTTCCCTGCAGGTGTTGCCATCAAGATCCCCATCGTGTGTGTGGTGCTGGAAGGAGGCCCTGGGACTCTTGATGTAAGGAACTGCTTGTGGCAAGCTGAGGCAGGGGAAGGCAAAGGAGGGACAGCCCCTTCCCGGGGTGCTGCTCCCGGTGGTGCCACAGGGACAGGAGCACTGGGAGCAGCAGAGGGTCCCAGGCTCAGAGAGGGCTTGCAGGTGTCTGGTTGGGATCCTGACCAACCTCCCCGCTCTGTTGCAGACCATCTACAATGCCATCACCCACGGGACCCCCTGTGTGATCGTGGAGGGGTCCGGGCGCGTGGCCGATGTCATCGCGCAGGTGGCCAACCTGCCCGTGGCCCAGATAACCATTGCCCTGATCCAGAGGAAACTCAGTGTCCTCTTCCATGACACCTACGAGCTCTTCACTGAGAGCAAACTGGTGGAGTGGACCAAGAAGGTGAGTCCCTGAGCTTTGGGAGACCAAAGAGCTCCCAGGGGTCCTGCTCTATGAGCAGCAAGGGTCCCAGCGGGACGTTTAAGCCTCATCTGCCCCCAGCCACCCTCAGCATTGTCCTGGTGGGCACCCCAAGGGCTCAGGCTCCCTTTGGGCACAGAGGGAGTGTTTGTGACCAAGCCATGGAGGAGGACACAGCACAGGGGTTCTGCAGGAGATGGAGGGAAGGGAGGAATTGCCCAGCACAGTGGGGAGCAGCAGGGAGGAGATGCTGCTGCCCACTGCTTGCCCACGGCTCTCCTTGTAGATCCAAGACATAGTGCGGAGCCGGCAGCTCCTGACCATCTTCAGAGAGGGCAAATATGGCCAGCAGGATGTGGATGTGGCCATCCTCCAGGCCCTCTTCAAAGGTGAGGGCTGGGGGCCTCCCTGGCAGGATGGGGCTCAAGTCACCTCCTACCGCTGCTTGACTTCTGGGGTCACCAAAGCAGTCCCCAAACCTTGCTCCTGGGGAGAGATGATTATCCAAAGGGCCACACATCCAAGGAGGCTTCCAGGTGGTATCTTCTCACTGGGTGATCCTCTGTTCTAACACGGGCACTTTGCATGCAGCATCCCGAAACCAGGACCACTTTGGTCGGGAGAACTGGGACCACCAGCTGAAGTTGGCCGTGGCCTGGAACAGGGTGGACATTGCCCGAAGTGAGATCTTCACAGATGACCATGACTGGAAGGTAGGGCCACACCTGTGCTGCTTGTCAGGCCTGTGGATATGGAAGGCACTTCTCACCTTGGCTGTGCCCAGGGAGAGTTTTAAAGGGATTTCTCCTGGACCCTGAACTCCCAGTGCATTAACTGGGGCTGTTCTTCAAAAATGCTCTCAAACACCCAAAGCAGAGCTAAGCACACACAAAGGCAATTGGTATTTTGCTCAAAACCAGTGTTTTTAAAGATCCCACCTAGAACTTCAATACCTCTTGACAGCTCTGCCCTGTGGGCACTGCTCAAGCAGCAATTTGTGTCGAAGCTCATCTCACCCAGCCTGGTGCTTCCCTGCTCATACCTTATGGCAGAGTGGGGCAGGGACCAGCTCTGCCATCCCTGCCTGATGCTGCTGTTGAGAAGCCAAGGCTGAGAAGGGTTGTCTGTCCTTCCTGATGGGGCTGTGGAACTTGGAAGGGATTTTCCTATTGCAGTCAACAGTTTGGGTTCCCCCAGCTGATACACCTTTGGGAAGGGCTGATGGGAGCTGGGAACACAAATGTGAAACATTTGAGGATATATGCCCCATCCCTGGAAATGTTGAAGGTCAAGCTGGCAACCTGGGCACCTGCAAGGTGTCCCTGCCCCTGGCAGGGGATTGGAATGAGATGAGCTTCCAACCCAAACTGTCCTGTGATTTTGGGATATTCCTAACTTGGGATAGGTGGTCTCTGCCCTACCCATCCCTCTGCCCAGCAGCCAAGGGGGCAGAGGGCTCCACTGCCACAGAGGAATGCCCTTTTCTAACCCCCTGGGAACATCCCACAGGTTTTTTGGATGCTCTTTCACATCCAAAGACTCCTCCTGTGCTCAGGGGCAGAATCTCCCCCCAAGTGAGGAGCATGGTAGGGTGCTGCTCTGAGACCTCGGAGCCCCTCACCTCTGCCTCTGGCCTGCCAGCCCTCAGATCTCCACCCCGTGATGGCAGCTGCCCTGATCTCCAACAAGCCCGAATTTGTGAAGCTGTTCCTGGAGCAGGGAGTGCGTCTCAAGGATTTTGTCACCTGGGACACCCTGGTTTACCTCTACGACAACCTGGCGCCGTCCTGCCTGTTCCACAGCAAGCTGCAGAAGGTGCTGCTGGAGGAGAGGGAGCACACGGCCGGCTCCAAAACGCCGAGGCTGCAGATGCACCACGTCTCGCAGGTGCTGCGGGAGCTGCTGGGCTGCTCCACGCAGCCGCTGTACCCCAAGCCCAAGCACACGGAGCGGCCCCGGCTCTCCATCCCCGTGCCGCACATCAAGCTGAACGTACGCATCTCAGGTTACCAGCGGTGGGGAGGGGACACCGCCTCAGGGAGCTGTCCTGGAGGCTGCTGCTGGGTCTCTGTCCTCCTGTCTGCTCAAAAATGGTACTAAAAGTGCCTTTCAGTCATCTAAAAGGTGCAGCTCCCTACAGCTGTGGCGCTGCGTGGATGTGTGATGCGGTGGGGTGGGTGCACGGCTCCACCTGATCCCAGCCCTAGAAAAAGCAAAAATCCCAGGATGAATCCAGTCTTGGCCACCCCTGCAGCTGGGCAAAGCCCTTTCCATGGGTGGTGGAGGCAGCAGCAGGTGTTTGAGCGCTGCACACCTTGCAGGTGCAGGGGTCGAGCCTCCGCTCCCTCTACAAGCGCTCTCCTGGCCGAGTCACCTTCACCATGGACCCCGTCCGGGACCTGCTCATCTGGGCCGTGGTGCAGAACCGCAGGGAGCTGGCAGAAATCATCTGGGCCCAGGTACCACGGCCCGGAGCTCTGGTCACAGCTGAGGGGCTCACATGGAGCCAAACCTCGCAGCCCCTGGAACCTGCTGGGATTTGGGGGAGGGGGAGAGCTGTCCTGAGCCTGACCCCAGCCAAACAGCAGCCAGCTGGCCAGCCTGGGGGCACTCAATGTCCATCCCCAGCCACACCATGAGGCCAGATCCCTCCCTTCCTGGCCAGAACAGGCAGAGGGGATGTGCTGGGCCAGAAGCGGGCTAGTCAGGCTGAGAGAGCCCCCAGGGACACGGCAGCTGGGCTGGAGAAGGCTTCCACTCATTAACAGCATTCCAGGCCAAGAGGCAGGGCAGCTGGTGGCACAGTGAACATGGCAAGGAGTCACTCTGTCCCATCAGCCACGGGCAGGGCTGTTCCCATATTCACCAGGCAGTGAGTTACCCACAGGAGAGCTTGGCTCAGCCCTTGTCATGGCAAGCTGATCCTGAGCATCAATCTGGGCCACCCTCCTTCCCTCCTGTGGGACCTGGGGAGGGCTTGTCAAGGCTTCTGGGACGTGACAGACAGATTGTCCATGCTTTCCTTATTCTCTTGTGCCAGAGCCAGGACTGCATGGCAGCTGCACTGGCTTGCAGCAAAATCCTGAAGGAGCTGGCCAAGGAGGAGGAGGACACAGACACCACCGATGACATGCTGGCCCTGGCCGAGGAGTACGAGCACAAGGCAATTGGTGAGCAGGAGGGCACCAGCACCCCAGGGCTGCTCCTGTCCCCCCCCCCAGGGCTGCTCCTGTTCCCCCCCCAGGGCTGCTCCTGTCCCCCCCCCAGGCTGCTCCTCTCCCCCCCCCCCCCCAGGACTGCTCCTGTCCCCCACCAGGGCTGCTCCTGTCCCTCCCCCAGGGCTGCTCCTGTCCCTCCCCCAGGGCTGCTCCTGTCCCCCCCCCAGGACTGCTCCTGTCCCCCCCCCCCCAGGGCTGCTCCTGCCCCCCAGGGCTGGTGAGCTTTACCCAGGAGATGTCTGGGGGGTGGGAAATGAGGGTCCTGTCCCCACAGTTGGGGATTATGCTCCATGGGCTGTGCCCACACGCTGGTGGGAGTACCACTGCGTGGTGCCATGTCCTGATCCTGCTCGGAAGGGTGACTCTGTGGGCCCCAGAGCTCAGGCTCCTCTCCCTGGTCCTGGCCCTTCCAGGTGTGTTCACAGACTGCTACCGCAAGGATGAAGAGAGAGCCCAGAAGCTTCTCACCCGTGTCTCCGAGGCCTGGGGGAAGACAACCTGTCTGCAGCTGGCGTTGGAGGCCAAGAGCATGAATTTTGTGTCCCATGGGGGTGTCCAGGTGGGCTACCAGCAGTGGTCCTTGGAGGGGATGTGCCCAAGTAACCCCAGGATCCAGAGCTCCCCGTGGGTGGCTGTGTGACTCTGCCCTTCGGCCTCGGTAGCCAGCACTCCTCTTCCTCCCTCTTCACAGGCTTTTCTAACCAAGGTCTGGTGGGGGAAGCTGTCTGTGGACAACGGCCTTTGGCGGGTGATCACGTGCATGCTCTTCTTCCCCTTGCTCTACACCAACCTCATCACCTTCAGGTATTCTGGCAGCTGGGACACTCTTGTGCTGAGGCAGGGCTTCCTCCAGCCTCCCCCTGCAGCTGGCTGGGCTGGGGGACGCTGCTGTGGCATCTCCTGGGCAGCCCAGCCCAGCCCAACCCACGTCCTCCACCCCCACTCCCAGCAGGGAGAAGAGGCTGCAGCCCATGGGCTGCCTGGCACGCCTCCGAGCCTTCTTCACAGCGCCCGTCGTCATCTTCCTCATGAACACCCTCTCCTACTTCACCTTCCTCCTGCTCTTCGCCTACGTGCTGATGGTTGACTTCCAGCCCACGCCCTCCTGGCGGGAATACCTCATCTACTTCTGGCTCTTCTCCCTGGTGTGCGAGGAGACCCGCCAGGTGTGGGCGGGCACAGCTGAGGCTGGGAGGTGGCACAGGAGGGGACATACCCCTCTGGGTGCTCTGGGAGGTGCCACTCAGCTCATGTTCCCATGCTGCTTCTCGTGTCACCCCCTGTTCCGAGAGGTCCCAGCACATGGAACCACCAGATCCCCCATCTCTGAGGCCAGGGATTCTCCTTGGCTGCATCTGGCTTGGCCCCGTGTATTTGCAGAAGAAAATGCTGTAGGGCTGGTGGGCTTTTCCCAGGAGGTGTCTGGTGTCTGTTTTGGGAATATCAGGAGATGGAGGGCGTTCATCCTTTGGGTGAATTCCCAGTAGGATTTCCAGATTTTGCTTGACATTTGAGATTTTCCAGCTTTTGCTTCAACATCTCAGTGCCTTTTCTCCTCCAGCCTGAAGAGCCCCAATGGCCCTGGTGTCCCCATGCTCCTCCCCAGCTGTTGCCCTGCTCCTCCCATGCCCCTAGAGCAAACCACGTAGGCTCAGGTTACCTTTGGGTCAGCAGGAGTGTCCAGTGATGGCCAGATGATCTGTGTGGTCCCTCCCCTCCATGAGGCACATGAGTCTCTTACACCCAGCCCCTTTTCTCTTCCCAACAGCTGTTGTATGATCCAGATGGACTCGGGGTTGTGAAAATGGCTTCCCTGTACATCAAGGACTTCTGGAATAAGCTGGATATCTGTGCCATCCTGGTCTTTATTGCAGGGCTGACTTGCAGGTGAGCTGCAGAGCTCAACAGTATTTTCACAGAATCATGGAATCTCAGACTGGTTTGGGTTGGAAGGGACATTAATTAAAGCTCATCCTGTCCCACCCCTGCCATGGGCAGGGACACCTTCTACTCTCCAGGTTGCTCCCAAGCCCTGTCCAGCCTGGCCTTGGACACTTCCAGGGATAGCCACAGATTCTGTGGGCACCCTGTGCCAGGGCCTCACCTCCCTCTCAGAAATTCCAGCCTAAATGATTCTATATGGTTCTATGGTGGCACTGAGGTGTTTCCTTTCCTCTCCTCCATGCCCAGGCTGATCCCATCGACATTATACCCCGGGCGCATCATACTGTCCCTGGCTTTCATCATCTTCTGCCTGCGCCTGATGCACATTT
This sequence comes from Haemorhous mexicanus, assembly GCF_027477595.1. NCBI lineage: Eukaryota > Metazoa > Chordata > Aves > Passeriformes > Fringillidae > Haemorhous > Haemorhous mexicanus. The sequence goes on along the minus strand of NC_082350.1, from coordinate 5,496,767 downwards.
TCACAGTCAGTAGAACCCTGGGGCCCAAGATCATCATTGTGAAGCGCATGGTGAGAGCTCCCCCCTGCCCTGCTGGGGTGAGGCTGGTCCATCCTGCTACAGCAGCTGGATGTGCCACCTGTGTTATCCCATCCTGGAGAGGAGCTTGCTCCAGGACACAGCCATCCCTCCCCTCTGTCTTTGCAGATGAAGGATGTCTTCTTCTTCCTCTTCCTGCTGGCAGTGTGGGTGGTGTCCTTTGGGGTGGCCAAGCAGGCTATCCTGATCCACAACGAGGAACGTGTGGAGTGGCTTTTCCGTGGCGTGGTCTACCATTCCTACCTGACCATCTTCGGGCAGATTCCCTCCTACATCGACGGTACGGGACACTGGCTGTGACAGCCATGGCACGAGCAGGGAGGCTGTGACAACCATGGCACAAGGAGGGTGGCTGTGACAAAGCTGATGTACCAAACTCATGCCGTCCTGGCACATGGAAGTGCCACAGAGCTGGCAGCGAGCTGAGCACCTGGGATGGTGCAGATGGAGGTCAAATCCCTGCCTGGTGCTAAGCTCCCTGGAGCTGTCTGAGAGAAGAAGGTGCTCCCCAAGACACCCAAGGTTTGGCCACCACGGAGTCACGCTGTGTCCTCCCACAGGGGTCAACTTCAACATCGACCAGTGCAGCCCCAACGGGACTGACCCCTACAAGCCCAAGTGCCCGGAGACAAACGGGGACAACAAGACACCCATCTTCCCAGAGTGGCTGACGGTCATCCTGCTGTGCCTGTACCTGCTCTTCACCAACATCCTCCTCCTCAACCTCCTCATTGCCATGTTCAAGTGAGTCTGGGGGCTCTAGGTGTTGGGATCCCGCGTGGGGATTGTAGATGTGGTAGGAGTAGTTGCAGCTCAGGGCTGATGAGGGAGCTGGGTAGAGCTGGGACACCATTCAGACACGCTGTGCCCCCTCATCCCCACGGCACGGCTGACACCTGGGCTCTGCCCCAGCTACACCTTCCAGCAGGTGCAGGAGCACACGGACCAGATCTGGAAGTTCCAGAGGCACGACCTGATCCAGGAGTACCACGGCCGCCCTCCAGCGCCCCCGCCCCTCATCCTGCTCAGCCACCTGCAGCTCCTGCTGCGCCGGGGCTTGCTGCGCCAGCCAGCCACGCACCACAAGCTCAGTGAGGACCAACATCCCCCTCCTGCCCTCTGCCCCCTCCTCAGGGCACGCACCAAGGAGCAAGGCTGGGCACAGGGGCTGTGCTCCTGGTGTTGGGGATGGCCAGGGATGTGGCAGCGCTGCCGCCCTCTTCCCTCGGCAGAGGAGAAGCTGGAGAAGAACGAAGAAGCTGCCCTGCTCTCGTGGGAGATGTACCTGAAGGAGAGCTACCTGCAGCACCAGCAGTGCCAGGAGAAGCAGAACACGGAGCAGATGATCCGGGACATTGCACAGAGGTAAAGCCTGCTCCCTGGAAAGGAAATTCCTTCTGTCCTTCGGTGTCCCAGGCATGGAAGAGTTGGGATCAGTGCAGGGGTGGCTGCTGAGGGTGTTCCAGCCTGCACTGTCTCTCCAGGGTTGATGTGCTGGCAGAGCTGCTGGACTTGGACAGGGTGAAGAGGACGGGGGTAGTGGAGCAAAGACTGGGCTCTCTGGAGGATCAGGTGAGGCAAAACCAGGGCAAGAAATGTGAGATTTTTCCAGGGTCTGAGTCAATTGAAAGGTGAATTTTTTCCAGGGTCTGAGTCTATTGAACCAGAACCTCACTGAATCGATACCCTTTGAGACAGTTTGAGCTTCCTTGCCATTAGCCATCTGAGGATTAAAGGTTTATAGGAAAAGCTCTGTTTGACTCCAAAGTAAACAGGATGCAGGTGGGAAGTGGTGGGATGGGCCACTGCCCCCACTAGTCACCCAAAGAGTCAGAGCTCTTCTCCTTGGCCTGAGAGGGCACTCCAGACCTCCTGGAGACAGAGACTCTCTGTCCCCTCCCTCTGGAGCACTGGGGTGCCCAGCGAGCCAGCCCAGCCTTGCCATATCCTGTTCCCATCTCCCTCTCCACCTGCTCAGTAAAAATATTCCCCAGGAGAAGGTTTTCCAAGGCAAACACCAGGACACAGCCAGGACCGCAGGGCATGGCGGTGCCTCCTGCCAGGGCAGAGTCCCGTGGCACTCTGGGGACAGCGGGGTGGGGGTGACCCTCTGCTGTGCCCTGCAGGTGCATCAGAGTGCCCAGGCCCTGCGGTGGATGATGCAGGCACTGCGGGGCAATGGCTTCAGCTCGGGAGAGGATGTGCCACCCATTGGTAAGAAGAGCTGGCTCCTCCCCAGCAGCCCCGGGGCTGGGCAGTCCCTCACAGCCCTCTGCCAGGCAGGGAGGCAGAGGTTCCTTTGGTCCTGGGAGGTTTGGTGTCTCCATGAGGTCATCCAGCCCCTCCTGAGTCCATTCCCACCCTCCCCAGGGCTTAATGCCAGAAGGGAAGCCAGGGTCCACGGCCCCAGGGGACACCAACATCCCCATGGGGAGACCCAGCCATTCCCCTCAGCAGGGCCCCAGTCCACAGTGCTGGACTTGGGGCCCTGCTTTGTGGGACCCTGCTGTCTGTGTCTGCCTCACAGGCTCCTCCAAAGCCCTGGACACCAAGGAGATTGCCCTGGAGGGGAGACCCGAGGAGAGCCAGCCCCCGTGCCACGTGCTTGCCCGAAACCTCCTGTATCCAGGGTCTCACACTCTCCGCTTCCCTGTGCCCGATGAGAAGGTGCCCTGGGAGGTAGGAGCTGTGACTCTGGGCACTGGGGCTGGGAGGAGAAGGCTTGAGGCATATCCTGACAGTGGTGGGAAGAGGAGCCCAGCATCCCATTTGAAAGCTGTAGTTCTTCCCAGCCCTGGGACCCTTGGCTTCCCAGAGTCACTGCTTGAGTGACCCCAAAGAAAAGGGCTAGGATCCATCCCTGCTAGGACCTGCAGTGCCAGGAATGCCTGGGGATGCCTTGTTGGACACAGGGGGTACAACCACCCACCTCTGCATTTCCTGAAGCATGGCTGGCTCAGGGACAGGATCCAGTACTGGCCTCTGTGGGGTGTGAGCCTTCTGGCCAAGCCTGGAGCATCACCTGGGGAGTGGTGCCACGAGCTGGGCAGAGGAAGACCCTGGGCCATAAGGTGTCCCTGGGGTCCCAGCCCCTGCCTGCTGTGAGAGCAGGGGCACAAGCTGGGGGGCTGACACAGCCATGTGTCATGCAGGTGGATTTCCCGCTCTACGACCCCCCTGCCTACTCGGCTGAGCACAAGGACATGGCTGTGCAGGATCCCTTCAGCCTGTGAGTGTCCCCCCAGGGCTCCCCAGCCCTCCACCCCTTCCCTGCGTGGCACAGCCAGCCCTCCCTGCCGGGCTGCCTCCCACCCTGCAGCTCCTTGGAGTCTCTCCTGAAGATCAACTACAACACCATGGACGGGCTGATCGACCGGCAGAGCTTCCACGGGCTGTACGCCGTGCAGGACGGGCTGCCCCTGTGAGTGCCCCTGCCCCTGTGAGTGTCCCTGCCCCTGTGAGTGTCCCTGCCCCTGTGAGTGTCCCTGCCCCTGTGAGTGTCCCTGCCCCTGTGAGTGTCCCTGCCCCTGTGAGTGTCCCTGCCCCTGTGAGTGTCCCTGCCCCTGTGAGTGTCCCTGCCCCTGTGAGTGCCCCTGCCCCTGTGAGTGTCACTGTGAGTGCCCCTGCCCCTGTGAGTGCCCCTGCCCCTGTGAGTGTCACTGTGAGTGCCCCTGCCACAGCAGCTGCCTGGCAGGACAAGCAGGGGGACATGGAGAGGCCAGGAATGCTGAGCACATCCATCCCATCCCCACTTTCCCACGGCTGGTGGTGGGGCAGGGATAACTGCATGCGCTGTCCTTAGGGCTGACCCCCCAAAACCACCCCAAAGGTGTGGGGTGCAGGAGTAGGGAAGGGTTTTGGGGTGCACCGAGGGAGCCCTCACTGTCACCCTGCAGGAACCCCATGGGCAGGACGGGGCTGCGAGGCCGTGGGAGGCTGCACTGCTTTGGGCCCAACCATGCCCTGCACCCCGTGGTGACCCGGTGAGTGAGTCCTGCTGAGCATGTGGGGTGGAAAAGGGGCCATGGGGTCACCTCAGGGACCTGGCCAGACCCCACACTGCCAACGTGAGCACTGCTGGGCAGAGGGGAGCCACGTCCTGCTGCAGCATGACAGGGGCCTCTCCCACAGCTGGAGGAGGAACTTGGATGGGTCCATAATAAGGAAGAGCCTGAAGAAGATGCTGGAAGTCCTGGTGGCCCAATACCCCTTGTCAGATGTCTGGGCTCTGCCTGGGGTGAGAGCTGGCAGAAACCGGGGGAGGGGAGGGGAAGGGGAAGGGGAAGGGGAAGATCCCACAGAAAAGGGGGAATCACAGGCATGTGTCACAGCCTGGCTCAGGAGGTACCTCTGCAGAGCACCTGCATGCCAAGCTGCTGGGGGAGCAGCTGTCTCCTTACGTTCACCCACTCACCCTGACCTGCTGCCTCTCCCTCCTCCCCCTCCATGGCTCCAATCCCCACGTCCTTCACTGAGCCTGTTAAGGCATTGGCAAAGCATCCTTTGGCAGATGCTGGATCAGGCAAACTCAGACATCCACTGGGGCAGAGCTGAGGACTTTGGGCAGGAGGGGGAGGATAGGAGGCACCAGCAGACCTTGTGGTGTCTTCTGCAGCAGTGGCAGGCCTGAGGGCCAGGCTGGTGGCAGGGAGGGAGGCTGGAGCATGCTGGTGGCAGGCCCCAGTGCTGACATCTGCTCTGGCACAGGGCTCACTGGAGCCAGGTGAGACGCTGCCACTGAAGCTCAAGTGGATCCTGCGCCGGGAGTTCTGGCCCCAGTTCCAGAACCTGCTGAAGCAAGGCACTGAGGTGGGGGCACACAGGGGTCCCTGTGCTGTGGGGGCATGTGGGCATCACCCTGGGTGACACACAGGTGTCGTGGGGACATCACTATGGCACAGGGACACGTGGGTGGCCCAGGGTGCATCACCTCTTGGCCACTGCTCCCACCAGAGAGGAAGGGCCAGGGGAGGTGAGGATGTGCCCCAATCTGTGTCTGGGGGTCAGGGAGCAGCCCAGAGACCTCCAGGGAGGGCTGCCCACAGCAGTCTGTGCCTGCAGCAGTGGCTCCCCATGGCTGCAGCAGCAGCAGGAGTGGGGCTCTGGTCTCCAGCAGGGCAGAAGACCCGCAGGGCAATGCCCCACCCACCCCAGGGTGCCCTCAGGGAGGTGGTGAGGGCTCTGCTCAGGTGGCATCCCCATGCACAGGTGCACAGGGGGTACCTGGACGACCCACGGAACACGGATAACGCCTGGGTGGAGACGGTGGCCATCAGCGTGCACTTCGACTCCCAGAACGATGTGGAGATGAAGCGGCTGAACTCGGTGAGGGGCTGCCACCCCCGGGGCTCCCTGGGCACAGCAGCCACATCTGCAGAGCCACATCCCCACAGGTTGGGGACGGGAGGCGCTGTGGAGCGTGGCTGGCAGCACACGTGTGACATCTGTCCCCCTGCAGTTCCTCCAGGGCTGTGACCCGGAGCTGTGCATCCGCTGGCAGGTGCTGGACAAGAGGATCCCCCTGCACGCCAACCACAAGGAGCTCCTGCACAAGGTCTCAACCCTCCTCGGTGCCTACTACTGAGGCCTCGTGCACAGGGCTCCTGGCTGGAGCTGCAGCTCCACCCCAGCTTGCCTGGGAGGGCACGGGAGCTGCTGGAGCTGAGGTGCTCTGGGTGCCTCTGTGAATGTATGTTGCAGGTCTCTGGGAGGAAAAGTGTCCCCTCCCTGAGGGCACTGCCTGGGCAGTGCATCCCAGCCACCTGAGCCACCAAGTTCAGCCCCAGCTCGTGTCTTGGTGCTTCCACATCAGCCCACAGTACTAGCCCAGAGCTTGGGGCACACAGAGCCACGGGGCTTGTCCTGTGAGGTGGTCCTTCTGCCCACTCCAACCTGCTCCTGGCTTTGGGGTGGCCACGGGGGGCTCGCCAGTCCCAGCTACCCCTCCTCCAGAACAGCCATCACTGCTCCCTGCTCCTGCCCTACTGCCACAGATCCCAAAGGATTGCTCTGGAGAAGGCCTGGAGTCACTGCTGTGGTGGCTGCACCCACACCTCTGGTTGCCTCAGAGCCAACAACATGGTCCTGAGCTGTGAGCCAGCACTTGTGAGGGTGTGAGCAGCTCTTGCCTTGTACACCTATGGTTTCATAGCCCTGCACAGGCCCACCTGCCATGCCCCAAACTGTGTGTGATCCTGCTTGTGTATGCTGAGCACTGGCTTGTAGCTAAACTTCCCTCCTCTCTCTGAGCCAAAGCCCCAGCTAAATGTCATCTGCCTGTCCCCACCCCTTGTGCACATGGATGGGAAGTGGCAGCTTGCTGGGACACAGGTGCTCTGTGGTTCCTTGGGCAGGTAGGGACAGGAGAGGGGACATCTGTGTGTCAATCCCAGACATCCCTGCTCCTAAAGGGTCTTTCACTCACATTTTCTGTTGCCGGCCATGAGGAGAACAAGGCACAGTGGATACATTTTTTTGATCATCCAGATGAGCCCCACGGTGGTATGTTATGCCTGGGACTGCTCAGGAAGGGATTTTGGTCCCCCACCTCCTCCCTGTGGATCAGACACTGGCCAACCAAGGCTGCTCATCCCACCCTGGTGGCCACCAGGGCACAACTGCAGTTTCACCAGTTCTGCATGGGGGTTTGGCAAGGGGAGGGGGCTCACTCTGGCAATGTATTCAACCCAGCTCAATAAACCATTATTAAACACTGTAGGCTGCTGGTGTCTTACAGCTCTTTAACCAGGGGCCTTTCCTGGAGGCCATGCTTGGAGCACACCTCCAGGATAAGCCAAATTCCCACCCCAGCCTTGTTGCACAAATTCACTTTGCCTGCAGACTCACCCCTAGTGACGGCTGAATCACAGAACGGTTTGGGCTGGACGGGACTTCAGTGCTGGTTTCATTTCAAGCCCCCTGCCACGGGCAGGAACAGCTTGCAGCAGCCCAGGAGAAGAGGACTCCTTTAGAGCTGATATGCTCGAGAGGATTGGCCCCGTTCAGAGCTGATATGGGAGCTGTGCTCCGAAGTGCTGGCACAGCATCTTCTCCCATCGCTCCTGGACTGATGTCTGCTCCTGATCTCCCGTCACCTCCAGGCGGGGGCCCGGCTGGGGAGGGACGATCGCTCCTTACAGCAGCTGATGAAGCTTCTAGACTGGCAGCCCGGACCGCAGCCTCCCAAAAACTGCGCGAATCTCATTAGCAGCGCTCAATTTCTGCGCACTGGGCTCGGCGCGGCCACTCTCCCGCAGTCCCTGGCTGTCCCACCACGCTGCTCCCCCCGCACCGTCCCCGCACCGCCCCCGTCCCCGTTCCCGTCCCCGCACCGCCCGGTGCCGCCGCGGCGGGACCGCCCGGCCCGGGGAGCGGCCGCAGCAACAGGTGGGGCCGGCCGGGATCGCAATCGAACCGAACCGAACCGAACCGGTGCCGACACCGCACCCACATCCCGAGCGAAGCAGAGCCGCCTTGGCCGAGCCGGTAAGCGACCCCCGGGCTCCGGGGCAGCGGGGGCGCTGGGGTCGGCGGTGCTGCGCGGGGGAGCCCCGGGTCCCCGTCCCCGGCAGGGCGGGCTGGAGCATCTCCCCCGCACAGCCCCTGTCCGGGGAGGCTGCGGCTCCTGAGGGCCCCCGAGCACTTCCACGCGGTGGGATCGGCATCCTTGTGCCCCCGGAGAGACAGAGCTGTCAGAGCTGCCAGAGCCCGGGGCATTTTGCACGGCCAGAGGGATTCCCGGGAAGCCCAGCTTCATATCCCCGGGCAGAATCCACTGCTGTGGGCAGGGCTGAGGGCAGAGCTGCGGACAGCGTCCTTCAGGTATGAGCACACCTCGGGTATGAGCCTCCCTCAGGTGTGAGCATGCCCCTGTGGTACCCTGAGCTTGGGCACACGTGAGGGATGCTGCTGTTACCAGGGGAGTGCTGTTAGCTGAAGGATTCTGGTACCACGGGGACAACAACTTGGTGCCCATAATGACATCCCATGGGACATTTAATTCCCATTTGAAATGTTCCATTGGCCTCCCAGACCTCCCCTCCATGAGGATCTCTTCCCCCAGGCTGGCCAAGGCAGCAGCAGGGACATGAGCAGCACCAAAGGCAGAGGAAAGGTGCCCCACCTGCTTCACCTCCTGCCTTGCCCCTGGCAGCACTGGGGTGTCCTTTGAGGCTCCTGCATCACCCCTTTTACTGTGCCAGGCAGAGCCTCCTCCCTTCCCCTCCCACCCCTCTAGTCAGGCTGTCAAACCACACTCTTTGTTTGTTTTAAAAATACAAACTCGCCTCCAAAAACTCTGGTGAAACTCGTGGAAACCAGAAGAGGAGGGAAGGGAAAGCAAAAGAGCTCCACATCTTGTTATGTAAAACCCTGGTGGTGATTCAATCACTCTGATGATCCTTAGAGTCTGACTCATCATTTTTTTAAAACACTCAGGGTCGGTGAGATAAGGATTTACTGCTGCTGCTCTCCAGCAGCAAACTACTGCTTCCCCTCTTGGAAACTGGCAGCAGGATGGGGCAGAGGCTCCTGGCCCATCTCCACACCCCATCCTGCAGCTCTCTTTGTCCACCTGGGTGGTCACTGCAGAGACAGGCGTAGGGGAGCTGGGGTTTCAATTTCTAATTAATCCAAATTAAGCTGTCCTGGGAAAGACAGCCAGCGTCACTCCACCCTCATTCTCCGGTCTCATGAGCCCAGCCTCTCACCCTTTGCCAGGGCACATCACACATGAGCCATATCCCGTGTTTCAGGAAATAATGCCATGTCCCATCCCCTCCACCCACAGCTTCCCTCCAGCCATGGGAGAGGCCTTGCAGGGACACCCAGGGGCCCTCCTGCTGCCCAGGAGCTGCTGCCACGCCCGGGGAGCTGCCAGTGGCCATGCTCAATGCAAGATGACCCTCACCACCACCACCAGCATGGCCCAGGCTTTCTTCTGCCTCCTGCTCTGCATCCCCTGGGGCAGCTCCTGCCCCCCCAGCTGCCAGTGCACGGAGCGGGCTGGGGCCAAGGCTGTCCTCTGCAGCTCCCAGCACCTGCAGGAGATCCCCAAGGACATCCCCAGAGACGTGGTGTTCCTCAAGCTGGATGCCAACAGCATCACCAGGATCCCCAGCAACGCCTTCAGGCACCTCTCCCACCTGGAGGAAATCGACCTGTCCGGGAACGCCATCGAGAAGATCGACAGGGCGGCTTTCAGAGGGGTGGCGGCCGGGCTGCGGAGCCTCGACCTCTCCGGCAACCGCATCCGCAGCATTCCCAAGGAGGCGCTGCTGGCTCTCGGCGCCAAGCTCCGGCTGGCCAACAACCCCTGGCACTGCGAGTGCGCCCTGCAGGAGGTGCTCTGGGAGGCGCGGCTGGACCCCGACTCCGTGCGGGACATCACCTGCCACACGGCCCCGCGGCAGGAGTACGTGGGCAAGCCGCTGCTCCAGGTGCTGCACGCCGGCGCCAACTTCTGCAGCGTGCGCCAGAGGAGCACGGACGTGGCCGTGCTGGTCACCATGTTCGGCTGGTTCGCCATGCTCGTCGTCTATGTCATCTGCTACGTGCGCCACAACCGGGAGCGCTCCTGCGGCCACCGGGAGCACCCGCCGGCACTGCCGGGCGCTCGGGGCCGTGCAGAGACCTCCAGCACTGCCCTGTAGTGAAGGCTGGCTGCCAGCTCCCAGCATCTTCACAGGGAACCCATGGCAGAGACCTCCAGCACTGCCCTGTAGCGAGGGCTGGCTGCCAGCTTCCAGTATCTTCACAGGGAACCCATGGCAGAGAGCACCAGCACTGCCCCAAAGGGCAGGGCTGGGTGCCAGCTTCAGGCTTATCCACAGGGAGCCCATGGCAGAGACCTGCAGCACTGCCCTGTAGTGAGGGCTGGGTGCCAGCTTCAGGCTTATCCACAGGGAGCCCATGGCAGAGACCTGCAGCACTGCCCTGTGGTGAGGGCTGGGTGCCAGCTTCCAGCATCTTCTCGGTTTGGAAAGCCAGGTGTCTGCTAAGGAAGGCAGGAGTCTCCCCTGAAATGGAGAATGCAAACCTCCTCCCTCCGAATTGCTATGAATTTAAAATTAAGGGGGTCTCATACAAAAATGGGAGCAGGAAATAATAGTTCTTTACTAGGGAAGAAAAATAAAAGGATAAAATAAACAATGCAGTAAACTAGAACAGCACTGACAGAGCCAGAGCACAGCCTGACACCCTGTGGGTCAGAGTGTTGGTAGCAGTGCAATTGGAATTGTGGCTGCAGCCCTCCTGCAGTGCCAGGGGTGGCTCTGCTGGAGCAGGGATCCTGGAGAAGGGTGCAGTCTGCCTCTGAAGATCCAGTGGGAGAGGCAGCTGCTGCTCCTCTGGGAAATCCAGTGAAGAAGCCATGCTGGTGTTCCACAATCTCCAGATTATATCTGGGTAGGAATGCTTGGCTCCTCCCTCTGGGCTCACATCTCCCAATGGGATGCTGTAGTTCTTATCAGCCATGCAGTGACATTCAATAACCTGTTATCAGCAGGTGTCCCTCCCGAGGGAGGAGTGGGTGTGATCACTGAGAGAGAGAGAAAAGGCAAACTGCCCAGCTGACACAAGACAACTGCCATACAGATGGTAATAGAATACATCTTGCCTTGCAATCTGGAACAACAGGGAACCCATGGCAGAGAGCATCAGCACCACCCCAAAGGGCAGGGCTGGCTGCCAGCTTCAGGCTTATCCACAGGGAGCTCATGACCACCTGGTGGGCATCAAAGCTTCCCTGCAGGATTCTCCAGTGCTTTCTTCAGACCAGTGCCACCAATACCCCCTCCTCAGCGAGGCTGGACTGAGTGTGAGCAGATGACATGGGACACCCCACGTGGGCCTGTCCGTGGTGACCAGGTTGTGGGGACAAACAGCCCCAGGCAGAACCTTTTTCCCTGCCAGAGCTGGGCTCGCAGGGAATGCAGCCCCAGGCACACACTTGGGGTTGGGAGAGATGGGTAGTGGGGCCAGGAGGTCCCCGGGGTGCAGAGGGGTCACCCCATCCTGGCTCCAGTGGGGCATCAGCCTTGCCAAGGGCAGGACAGCCTCCCCAAGGCCCTCAGCACCAGGGGGACTCCAACCCCTTTGTTTTCTCAATAAAGGCCTGCACTTAGGAAAAGCCCTCAGGGTTTGTGCTGTGCTGGGAGATGAGTGTCCAGGGAGGGTGGTGGTGCTCGTGGTGCTTGGGGGGCTTATCCTAATCCAATCTCTCCCAAAGGAGACCAGCCTAAATTCAATGTACCAGCACAACTCCCATTAGGTGCCATCCCCCCCCACTCTCAGCTGAGTCTCCAGCAGGGACCAGCTGCCCAAATACATCTGGTCTGGCCTTATCTTGCCCTTCTCAGGCTGAATTAGAGTTGTTGCTCACAGCTCAGTGATGGAAGCAAATCAAATTCTCCCTTTTTTCACAAGGGAGAAATGGTCCTTCCTGGCAGAGCCAGCTGCAGCTGCACTGAACAGGGAGAGGAGGGAGGGATGCAGAGGCTCACCCTGCAGGTCTGGACCCTGCAAAGGCTCAGGATGTGACCCCCAGCCCTTCTTGATGGGGCTGGCACCTCCTGAGTGCTCCCCAGTGCCGAGGTGGGTGGCCCAGCTCAGCAGGAATCCTGGCTCTGGGGAAGGCTGAGAGGTGCTCTGGGACACTCAGGTGAGGCAGTGGGTCCTGGGTGGGGGGGAACAGGGGGGCACCCCCACCCCAGCACACTTCTGTGGTCAGGACCACCTTGTTCTCACTGGGCTGCCCATGGCCATGGCCATTCAGGGGTGACTTGCTGGGTGAAGGGATGCCTCTGCCATGGGCAGAGCAGCTGGGTTACCCACGTGGAGAAAGGCTGGGTGCACACAGTTTATTAGAGCTCTGGTTAAGCAAAAGAGTCCCCCCACAGCAAAGGTGAGGAAAAGAAAAGAGGCCACAGTTTCACCTGAAGCAGATTTGGGTTTTTCCCACTCCCGTGGTAGCTGGATGGGTCCAAATGCAAAGCAGGTTTTCTCAGGGGTCCCTAACCCCAGGCATGGACCAGCAAGGACCAGCTCTGGCCCTGGAACACAGCAACAGCTCTGTACAACACACACAACACTCATTGAGGGAGACCCAGCCCAGAGTGGGAGGGTGGGCAGGCACTGTGGCAGTGGCACGAGGGTGACATGAAGAATGGCTGCAATGTCAAACCAGATGTCCTCAGGAACATCACAGCCCCAGGCAGGCAGAGCCAAGCCTGGACACACTTTTCCCCACAATTTCTCACAGGTTTACTCCCCTCTGCCATGCACCCATCCCAGCAGCTCCTGCTCTGCTCTGCCTCTTCCTTCCCTGGCTTTGTGCAAGCTTTGGCCACAGCCGCTGGCAGCTCTGGGTCCCTCCTGGGGACTGGAAATCGCCAAGCACCATGATCCTGCTAAGCCAGGGGATGCACCCAGGCTCCAGCAACCTTGGCTAGGACACGGCTCTGGAGCGAGGTGGCAGAGCTTTCCCGGGAGAAACAGCCCCTGGACAAGGCTGCAGGGAGCCCTGGAGCTCCCTCCTCCTCCTCCTCCTCCTCCTCCTCCTCCTCCTCCCTTCCTGCAGAGAATACAGCCAGCCACTGCCCGGCTGATGCTGCAGCCATTCCTGGGCTCCGTGTCCATCTGCACCGATGGGCTGAGCGTGTCTCAGGTGGTTTTCAGCTTGAGCACCTTGGAGAGCGGCTCCTTGGCGCTGGAGTAGAGCAGGAAGGAGCCCTCGGCGGTGTGGAACGCCTCCCAGTCTCTGCAGCCCACCGTGGGGAGCTGGTGGGCTGCCACGAAGCCTTCGTAGCCTTGCCACCTGCACAGGGAGGGCAGTGAGATCCTGGGGGGTGGGGTGGGCACCTGGGAAGGGCAGGGGAGCTGAGCCATGGGGCTGCCATCTCCCTGCTGTGGTTCAGGGTGGGATATCCCTCACTGGGGCTTCCCATCCCTGCCTGAAAACAAGGAATAATGCTACCCACCCTCCCCGGGCAGGTGCAGCGGGGTGTGCCCGGGGTTGTTCCTGCTGGGAGCAGCCCCCCAGGGCCCCCCTGCAGTACCTGTAGATGATGCTGTTAACAGAGAAGGTGAAGCCATCGAAGGAGTTGGCCACCACCAGGAAAGAGTCGTCTCCCACCGAGAAGAACTCCCAGTCCAGGGCACTGGGGAGGGAATGAGCAGAGGGACAGGTGAGATGACCCCCGTGTGGCCACCCCACCCCAGTCTCTGACACCCTGAGGACACACACAAAACCCTGCTCTTCCCCCTAGGCTGGTCCTGAAAGAAATCCACGCTCATTCCCAAATCTAGGCCCTTCTCCCAGCTCCCACTGGGAGATGGTGCCAAGGAGCCATCACCCATCACCCTCCCCACCAGTCCCAGCCCCTGGGAGTGTGAAGCCTGCAGGAACCCTCCAGGAGACAAGCAAGTGTAGCTTTAAACTGAGAAAAGAGAGGCTCTGGCACAGGCTGTCCAGAGCAGCTGTGGCTGCCCCAACCCTGGAAGTGTCCAAGGCCAGGTGGGACAGGGCTTGGAGCAACCTGGGCTAGTGGAAGGTGTCCCTGCCCATGGCAGGGGTTGGGATGAGATGGGCCTTAAGGTCCATTCCCACCCAAACCATTCTGGGATTCAGTGAGACCTCTGGGTTGCTCAGGGAAAGGGCACAGACCAAAGAGCACCCTGAATCCTTGCACAGGTACCTGTAGGTGAGAAGGTCCTGGAATTTAACAAACATCTGGGCCGTGATGTTCAGCTCATAGATGGAGGAGTTGATGGCATAGAAGTTGGAGGGTGCTGGCATCCCACTGTCATAGCTGTGGCTGTTGGCAACAGCCAGGAACACTCTGTCCCCAATGTGGAAAACCTCCCAGTCAGCTGCACCAAATGTCTGCGGGGAAGGAGGCCATGAGGAGCTGGATGTGGCTGCCCTGTCTAAACACAGAGGTGGGGGGACTGAGGAGCAGTGGCCAAGCCTTACCAGGATAGACTGGAAGAGCTGGAAAGAGCCCCTGAGCCAGATGTAGATGTGTGAGTAGATCCTGGTGGACGTGCCATTGAATGTGTTAGCTACAGCCAGGAAGGAATATGGTCCAATGGTGAAGAACTCCCAGTCGTAGGCTCCAGAGGTAGGAATGGTCTGGTTAGTTTCAAACAGCCCTGTCCTGGGGTTCCACCTGTATATCACACTGTCTATATTGTGGTTGTTGCCTGGGGGAGACAGATGTGCACCATGAGGGAAAGCAATTCCTGCTTTGTGTAGGAAACAAGACCCCAAAACAGGCTCATGAATATTTACCAGCAGGTCACAAGGCTCTTTGCAAGTGACCTGCTGCTCCCCAGGAAGCAGCCAAAGAGATTCTAGAGCCTCCATCCCTACCTAAAGACCCCCCTCCACCCCTACCCAGTGTCTCCATTCCTAGAGCCTCCACCCCATGGAACACACCAACAGCCTGGCCCACGTGCAAGTAGAAAAAAGGTCTCAGAATTTTCCACTGCAAGAAAACTGAAAAACAACTTCTAACTTAAACTGTACTGTACTAACTTTAGTGATTGGAGAATGGTAACATGAACATGGTAATGACAGTAGTTATGGTAGGCTATAGATAAAAGTTAAGATACAGATTGGTTCTACTGTATGAAGATGCTCAGCAAAGAGAAGTATAAAATGCATTGTGAGCTAAACTAAGGGTGTCCAGGCCTGCCTGCAGCTAGAGCTGACAGCTGTGGGCACAGCTCTGTCACCCACCACCCTGGGCTGCTGTAATGTCTTGGATGCAATAAACTGCATTTTGTATCCAATAAACTGCATTTGGAAGAGCTGCCTGGAGTCCCACATCTCTCATTTCGGCTCTTACACCAGACACCCCCTGCAGGGAGCACTGAGGGCTGGCTACCTTCTCTGTGGTTGACCACAGCCAGGAAAGCCTCTCCCTGGATGACAAAGGCCTCCCAGTCCCGGGCGCTGTGCGTGCTGATGCGCTGGTACGCGAGGAACTTCTCCTTCCTGCGGCTCCACTTGAAGATCACTGAGAACTCCTGGCCCCTCTCATTCTGCTCAAAATTCGCCACTGCCAGGAAGATCTGGAAAAGGAAAAGCCAGGATGGCATGGGTTTCTCCTCTCAAAGCAGCACAGAGAAGAAAAGGCAGGGGGAGGTGGGATGGAGGTGGCTGGTGTGGGATGAGATGGCCCTGGCCGGGGTCCTTGAGCTGTCCCCAAGCAACACAAAGTGGGGACAGGGACCCAGTGGCCTGTGGGGGTCCTAGTGCGTGGCAGGGGCACAACTGGCAGCCAGGAGCTCTTAGACAAGGAGAGGGAGAGCTGAGCTGTCTGCACTCACAACCTCCAGCGCCAGGAATGGGGAGCATGGACACAAAAGGCACTGGGGAAGGAAGGAGGTTCAGCTGACAAACCCCCCTGGAAGTAAAGGTGGTTCAGAAGAAAAAAATGCAGGTATGATGATGATAACAATGACAATAATGATAACAATTCCCTGAGACAAGACATTTTCCAGACCAAGAAACCCCTGTGAAAGTGTAAGAGGCAAGAGTGGTGCAGCAGAGGTGGCCAAGTGCAAAGCAGGGAGCACATCTGAGCTCTGTCATGCTGTGCCACCCCAGTGTCCTTCCCATGGAGCAGGAGAGATTACACCCCAGTTTGGGCCACAAAGAGGCACAGGACCACAGCCCACAGAGAGGAAAGAGTCAGTGGAGGTGTCTCCTGCCTCCTGGCCTGTACAGAACCACAGCTTTGTTCAGCCAAGGAGCAGCCACCCCCAAGGACAAGTGCTGGGCTGTCCCCCTGTCCCCCCACAAAAGGTGAATTCCCATCTCTGCTCTCTCTGCAAGCACCAGTCCAGGGAGCCCATTTGGGGCAGCTCCAGGAACAGTTTCAGTGGGAAGAGAAAACCCTGGGGACAAAGCCAGAAGGGGTCACGACAGAGGGGGAGCAATCCCAGCTTCCCTGGGAGCCCTGCACAGAGCTGGCTCTCAGCAGATGGCTTTCCTGGGCTCCTCCAAAGTGCTAAGCAGCTTCCCAGGGAGAGGAACCAGGCAAATCCTCTGCTCAAGCCCCAAGGCAGATTGCCCATGGGAGAAGAGGCAGCTCTGAATTCCTGGAATAATTTAAAAGCAAGAGAGTTTAAAAATGCAACAGGTTGGACTCAGTGGGTCTCGAGAGGGAACTGCAGGCCCTGATAGCTCTTTAAGACCACAGGCAGTTCTCTGAGAGGCAGCTCCCCATATTCTCCAAACCTATATTCCCTAAAGCACGCCCAAGACTCCAGGCTCCAGAGAACCCAGCGCTGGGCACCTGCAGTTGAATATTCTGCAACACGGGGGCACCTTCCTGGCAGCCTCACCTTCTTCCCAATGGTGAAATACTTCCAGGACTGGGCCTGGTGAGTGGGGATGTTCTGGTAGTGCACAAACTTGCCATCAGTCCACCTGTAGATGGCCGAGCCCGGGGGTGTCAGCCGGTTGGCCGTGGCTGCAAACAGCCCCAGCCTGGGGATGGAGAACACCTCAACGCCCATCGTCTCCGAGTTGGTCACCAGCTTCTGGTGCTCCTCCACGTAGTCCAGCCTGGGTTGGACTGGGAGACCACAAAAAAAGAGGGATGGGGTTAGAACCAGGTGGTTTTTAGCTGGAGAGGAGCCCCACGGGCTGGCTTAGTGTGGGTATTTTTGCCCGCCACGAAGGAGAATCTGATATCCATGGATATCTGAAGGTTAATTAATTACTTTATTATACTGTATTATTCTGTACTATGTTACATTACATCTAAACTGCGCCTGCCAAGCACTCAACTGCCCAGCATTGTAGCCATGATATTTTCTGAAAAATCCCTTTGACAGGATTTTTTCTCCTGAGAAGTTGAGAGACCTCAGAGGAAAAAAAAAAAACTATAATTATCTGCTGCTGGGGAATGCAACAGGGGCATCTTTGATTGGTCTCATGTGGTTGTTTTTCATTAATGGCCAATCACTGTCCAGCTGTCTCGGACTGTCTGGTCAGTGACCAGATTTTATTATCATTCCATTTCCTTTTCCTTTCTGCCTTCTGATGAAATCCTTTCTTCGGTTCTTTTAGTATAGTTTTAATATAATGAATATCATAAAATAATAAATCAGCCTTCTGAAACAGAAGTCAACATGGAGACAAGATTCTCATCTCTTCCCTCACCCTGGGACTCCTGTGAACACCACCACACAGAATCTCCTGACTGCCAGCCCACAGTCCCAACACACACCTGGATTCATTCAGTTGGTCAATTAATCAAAACACTCACACCAGAATCCAATCACCAATAATTCCCCTCAGGTAAACACTCTTGCACGGTGCATTCCACTTGTGAACAACACAGGAGCAGTGAATGAGATAAGAATTGGTTTTTCCCTTTCTCTGAGGTTCAGAGGATGTGAAACCCAGAAATATCCTTGGGAAGAATTGTGCCTTGCTTTTCTCTGTGAAGAGAAATGTGCTGACCCTGGCTCAGTGGCACCTGCTGCTGTGCAGAGCTTTGTGGGGCACATGGAGGTCCTGGTGCCACTGGGGGTGAAGGGCCAGACCTAGGGATGGGAAGAGGCTGACTGCAGCACATCCAGCCCTGTTCTCCAGCAGAGAGCACAGCTGTGTCCTTTGGGAGCAGGAAAGAGCCCCATGGCACGGATTTTGATCCCTTTGATGTATTTATCCTCAGGAGAACAAGGAGGAGATGACAGCGGGAGAGTTAGGGAAGGCTAAGGCAGAATTCATGCCAGGAATTGGAGCAGAAACCTCCAGAGTGGCCCTGATGTCAGGCAGATGGGCCCTGGAAGGGACAAATAACAGAAGGGGCAGTGTTGGGGGCACCAAGGGGCACAGGTCAGTAAGACCCCAGCATGAGCTCTCCTTGGGGAAACAGGGACACTGTGCCAGTCCTGATGGCTTCCAGAGGTAGGGAAGGACAGGGGTTCCAGTCACTGCTAGCTGCTGTGGGGAACAAATGGCTCATCCAAACCCAGAAATATGCTGGGAGAGGAGGGAAGGGAAGGACAGTTCAGTTAAGGACTTATCCCATCCTCCATGTCCTCGACAGGGATCCTGGGAAGACAGCCTGGAGTGAGTGAGAGAGTGCCAGTGGATGAAATCCATGTCATTACTGAAGAACACCCATCCAACCCAGGCTCTGGTTGCCTTTCCCACCTTGGTACTCCCACTGATTTCCTTGCAAAGTGTCCCAGCGTGGCCTAGATGACACTGAGACCTGTGTGTGCCACCCTCCCAATCACCCCCACTATTTCTGGCAGCTTTTGGGTCTCTTTGTTTCCCCTTATCCACCCCACAAATGCTTCAGCACTGGGCCAGCACCCCAACACCCCGAGCATGGCTCTCTGTGGGGTGAGCTGTCCTGCTCAGCCAGGTCAGGAGATCAGAAAATTCCCAGGAGGGACAGGTAATGTGGAGAAGCACAGTGGCACTTGAATCCAGAGGTGCTCTGGAAGTGCCATGGGCACTGAGAGCAAAGCAAAGCCTGGCCAAGCAGGGCAGAGACAGGGGCACACCCCAGCCCCTCACTGCTGCTGATTCCCATCCCAAAGTGGTCCCGAGGGCAAATCTCAGCTCCTGCTCTGCTGCAAGGGTCTCCTTCCCTCCCTCGGAGTGCCAGAGCCTCCCCAGGGGTACCTTCCAGCATGGAGAGCCAGGTGCTGCCGTTGCAGAGGTAGAGCCCTCGGCGGGAGGCGTTGAACCAGAACTGAGCCTTCTCCTGCCTGGAGCAGCGGGGCCGGGCCCCCAGGGTCACCTTCATGTCAGTCTCTGGGCACGGAGAGGAGCCAGGAGCCTCTCAGTGCACACAGTGCAGGAGCAGAGAGGCAGGAGGGGCAGACATCCCGCCCTCATCCTGATGATGGGCCTGGGGCAGTGGGGAAAATGGAATCCCAGCACAAATCTGGGACAACCCTGTGTGGGACCACTGACATGAGCCCAGGAAGCCAGGCAGGGCCACCCTGTCTGTTCAGGGAGATTTTGGACAGGGATCCCCACACACACACACGCTGAGAGTGCTGGGAACAGGAACACCCTCCTCCCCTCTGCTCCTGCTTCATTCCCTGACCCTTCCTCCCAGAGGTGGAGGAGGCCAGCAGAGCCTGCCAGGGGGCACTGACCGTAGGGGTATTGGAGCACCTCGTTGCTCACTGCCTTGGCAGGGACATCCTGCAGGACACTGGGGACAGAGAGCGTTGCTACTTTGAAGTTCACGGTGTGGCATATCCGGGGGGTGGCATCAGCTCCTGGCAGCAGGACAAGCTGTCTCAGCAAGCCCTGCAAAAGTGGGAGCAGAGGGATGGAGACCAAGTCCCACAGATCACAGGATGGGAGCTGCAGGTAATTTGTGCCTTGGATTTCCTGCCTGACTTCTGCTTGTTGCCCTCCCTCCTGGGATGCAGAAGTGCCCACGGGATTCGTGCACATCTGTCAGATCCCAGATGCCCAGCTGGTGTAAGGAGAGCACTGGCACAGGGCTTGGAGCAGCTGCCTTGCAGTGCCTCCACATGGGAGGGACCCACAGGAGGGACCCACAGGAGGGACTCTGCCTCCTGTGCCGTGTCCCAAGCCCTGCCAGCACAGGGGACTGACTGTGGGTCACCCCACAGGGAGCCACGAGCAGCCCTGAGCCCACCTGGGCACCCAGGGGGAGCCCACAGCAGGGGCACCTACCGTGAACACCCCTTTCCTCCTCCTCCTGTTGCCCAGGTAGAAGCTGGCTCTCCTCACCGACAGCGAGGCTGGAAATGGTGTCTCCACCACCCTGGGGATGGGCAGAGAAGATGTCTCACAGAAGAGAACAATTTCAAAGCATCTGCTGGTGGCCACAGGAGATGTGGGTTAAAAGGGAAAATAATCTAGGTGTCAGCTCTTAATTGGACAGTTTAGCCTTAAAAGACCTTGTAACAAGAGATTGTTGGCCATTTAGTGCCTTCTAAAGAAAAGCTGCTGAGCTCACAGCAGTGAGACTGTTTTACTGCTAAGAAATAATAAACACTTGAGTCTGAACACGAATTACTGTCTCAAGTGCCTTCAATCCAGACCCAGACAAACCCACAACTGGGACCCCACAGTGGAAGGACATCACCCTGCCCACCTTGCTGAGCCCCCCAACCTACACGTCCTTGGGGACGCTGCAGTCCACCGTCAAGGAGAAGGACTGGCCGGAGACAGCCAGGATGAGCGTGTGCCACTGGCTGTCGGAGAGGGACACGTTGGGGAAGGTGACGCGGGTCTGCCAGCCTCCGGCGCGCTCCTGGCTCCAGAAGAGGAAGTGCAGCTTGTCGGGGGCGTAGCGCAGCCCCACCAGGACGCTGGGGCTCTCCTCCACCATCAGCGTGAAGATGTACTCGTTCCTCTGCGGGAGGGCACGGGCTGGCACCTGCGGGGCCGTGCCGTGCCGTGCCGTGCCCAGCGGTGCCCGCGCTCACCTTGGCGGGGCGGCGCAGCGCCCGCAGCGTGACGATGATGCTGAACTCCTCGGGGAAGCGATCGCAGTGGATGAAGAGCCGCGAGGCGGGGAAGGCCAGGGCGCGGGGCCGCGATGCGGAGAGCTGCAAGCCGAGCAGCCCCTGCACCTGCAGGACCCGCATGCCGCGGGCCAGCCCCCCGGGCGGCACCGCCTCCGACAGGATGTCCAGCGGGCGCAGGTCTGTGCCGAGAGACAGCGGAGGGTTTTGGATGGGGGTACCCGGCGCTGGCCGAACCGCAGGAGCCTGCCAGCCCTTGCCTGGGGTCTGCCCCGAGCCCCCGCTCCGGGGCCACAGGCGAGATTTGCTCAGACACAAGGCTGGCATCTCCATGGCCGCAGCAGGACCAGCGAGGGCGCAGAACCGTCTCACTGATGCAGCTCCGAGCGCGGACTCTGGAGCTGGAACCTGCCAGCCGGGCACCCCCGGGCTGCCCGCGGCTCCCTCGGGATCCACCGGCACCAGCAGGCAGGGATGCGGTGCCACCGACCTGCTCGCAGGGCAGCCAGCCGTCCCCATGCCTGTCCACAGGGCAGTGGGGACAGCTCCACCCCTCCGGTCCCGTTCGGGCTCTCCCAGCCCAGCCCTAATTGCACACACGCACACGCACTCTCCCAGCAGGCACCAAAACCACTCATTATAAATAATTACCCTTTCCCCAGAGAAGAGAACGCCGTGCCCAGCCCCAGGGCATCGCCCCGGTGAGAGCACACAGCACAACAGCGCCAGAAAGTGCCACCCCACGGAACACTGCCAGGTCCAGCATCGTGGCACAGGAAGGGCTGGAGCAGCTGTGGGAACTTCTCCTGGCCTGGGATCCTCCTGGTTTTATTTTTGAATGGTTTTCTGGCAGAGAGGGGAGATGGTGCCCGAGAGATGAAGCAGCACTTGGCTGCACTGAACATCCCTGATTCCGTCCCACCCCACTGAGACCTGGCTTTTAGCTCCAATTTGTAATAATAAATCCGGGCTGCTGGGGCACAGCAGGAGGGCTGGGAAGGAGGGAGCTGCGAGCAAGGCTGGGCTGTGTGTCTGAATCCAAACCAGCTGCAGAAGGGAAGAGCTTCCTCCAGACACGCCTGGCCAGCGCCGTTCCAGGTGGGCAGAGCGAGGAGGAATCTGCTCATGTGGCTCCATCCCGACCAGAGCAGGGAGATGGGTGAGGTCCTTCCCACCGTGGCAGCTCTGTGTGCCCCCTGCCCACCTCTCTGCTGGTTTAAGCTGTTCCTAAAGCAAAGTCCTGGTGGGGGAGGTTAACTGGAACAGCTTATTTCAGAAATGCATCACTCGGGCAACGGCCAGTTCCTGTTTTCCCCAGCAAAAAGGACAAGCTGAACTCAGGCTTAGATTTGCAGGAGGGGTTTAGGAGCCCCCAGCTGCCCCTGAGATGCTGAGGATGAGCTGGGGGAGAGCTCAGCTGGGGCTGGAGGTTGTGGGCCTGGAAGGGGCCAAATCCTAAAACCAAACCCAGATCCCTAAATCCAAAGCTCTGCCTCCCACATCCATCACTGCTAAGGCTGGCAGAGCAGCTGGGGTGCTCCAGCCCAGCTTGGCCGGCACAGGTGGCATCAGAGGGCCCCGTGCTGGGGTCCCCAGGACGATGCTGGGGGTTCAGCACCCCCAGGACCCCCCAGCCAAGGCTGCCTGGGGACAGCAGGGACATTCCTAGAGACTGCAGCCCCTCAGGGAGGAAGCAGTGGGCAGAAACTCTCCAATCCCTCCCTGTTTTTCTTCTCACATCACCTGGGCTGTAACAAAAAGCAAAATACAATTGCCATCCAACTGGGACAAGCCCTAAGCACGGAGAGCCTGGGCCCAAAGCAGCCCCAAAAGCTGAGCTCAGGGAGCTCTGCCCACCCAGCACAGGCGAGGGGAGGGGATGGCAGAGCCGGGGCACCGGGACCCTCTTTGGCTCGGGAAGTGACACCGGAGCTGCCGGCTCCGGCCGGGGATGGTGGGACGGGAGGGTGGGGATTGTGCCTGTCAGGACACAGAGTCCGGGCAGGAGGGACTTTCCAGGGGGACTTCATGGCTCTCTTCTTCTTCCAGTCCTTCCCCTCCCCTCTGCTTCCAGCGGAACCTGGGACAACGCCTGTGCAGCAGGGACAGACAGAGCTCTCCCCACAGCTCCCAGAGGGCTGGCTGCTCCCCTGTTGGCACTGTGGGGGCTGCAGGCACAGCAATGACCCCACACCCTGCCACCATCCGTGGGTGATGGCAGCCTGCAGCACCTGAGGCATCACTGAGCACCGAAACACCGCGGCTGGGCTGCCGGGAGAGGCTGACCCACAGGGGCATGCCCCCCAAAACACAGCACACCACCTGGGCTTTGCCCCGGCAGCGTGGGGAGCATCCCAGCCCCGGCAGCAGCCCCGTCCCGGCAGGTGAACACACCTGGCCCCGGTGCAGACCCGCCCTCGGCTCCTACCTGTGCAGTGCTGCCAGGTCCTGCCCGCCCGGATGAAGCCCCCGCCGCTGGCCCAGCGGAGCAGAACCACCCAGAGCAGCAGTGGCACCGACATCGGGGCCTGCCCTGGGGGGGTCCATACACCGGGACCCCCCCGCTGTCCGCTTCGCCCTGCCCCGGCTCGGCTCAGCGCCCCGGGGGCTCTGGCATGCCCCGCGGCGGGACCCCCCGAGCCCCCGGCACCGCTCCCCGGGGCCGTGTCACCCCCGGCTGCCGCAGCCCGGCTCTCTGCCCATGCCCTGCCTGGGCATCGCCCCCGGGGGCACGGCCGGGGGGCTCCTGGGGGGCTCCCGGGGCGGCCGGCGAGGCAGTGCCGGCTGCAGCCTGCACACAGACATTTAAATGAGAGGTCGGTGGTGGGAGAGGAGGAGTCCCGGCTCCTCCGAGAGCTTTTATCTTTTGCCCAACCCTCTGGAAGGCGGCTTTGGGGAGGGATTTTTTAATCTTTTTTTTTTTTTTTTTTTTTTGCTTGCTTTCTTTGCTTCCTTTCGTTTTTGGTGATTCATTTTTCTGGGCTCACATGGGAGTAGGTGAGAGATTCACCCCTGCCTGGAGAGAACCCGGTGGGAACCCTCCTGCCCCTAAGTGCATTGGTTTTCAGCTTGTATTGGATGAGAGACCTTCGGATCCCTCTGGACCACTCCACCGTGGCCAGATCCCAAAAACTGGGTATTTTTCCCTCAGAATTGTCCCAGGCAGGTGATGCACATCCCATGCCCCAGGCAAGGCTCCATCCCAAGGGCCAGCCACCAGACCCAGCCATCCAGCCCTGCCACAAAAATGCCACCGATTCAGAAACCCTCCAGGTTCTGCTGCTGCAAGGGAAGCATCAGCAGTGGGAAAGCTCCCTGCACACAGTGAGCTCTGCTGGGCTCCACCAGCCACAGAACCAGTGTCTTCCCTTCCCCAAACAATTGAAACAGGCTCCCACCCCCCTTGTGCCCACAGTCTTCCTGCGAGGCGAGCGCTGGAATGGAAAGCGGATGCCGAGGACCGAACGCCAAAAATTGTGTTGCAAACTGGGGGTTTTGTCAGCAAGGAAGAGCCAGAGCCGGACCCACAGCCGTGTTTGCTGTCAGTCTGTCCTCACCCCGAAGTGCTGGGGCTGAGAGTGCAGCCCAAGGAGTGCAGCCCAGGGTGGAGAGCAGCACCATGCCCACACCTTGGTCCCGCAGCCCAAGAGGAGCTGTGCTGAGCCCCAGGAAGCCCGAGACACCAGAACGTTGGTGCCTCTGTCTCAGAGCTGGAGAGTGGCTGTGTGTCTGTCCAACAGCCCTAGCAGGGCTGCATGGAGCTCCCCCCTCCAAACAGCCTCCCTTGGGGCAGCCCCCAAATTAGAGTTCTACCAGGATCGTGCTTAAACAGGGCTTGACCTCTCTGCAAGAGATGAAACACTGCTGTCTCCTCATCCTCATCTTCATCCTCATCCTCATCCTCATCCTCATCCTCATCCTCATCCTCATCCTCATCCTCATCCTCATGCTAGGGATGGTGTCCAGTGGCACAGCCATAACCAAACCTGGGGGTCCCAAATGGTAGATGAGGGTCCTGAATGGCACCTGGGGGCCCTGAATGGCACCTGGGGGCCCTGAATGGCAGCTGCTGGAGGTGAACACAAGGCATGCAGGAGGACAAACCATCCCATCTCCCCTGACAGGCACAGTCCCTGCTGATACTCCTCACAGCCCTGGGGGCACCCACCAGGGCTGGGACTGGGAGTTGCCTCACTGGAACCCCAGGCCATCTCCAGGATGGAGGCTGGTGTTCCAAGCATGTCTGGCAGAGTGGTGTGCACTGGAGGGAAGGCTCCTGTCAGGTTGGAACTGGGGAAGGCATCACAAACAAGAATCTGAGCCTCCACATTTCCCAGGGCTGCACACATGTGTCAAGTTAAGCGTGCTTTGGGAGCTGGCTTTGGGAACTGCCCTGAGCAAGGGATGGATTTGGGGAAGGCTCCTGCTGAGGCTCTGCAAGGGTCCAGGGAGGGAGGGAAAGTCCTGGCAGAGATTCCAAGTCCATTGGTTTTTCAAAGGGGATGCAGCTACCTTCCAGTGCTTTCTTGGCCAAAAAAAACCAGTCAGTGGGGACATCCTCAGAGCCAAGGACAAGCTGTGGGTGCTCCCTCGAGACACACAGGGGAGGGGACCTCCAGGCAGGAGGTGGAGGGACTGATGATGAGCACAGAGGACATGGTGGGCTCAGGCTGCTGTTCAGCCACGTAAATGAACAGTCTCCAGGTGAGGACAGGGACTTTGGAGGCCCTCAAGGGTTTTCCCCCTCCCTGGGTGGGGATGCTGGCGTGGCAGGAGATGGTGGAGGGGCTCGGCCAGGGCTGGCGCGTTGCTCCCTGCCTGGGGATCCCAGCTGTGATGTGAAGTAAGGACAGGGACACATCGCGCCCTGCTGTCACATCGGGTCCAGGACCTGCTCCGTGTCCCCAGGACAGTAGGAAGTGGTCTGCAAAACAGCTCCTAAGCACACAGGCACACATTCCTGTGTGCAGAAACAAGCACGAGGGGATGAAATAAAAGAGACAAACAGCGAGACGTTTGCCTAATTCGCATGGGGCGTAAATAAAACCATGTGGTGGCTCTGAACAAAATGATCCTTGGATTTGCACCAGAAAGGTTTGGCCATCCCTGGGTTAGGAAAGGTTGAGAAAGCCATCTGTAGGCAATCCACTGCAAGAAGAGCTGTCATGCAGGGGACAGTGCGAGGAGGGCACCTCGTTGACGCCAGGGGCCGGCTGGACCCTGCACACGGGGGAACGTTCCTGCTCTTCCAAGGCTGTAACTCATTCCTTATTATTTGCAGACACAAAGCCGTGTTTCAGGGCTTCATGCCTTATTCATTTCAGTCTTTATTCCTGACATCTGTATATAATCAGAGGATCCTTTAGGTTGGGAAAGACCTCTCAGTCCGTCAAGTATTTTTCCCTCAAATGCAGCGCAGGCATCAGCCAGGGCAAAGCTTTGAGGGACCCTGTAAGTAACTGATGGACAAATGCCCAGCCCATGGTGTCCCCAACTTTTGTCAACTCTCCTGTCTGCACCAGCAGGGCCAGCAGAGCCTGCCACACTCACATCCACGGGGATAGAGCTGGAGGTCAGTGATGAGCACGTGGAGCTGGTCTCACCTGTGGGAGCAGCAGGGTGGACATCAGCCCTTTGGGATCAGTTATGAAGGGGATGGAAGGAATTGTTCTCAGGGTGACATCCCAGATCGCAGCTCCCCAAGCCACACTTTGGCTTCAAGAACTGGAACACCTTCCCCAGCATGCTGGGATGAGGCCTCCATCCACAGCCACTTCCAAGGCTCCTCCCTTGTCACCTCTGCCCTTTCTCCCAGGCTGAAAATCTTCCCTGGAGCAACTTCAGCTCCCTGAGTCCAACCCTCCACCATAAAGCAGTTCCGGCCAAGAGATCTCCACCCCAGCAAACCTGTCAGCGTTGTACAGAAGCGCAAATGTCTTTAACCCCAACGCCTTTCAAAAGCTGAATTCCCAGAAGTTTTGGAGAGGTTCTGCCAGGAAAAGTTTTGTGAAAGACTGGGAGGATTGCAAAAGGCACCGTTTTTAGGAAAACCACCAAAAAAAAAAAAAAAAAAGGCACAAAGCCGCCCCAACACAGCAAGTCCTGCTGCCAGCTTCCCAGCATGGAGCTGCCTTCGGGAGCAATCCCTGCCAGGCGGTGGCCAGCCACCAGCATCGTGTCCCAGAGCCCTCCCAGGCCCCACACCCACTGCCAGCCCCAGGGAAGGAAGGAGCTGGGAGCCCCCAGCCTGCTTTGGCCATGGGTTGCAGCCCATGTGCCTGTCCAGGCAGCCAGGAGGAAGCTGAGCATCCTGCCCTGCATTTGGAGGACACATGGCAGCTGAGCTGGCAGGCTCTGAAAGGGCTCCAGCAAGCAGACACTTAACTTTCACCAGCACAAGGGAAGGGAAGACAGGCTTTGAGACCACGCTTCCACACCAGAGCTGTTTGGGATGGGGCTGTGCAGCCCCCACAGCTGCATTTCCCTTCATTTCGCCCTGCATGTGACCAATAGCTCTTCACTATTGCCTGTCCCTCGTTGATGTCGTTGTTTTAATTTTTGTCACCTTCCCCCAGTGTGCCCAAACCTGTTGAAGAGGCTGAGCCACCTCCCCACAGCTGCAGGATCCCCAGACTCACCACTTTGGATGGACAGCATCCAACCCAGGCAACCATGAGCACGCTGACTGTGGGAACGGTGCTCTGGGTGTTTTCTGTAGATCTCAGGTCTGCACAGAGGCAAAAGAGCAGGACAGGGGCCTACAGGTCACTGAGTGGTGGTGCAGGAGAGCCAGGAGCTCTGCCTGGACCCCCGGCTCCACCTGCAATGGGAAAATTCTGCTTGGCTCAGAGATCTCTCTGCAAAGGGAATAAACAGCAATCCAGAGGCCAAGGGGAAGGAGGCAACATTAGTGTTCCATTCTCACTGCCTGTGCTTTAATCTCCTTCAGCAACGACTCTTGTCCCAACAGCCTGGGGCTGTGCAGAGCAGCTGGGGGTTTGGAAACACCTGAGCTTCCCTGCATCAGGATCAGCAGCTCACCAGGCTGAGCAAGCACACCCAGGGGTTCTGTGTGGGGAGCTGTCAGCTTGGCCAAGCAAACCCTATGCCAAGTGCTCTGTGCTGACTGTTGCCCAAAGATGTTGTGGACTCTCCATCCCTGAACATGTTCAAGGCCAGGCTGGATGGGGATTGGAGCAACCTGGGCTAGTGGAAGGTGGATTGGAGAGAGATGAGCTTTAATATAGCTTCCAACACAAACCACTCGGGGATTCTGATGCTGTGATCTCTCTCTGTAGGCTGCCTTGGAGTAACACCTGAGCCCCAGGGCTGGCTCTGGCATGGGGAGAGGAATCTCCCTTGGCAGTGCAGGGGGAAACCCTCCCCCGCCTCTGCTTGCAGCCCTTTGATCCGGGCAGTGACCACACACACCGGCTCCCAGCAGGCAGTAAGCAGCACAAGGAGCCACAGCAAGGAAACCCAGGGATTTTCCCCCACGTGCTTGGGCCCATTGAGGGCTGGCAGGGATAGAAAACGGGAAGCACAGTGCTGAAATGATCCCATGGTTGCCAGGTTAGGGACCAGTCAGCAATTTCTCTGCCACAAATCCACCTCAGACCGCCTGCCCCGGGAGAGGGTGGGCACCACAATCCGGCTGAGATCACAGGCTGAGTCCCTGCAGCAAACAGCAGCTTTAGCACCCACAGCCATAAGAAAACCTCCTGCCCCCAGACACAGAGAATCACTGGCCAATTTCATCTCTGACTCATATGACAATGTCAAACTTTAATGTGAAAAGTGCATATTACATGGCTCTACGCAGATATTTACCATATGTATTTTGTTGTATTGATTAGTAGTGCTGTATTAACGTTTTAATAGTATGGTAAATGTAGTTTTGTAGTTAAAAGGTAACTTTTGTAGTTAAAATAGGAACTATGCATGTGGGATATTTTTTTTTTTTAAGAAAGGAATGAGGTACTTGCACCAGACAACAGCCACAAGACACCTAAATCTTTCAGAGAGAGAGAATTTATTGCTCACTTATCAGAAGAAACAAACTTCTTCCCACCTGGCTCAGCGCTGAAGACACCATCAGGAGTCAGTGGAAGAAGTTGACACTGACTAGAGAGAATCCCGTGTTTGAATGGAATTTATGCATCATGGATGAGGTGTATGAATAGTCAACGGGCCATTGCTTTTAAGGGTTAATCCTCTGTTAACGTGAGTCCTTTTTCAGGCTTATGCTGCCCAGAAAAGGTACCCAGACTGTCCGTAACTCTTTGTTTCTATTGTCTCATATTGTCCTGATCCAAATTGTCCAAATGATTATTACTCTAATTATATAAACTTTAGAAATTTTAAAACCAAACGATTGGCGTTTTTCACGTTTAATTACCGCAGGAGCGGTGATCCCGGCTCGGGAGGAGAGGGGCAGGCGGGCTGCCCGGTGCCACGCTCGTTCTGCCCACCCGCCGGCAGCCGAGCGCGGCTCCATCTCCTCCGACATCCGGGAAGGAAAGCGAACAAAGGCAGAGAACAATTCCTATTGTTTTCCAAGACTTTCTTCAGGGCAGCTCTTCCAGCGCAACGCTGCTGCCCAGCCTCTCCGGCTGCGGCACCGCGGCCCCCTGCGCTCGGAGCGGGGCAGACGCGGCTGGGGACGGGGTTCTCCTGCCACCAACCCTCCGAGCTCTTCACCAGCACAGAGACAGCACTGTCGGCAGGGTTATCCACCCACCACAGCTCCTCTCCTACTCCACAGCAGCACTGGGCACTCCTGAGATGCTCAGGCACGGGAATACGGCAGTGCTGGGTTGATGGTTTGTCTCCACGATCTTAGAGGTCTTTTCCAAACAAACGATTCTGTGATGACACCAAGATTCCTGTAACCAGCCAAGGCACAGTGCCTGTGGTGGGGAAGGGGCGAGCTCAGCACGGGCTCAAGTTGAAGGAGATCACCCTGATCACTTCTCCAAGGGAAGGACATCACCACCCTGATCACTTCTCAAAGGGAAGGAGATCACCCTGATCACTTCTCCAAGGGAAGGAGATCAACCTGATCACTTCTCAAAGGGAAGGAGATCACCCTGAACACTCCTCCAAGGGAAGGAGATAAACCTGATCACCTCCATGGGTCTCCAAGGGGGAACAGAAGCATCTACAGAAGAATGGTAGAATGGATTGGGTTGGAAGGGACCTTAAAGCTCATCCAGTCCCACCCCCTGCCATGGGCAGGGATGCCTTCCACTATCCCAGGTTGATCCAAGCCCTGTCCAACCTGGCCTTGGACACTTCCAGCCACAGCTTCTTCTCTGAGCAAAGAAGGCATCTACTGTGTGAGAGAGAATTCAACCTATGAGTCTTGTAGGATGGTGATGAATGGATAAAATAAAGCAAACACCCTTGGTCACTGACTGGGTGTTCCAGGGACGGATGCTGAAAGTTTCAAATGCTAAGTGAGGCTGGATGGGGACACTTTGGACAAGTGGCTTCTCCAATAATACTGATGTTTTTGTAAAGCCACACTTCATACAGAGCCTTAGGAGCTTCCCACAGCCCACAAACCCCAGGCCTCCCACCAAGGCCTAGGTTCCAAGGAGAAGATCCCATATCAAACCAGGATCTGGCCAAGGACAAAGCTCAACTTCCAACTGCCTCTCCAGATAAAGTGAGTTTGAAAACACCTGGACTCCAGCCTGCCTGTCTGCCCTCCTCCTCCATTGTAAGAACTCGTGAGAAGAGCTGAGTTCTGGCTGGGTGAGGCTGGAGCAGCAAGCCTATTAGATAAAAAGGAAGGATCTCCAGCTCCAGAGGTTTTTGCTTCAGAACAAGTTCACCTGATCTGATCCACTCCCTATTTCCCCAGAAATATGGAAAGGATCAGAAGGATGAATGGCAAGGGGAAGCAAGGGGATGAGCTCTGCTGTTCATTTTCAGCTTGGAGACCTGGGCATGTCTCTAACACACCTGTCTCCCAGAGGGAGATCCCCCAGCACCTGACCTGCTGACCAAGCTTGGAGGGATCCCATCTGATCAGATCTCTGAGGGGCCTTCCTCTGGCTGGCAGAAGAAGACAGAGATCCTGGTGGAGCACCACACCAGGAGAGGAGTCTGTGTGAGCCCATCCCAGGCAGACTTAGCAAAGAAACCCCAACTCACTCAACACCCCCATGCCAGCCCAACTGGGTTCAATCTGCCAAATTATTTTGGCCTGGGGAGAACTGTTTGGGGCCCAAACTTCCATCCCAGCTGTGGGTGGAGAGCCTCCCCATGCTGGGCTCTGCACCCAGTGCGTGGGTGCCCCCCACCCCCTGCATGTTGCATCCTGCATTTCTGCTGCTTTGAACCCACCTCCCGTGTCCCCCTGCAGCCCTGGCTGCAGCAGGGGTGGTGGCCTTCACTCCTCACTGAGCTCTGGCCCAGGACAGCCCTTCCAGGCGGTGGCATTCACACTCTGAAAAAATCCCTTTGCCCAGGGTTGTTCTCCTGGGAAGCTGAGAAGCCTCAGAGAAAAGGAAAACAATTCTTATCTCATTTGCTTCTCCTGTGCTGTGCTCATGTGGAATGTGTTTGGAGATTGTTCACCCACAGGTGATTGTTCCATTGCATTCTGCTGGGAGTTGTTTTCACTCATGAGGGTCAAGCTGTGCCAAGACTCTGGAAAGAGTCAGGAGTTTTCATTATTACCTTTTTAGCATTCTGTAAGTATCCCTTCTGTATTCTTTAGTATAATTTAGTATAGTATTATTTAATATAATATAGTATAATAAAGTAATAAATTAGCCTTCTGAGAACATGGAGTCAGATGCATCATTCACTCCCCTCGTTGGTGGACCTGCATTTTCCAATGCCTGGCCTCCCCCTGCAGCCAGGGACACCCAGCCAGGGACACCCAGCTCTGGTCAGATCTGTGAGAGCCCCAGCCTCATCCCCCTCTCAGGATGGATCACAGAGGAAGGGGACTCAGGCCAGGACTTGGCAGGGACACGAGCAGACAGACCCTGCTCCCAAATCCCTCCTGAGAGCTCCCACACAGTGCTCCCACCAGCAGCTCCCCTGTGATAACCCATGGGTTGTGGCACTGCCATTCAGTGTCTATTAACACACCCCATCACCTCACCTACTGCCCAGTCCCCTCTCAGGGCTGTGAGCCACCTCCAAAAGCCACCTGGCTGGTTCTCCTGGGGCTCTAACACCACCTGCCCAGGGAGAAGACCCATGGCAGCAGGCTGGGAGAGGCAGGAAGATCACCAGGACTGGAAGGCACAGACCTCCAAGCCATCCCACACTCCTCTGGGGCCAAGAGAGCACCAAGCAGGACCACCAAATGTTAGATGGCTTCAACACTTCCCTCCTCAGTGATGGTTTCATCCCTGCAGCACCAGGGAGCCTGGCACAAGACATCAGGTGGCACTTGGCAGCAGGAGAGGGGACATCAGGAGCCCTTGCAATGCCACATCCAAACAATCCCAGCATCAGCAGCACGGCTGGCACTGGGAAGGGACATTTCAGAACACACACAGCATTCTCACCAGGAAGACACCTGGCACAGAGCTTCCCTGTTGCATCCATCCCAGTGCAGAACACCACCTTCCATTCAAGATATCACCCCAGAAAGGCAAAAAAAAAAAAGCTGGCAGGGAGCCCGGGGCTGGCTCTGCCCCCGAGCTGCAGCCCTTTCATGTGGCTCCAACGCCTCTCACACTTTCAAAGGCACACCAAGCCAGTTAATGGATGTCTCACAGCCCACTGTGTGTGTTCTGACACAGCCCCTCTGCCAAGGAAAAACAACAGTGAGCGTGTGTGGATGTGTGTATATACAAAGGCTTGACAGAGGATGTTGCTTGCATTTTTACAGCTTTGTTGAAGGGTTTGCTTGGGGTTCTTTTTTTAATATAAAAGCCTAAAGCAAATACAGTCCAGAGAAAAGGATTTTTTAAAAAATCTTTAATACTTTACCTACATGCATAACACCTGTAGAGCTCTGACACTCCCCAAGGAACATGTTTTATAGTAAGTGTTTCAGGCTGAAAAAAGACAACTGCTCAGAAAAACATTGCTACTGGCCACTACTGCACATCCTGCCAACATGAGTGTTCATTCAGGGACACAATTAAGTCTTTCAGGGCAGTTTATCCCAGGAGCTACACAGCAGCTTTACAAGCTTTAACCTTCAGGTGTTCCCCACCTGCAGGAGCTGAACCCTCCTGCTTTATGCAAGGATTCAGTGTGTTGCAGAATAACAAAGTTTTAGTTCTTTTAGGCAAATAGAAACAGGGAATCAAACCTTTAAACCTTCCATAGAATTCCAGAATGGTGTGGGTTGGAAGGGACCTTAAAGCCCATCCCATTCCATCCCCTGCCAAGGGCAGGGACACCTTCCACTGTCCCAGGTTGCTCCAAGCCCTGGCCTTGGACATTTCCAGCCTGTGCCAGGGCCTCACCTCCCTCACAGGGAGGAATTCCTTCCTAAATTAACACAATGAGCAATGAATTTCTTCTGACAAACACAAATGCTCACCCTCTGCCTTCAGCTGAGTAAACAGCCACCAGCTAGGACAGTTCTTCACCTCAACACCAAATTTCAGTCCTCTGAGGTGAACTTCTGCCCACATTTTGTCACCTTTAAGACTGAGAGGTAGATATGGCCACTGGGTGGCTTCAAATGCCCATCAGCAAGCACACTGCATGTCAGTCACTTAAAAAGAAAGGTTTTTTTACTTTTGAACAGAGATTTGAGGACTGTGGGGACTCTGAGTAGGAACTGGGCATCTGAGAAACCTGCTTGAGTGGAAGGTGTCCCTGTCCATGACTAGATGGTCTTTAAGGTCTGTTCCCATCCAAACCATTCAGTGATTCTATGATCTACGTGTCCTCCTCAAATCCAAGTGCTGATAGCAGCACATTCTGAATGAATTCACCTCTTGCATGTTCACAAGAACTTCCTAGGCCAGACACACGGATAGAACAACATTTGTAAGGAGCAAACTACACCACATCTGCCCACCATCAGATTTTTATAGTTCTCTTTGAATCCCCCACTGTCAGCATTAGAGACAAGACATTTGCCTGGAAAGTCCATGCAATCATGTCAGCTCCTTCACTCCTAAAGCATGCCATGTTTTAACTGGCTTAAAATGAACCCTTCCACCCCTTTGGAGCATGTCTCTTGGCCGTGTGGTTACTCATATACAACACCCACTGCAATACATTTGTGTACAACTATAAAAGGAGAAAATACAAGCACTTTATTTTCAGTATACAGACTAAATCCCACCATAAAATCAAGATAATGAGCAAGCACACATGAATAAAACACTCAGCACTTAAGCAAACCCCACTTTTGCCATGTCTGTGTTTCTGCAGTGGCTCCTGCAGCTCTCCAGCATTGTTCCCAAAGCTGGCTGCAGTACTCCCAGGAACAATCCTCCCTCTACTCCAGAAAACACTCCCAGTTTGCATAAAGTGCTACATTTTCCTGTATGCCTTGAAATACTAGTTAGGTACAACACTATTTCATCATCTCTGCTCCGAGCTATGTCCGGTCCCACTTCCACCCTGACATCAAAGCCACAATTATTTCTAAAAGGAGGTAAAATCAGCAGGTTGTAGCAATACAACTCTTCAGAGGTGCACAACAATGGCAAAGTGTGATCTGCAGCACAGACAGCAAGACAGAAATGCTGAACAGTTGCACCACACGTGCACACGATCACCTCTGTAAAGCTTTCTTCATGGTGTGACTCCTTCCAGATCACACTTCTTCACATTAAAAAAAAACAACAGCCCTTGTCAAATTTAGCCCATTTAAAGCTGCCAACAAAATTGGATTCCATGTGCTATCAATGGGCATGTTATTGCTTGTAGTAAATTGGAGAAATTTGGACCTACACGTGAGATTGGCTTGCAAAGCAGAAAGGTCAGCAGAGGCCCCTCAGCAGTTTTAGGAACTGACCAGCTGGTATTTCCTGCACCCTTCACACTGGCTACAACACTGCAAATGTCCCAAGCACACCTAGTACCATCCTCCAGCAAACAGCCCACCCTCTCTGGCTCCTATTTAATACACAAAAGCACTCAGTGCAGAGTGTCACAGGTGATTTTTCTAAGTCCATCATGCTCACCTTGGCTCGTTCAGCTGAAAATGGGTGACAGGGCTGCAGTGCCAAATCCTCTCAACACTCACCTGTCACCAGAGTGAGCTGGTATTCTTGCAGAGCTGTGAACATGCCCAGCAGAGCAAAAACATCCTCACTGGATTTTCCAACTGCCAATGACCTACCTCACCCTGGTGACCTTGCACAATCCAGCCTTTACACCTTGTGCCTCTGAGTGTGAAGTTTACAACTGAGTGTCCTCAAGGACTAATAAAGCAGCTCTTGGGATTTCTGCCAAGCCAGCACTGACTCAAAGGCTCAGCACAACTCACAGTGGTGCATGGGAACACCAGGCCATTCCAGACCCCCAGCCAGCTCTCACTCCCTAAAGTTCCTTTCTTTGCTAACACACCTTAACTACAGCTCTGCTTTACAGCCTCTCCTGCTAACTATACTCTTCAAATCAGCTCTGACTGCAACTGCTGCCCTTAACCTAACAAGTACAGAATGGATAGAGTAATTCCTGTCTATTGCTGCTCCAGATGCAATGCTACCTATAAAAACACAACTAATTCTGCCAGCAGACAATCCAAGCCAGCATTGCTCTCCAAGAGCAGATGGGTGAGGGAGGGCTGCAGATTGCCAGGTCTCCAGGCTTTCCACACCACAAAGGAAGGTAGCAACAAGCAGCCTTTGAAACAGCATTGTCTCTGTATTTTTCTCTACCATTAAATCCCTTTTCCACACAATTTAGTGAGTGAACTAGAGGCTTCTCTGGAGCAGTGGAGGAAAAGAGATGGTAAATAAATAACGAATTATAAGAACTAGGCCAATAGTTTTACAAAGTTTTCCTTTTTGGTACCAGCACTGAGCACTGCTCGTTTTCAGGTGGAGAGAAATACAAAACACTTCAGTCTCTCTGTGAGCCTAAAGTCCAAGTGACTTCTGCACAATCTGCTTGGCAATTTTGTTAAATTGTTCTCTGTCTTCCCGCCACATCTTGGAGGCATCTACATTGGCTCCACTTTCATCATTTGGCTCTGAAACAAAAAGACAGAGGTAGGTGGGCAATGGAGCTTCTTGCTTCTTCGGAAATGCCACTTCCCCAGGGCTTTGAAACACTTCTCCTCCTTCAGGCTGCAGAAACACCACTACAGCAAATCCAGTGGCAGCTCCTGCATTCCCAGAAGGCTCTGATTTAACCGACCACAAGACAAAGGATATCACAACAAATTTGGGTTTAGGCAAGAAACAAGTGGCACAGGAGCAGGACTTTTTTTTGTTTGTGCTTCCAGCAGTGAAGCCCCACCATGCACATGGCCAACACAATGTGGCACCCCCAGTACTGTCAAGGGCTTTTAAAACTGTGTCTTTCTCCCT
This sequence comes from Haemorhous mexicanus, assembly GCF_027477595.1. Taxonomy (NCBI): domain Eukaryota; kingdom Metazoa; phylum Chordata; class Aves; order Passeriformes; family Fringillidae; genus Haemorhous; species Haemorhous mexicanus. The sequence goes on along the minus strand of NC_082350.1, from coordinate 5,460,720 downwards.
GCAGAACATTTTTTTTTTTTGTTCTTCAGCTTCCCAGACACAAACCCACAAACAGGCTGTCCCTTGTTGGGATGGTTTGTTCTATTAAAAACCAACAAAACAAGCCAAGGAAACCCACAGAATATGCTTTCACTTCTGCAACATCTTTCATCAGATGATTTCAGAATGCTTACCAAGCACGTGGAGTGCTGAAGTCCCAGGGGCTCCCTGTTTTTTATGGAGGTAAGCTGATGGATTTACAAGGTCTGTGGGCAGCATGCAGCAGGACACTGTCCTGGGGCTCCAGAAGGCACTACCATACTCTACTCACCTCCCTTGACACACCTGTCACACCCACCCCAGCCCAGTTCATGGCAGTATCTGGGTTCCATCCTTCTCCATGTGATCCTTCTGGTGCACCTTAAAAGCCAGCAGGTGTGCAAGTCACCCAGCCTGGTGAACCTGGGCTTATACTACCTGCACAACCAGGGCTCAGAGTCTTCCAGTGCCCTGAAAGAAGCTGACCACAGGTGTTTTAGCCTAATTTTTTCTCCAAAAGCCATGGGAAAACAGGATGCAGAAGCAGAGAAGGAGACCAGGTGACTCCCACACCTCCCAGTCCAGGTGAGGCTGCACCACAAACCAAGCTCTTGGAAGCCATGGGAATCCCAGGGGTACTGCTTGTCTGCACAGCTTCCCAACTGCAGGTTACTCCAAAGCTAAAATAGCCCCATGCAGGAATCTGTTGCTTGCTCTTTGGTCAACTTTGCAGCTTCTAAACCCAATTATCCTTCAAAATCAGTTCTAAGGGGCATGGCTCTGCCCTCTTCAGGCAGTTCAGTGGCTCTGTCCACTGTGTGGAAAATGATCCATCTTTCAGAGAGCTGTACATGACAGAGCTGATTAGATTTAGGAAAAATCATTTGAAAGGCTCCACAAAAAGTTTTTCACCCCAGCTCTCTTCTCAAGAAGCCTTCCTCTGAACCAGAAATGGCAGAGTGGGGCACATTCCCAGGCTAGGAACATCAAAGAGAAACAGAGTGTGCTGGCTTCTGAACCAGAGGCCATGGGCTCCAGTTCACTGCACTGGTAAGGTCTGATAACCCTTCAGCTGCCAAAGCCAAATCCAACACAGGCTGTAATCCACAGCTTTAAAACAGAAAGAACAGCACAGCAAATACAGAGAGGGCTTTGTCCAGCTGAGCCTCTGGGACCACCTGACCCATCACTACTGTCCCAGCTGCTACCAACCTGGAAGGAAAGCCTTGCAGTAACTCCCATTACTAATTCAGTTGCATTTTTCCAGCCATTCTCAGAGCACTGGTTCACTAATAAATAAATAAATCCCAGGGCTTTAAGAACTGTGGTTGCTGCTGAGCAGCTTTCCACGTGCTTTGCTCAGTGAACAAAGCAAAAAGCAAGAGGCTACACTCAGGAAGGGCTGCCAGGACAGCAGTGCTCACCTGCCAGCATGCTAACAACAGACAAGAGGATCTTCTCCACGCTCTGCACGGGACTCCACCGCTCCGCGCTGCTCTCGTAGCCCATGGGATCATCCCCAGGAGCATGAAGGATGGAGATGCACACTCTCCCATCTGGGTAAACTGCACAAAAAGTACACAGGATTGCTTGTTACTTAGTGGAAACGCTCAGCATCTCCATCTCTTGGGCACAGATCAGCCTTAAGACTTAGCTCTTCTATGATTAAAACTAAATCCAGGTTTAAATTTCCTCTATAAGCAAGCAGACATAAAATATGAAAAACAAAACCCCAGGACAAATCTTCTTTAAGCAATTCCTTCCCCAAGTGCCTGCTGGGAGCAATTCTGTCATTTAATAACCAGTGAAAGGCTCCATGGAAAAAATGAATGATGGAGCCTGGTGGAGTAAGGCAAGAATTTATGCACAGACACAGCTCCAAGCAGGTTATCAGCCCCACTTAAATGGAAATGAATGCACTGAATGCACATTGGAGTCCTCCACTGGACTGTGACCGTGAAAAGGATTACACAAAGGAGGGAAAAGTGTGATGTTATATATATTATGAACATGAGAAAAAATAAAGGGTTATGTTAAATTTATTATGAACTGTAGAACTGGTCTTTTTTTGAACATTACTGAGGTGCAATTAGAAGAATTCCTTTTTTTTTTTTTTTTTTTTTTTTTTCTTAAAGCTCGGCTGCCTTAAAGCACCTGGAAACAAGGAAACCTATGAATTAAGAATCCAGGTGCTTCCCCTCCCACCTTTAGCATCAGCAACAGTGTCTGCAACAATACAAGCTGTCTTCACAGAGACTGGACTCCACTGACTTGGTAGTGAAACCAAACAAAGGTTGAAGAGGCACCTAAAAGGAAACACTGCTCTACCAACATGGCCTAATTCTCCTGCATGGCAGGCTCTTGAGGAATGACAACTTTAGCACAGTAATTTCAGGGCTTCTATTCCTCAGGTGACCAAGCTGGTGCCATTGCCAGGAAAGCAAGACAAAACAAAAAGTGGGAATGACTGCTGGAAGCAGCTGTGCTCATTTCCAGCTCCTTCCATCCACCCAGCTCTGTCTGCCCAAGCATGTAAGCACTGGGGAGGACTTTTATTTACAGTCCTTCCTGCAGCCCCAGGCTGGGGACTGGAGCTGCTCTAAACCATAGCTGGAAGAGGTGAAAACAGCAGGTTAGGTGCTGAATCAGCACTTCTTGCAAGTCAGGAACCCACTGGTAGAAGGGATTTCACTGCTGAGGGAGTCTCCTGTTCCTGTGCAGTGCCTCATTTAAAACAGCTGGAACACAGCAGCACAGTCAAGACATCAAAGGCTGATTGCAGGAAGATGAATGGATCTTTGCCTCTGCTCAGGTGAGACCTACCCCTGTCCAGCTGTGGGGCCCCAAGCTCAGGACGTGGAGCTGTTGGAACGAGTCCAAAGGAGGCCACAGAGAGATGCCCCAGAAACAGGCTGGGAGTGCTCAGCCTGGAAAAGGGAAGGCTCCAGGGAGACTTCAGAGCCCCTTCCAGTGCCTAAAGGGGCTCCAGGAGAGCTGGAGGGGGACTTGGGGCAAGGGGCAATGGCTGCACACTGCCAGAGGGCAGGGTTAGAGGGGATATTGGGAAGGAGTTGTCCCCTGAGAGGGTGGTGAGGCACAGGGTGCCCACAGAAGCTGTGGCTGCCCCTGGATCCCTGGAAGTGCCCAAGGCCAGGCTGGATGGAGCTTGGACCACCCTGGGATAGTGGAAGGTGTCCCTACCCATGGCAGGGGGTAGAACAGGATGGGTTTTAATGTTCCTTCCAACAATCCTTCCCAAAGCACCCATGATCCTGTGATCTCCCCACACTGCTGCTCAGTGCCAATGCAAGCAATGCCATTCATCACTATTCAGTTACTTTTGCCAGAGTATCCAAGGTCATTGTCACGTAAGAGAAGACAGAAGTTCTGTGGTATCTCAATTCCCCCTTCTCATACAATAAACTGCAAAGATGAGGGGACATCCCAGACTTTTAAAAATTTTCCTTGTGATTTCTCACAGGGGGAGAAATAAACAGAAAAAGCACAGCCCAGCCACCCCTGTCTGGGTAGAAGCAGCCCACCACAACCCCAGCTGAGAAGATTCAAGTGTCTCCTTCAGGTGATCTCAGCTTCAGATTAAGAAGACTCAGAGACACAGGGCTTTAAAGAGCTGAGCTGACCATCCAGTGTGTTCCAATTATCCCATGGAAGAAACACCCATGTGTAAAGCCACTCTTTAACACAGGAGTCAGGCAATTTGTGCTTCTCCACACCCCACTCCTCCTGGCAGTGCTGCACACAACACAGCTGCAAGCAGTGAACCTCAAGCCAAGGCCACAGCTGGAGCTGCAGGGACAAGGATTTGCTCAGGGAAACCAGTCCTGGCAAGAAGTTTGGGTAAATTAGTCCAGCTGGAGCAAGGTGCTGACATGGCTGCACTGCTTCCAAGTGCCAAAGTGCCCTGTTGTGATATCAGAGCTCCAGAGGTGATGCCACAAATGCCTTGGGCATGTCCACACAGTTCTGTGCTGTGACATGCAGGTGTGTCCTCCACAGGAGAACAAAGATGTGGATTAAATGGGCAAAAACCTGCACAGGTGGTGCTCCCAGAAGGGAATAACAGAGAAACTTCAAGAAATTGCAAAATTCCTTGTTTATAGGGTGAAATAAATTGATTGCCAGCTGAGATTATGACCTGTGTTTTCCAAGTGCAAGAATGTCAGCTGAAGAGGCAGCACTAGGCAGGAGCATTTGCCTTTTCCTTAAGGTTTTTCTCATGTCCAGGGCTCAAACTTGTTAACTGTATTTCTTGTCACTGCAATTACTCCCACCAAAGAGTCTTCAGATAATATTGTCACCATCACAGATTCACTAAGGCTGGAAAAGGTCTCTCACCCCATCAGTATCACAGAGCAAAGACCAGTAAAGTTCTAATATTAAACACCTGTAAATGTGTTGTGTGGTTGGACAGAGCACTGTATTTCAGAGAGATCCCCTCAGAAATGTTAAACCTCTGATTTCATGGGGCAAAAACCATGCTGCCTAATAAAGCTGCACCCATGAACAACTTTTCAGTCATTAAAACACCACCAAAATACCTAAATACAAGCCACAGAGCAAGACTGAGTTCGTGGTGTGTTGGAACAATGCTCTCAGGCACATGGTGGGATTCTTGGGGGGTCCTGCATAGGGCCAGGGGTTGAACACCATGATCCTGATGGGTCCCTCCAAATTCAGCATATTCTATGATTCTGTGTCTGGACAGAGCCTGCATTAAATCACTAAGTCTCACATCCTGTACAGAAGATTTAAAGGCATGGAGTTTGCTAGAATCCTTTTTGGATGAGCAAAAGTTTTATGAGGAATAATGGGATAAAGACAGAGCAAAACTGCTGGGCAGCCGAACGCTCGTGCTCCTGCTCAAGGTTGGGAAGGGAGAGCACCACCCTTGGGAAGGATGCCAAATCTCCTGCTGTAAAAGTTTCTTTTTAAGTTGCACAAGCAACCCAGCCCCCCTGTGCATCCTGCTGCATCAGACTCACTGTTGGGATGGAACATCTCACAGGTGAACCTCATCTTGGGAGGGCTCAGCGGGTAATCCAGTGGGAAACTCAGGATAGCAGGGAAAACCCCATACTCAAAACAGGTGTCTTCAGGACCCCTAGAAACAGAGAAAATGTTCTTCACCAAAGTTTTGAACAGCTCTTTCAAACAAATTCTTGTCTAATGAGATGTTTGAGGCATGGGTTACATCATCTTCTCCAGGAAACAAAGTGTTAAGGTGCTCTTACCCCACACCTCATAAACTGAAATCCAAATATGAGGCTTGGGAGGCAAGGGGGAAATCAAAGCTTGCACGCTAAATTACTAGGAAGGTCACAACACTGTTTAATTAGCAGGGTGTGTCTGGATATAATTGGAGTATCTGGCTCCAAGGCATGTTCCAGGATTTGAGTGTCTGCACGTCAAGTGAAAGCAGAGGCAGGTGTGGGACTCCTGTGCCTTTGAAGATACTGTTATGCTCTGCAAGACAGAGATGTCAAATGCTGGAGCTCAAAATTAATTTATAAATGCCACAGAGATCCCAACTGCCAGTATCTAGCACAACCACACAAACACTTATCACTGTCTGATGCAGAAAGCACAGCAAAGGTTTGTAAAAATAAAAACACAGCTCAGAGACCATAATTGTCAGAAGAGATGCAGGACAACAACATGTCTTTGCAGACTTCAGCTATTGAGTTTGCCCTCCCTCGAGTGCAGGTGGAGAACAAATGGCTTCATCAGGACTCTTGTAGAAACATTTCCTTATTGTGTTCAGAATCTAGTTCAAAGTGCAGTCGAGTTGAGAACATAAAGACAACTATTTTACCCTGCCTACATAAAACACTTGTGGAAAGTGAGCAAAAAACAAGTTATTTGTGAGCAAAAAACAAGTAATAAATCATTAGCCATGATTTACTCAAACTTGATGAACCATCTGGAAGTTGTAACACAAACATGATTTCCCTTGATTGGAAAGATGACGAAAAAAGCTTCAGCACCACAAACTGTTGCCAAGGAAACCTCATGTATTTAGTAAAAGGCCATTCAAACAAAGGTTCCACTGTCTGGGAAGTAAGGGTTAGGAATATATCCATGCCTCCTTCTCCCCATCCACATTCTCCATGCCAGAAAGAACATTAAAGCTGGAGAGCAGCAAATCCTAAAGCCCTAGAAGACTGTCTCAAACTTGGGGATTCAAAAGACTTGGCTGGCAGATAAACACAAGAACTATGAGATTTAAACATGAATATTGACTCTGGCAGGTAAGGTAAGAGAAATGCACCAACATTCTGCAAGAATGAAAGCTCAACTGTCTCAACCACTTTGTTCCCTTTCTGGCCTTTTCCCTAAATTTAGTCGGGATTCAATTCACATCTGAGAGTAAACTGAATGCATTTTTTCCTGACCATTTTAATTCCAGCTGCATTTTAAAGGCTTATTGTTGAACTTCTGAGAGTATGTACATACAGGCATTGAAAAGCTGGTGGGTGTCTATGTTCTGTTTTGAGAGCAAACCCACAGCCTTAAGGGCTCTTCTGTCAAATACACTCAACCCAACATACTCCATTTTAGGCCCTGTATTATGTGAGCAAAATGCTTTTGTTTTAGCCACTCAGCGCTGCCAGGATCAACTTCAAAGAAATTATTAAAGTTAATCCAAGACAGCATTTGCAACTACAAAACACTCAGCATTTGAACTTGACAGCATCACTTTTAGCTCACAAAGGACATTGGCAGGACCAGGGAGGTAAGAGCACGGCAGCTGCAGCAATCACCCCCTGCTCTGCAGTTATTCCAAAGCTGACAAGAAGACAAAGCATGAAAATGAGAAGCTCTGCCCTCCAGGAGCTGGCTGTAACTCATGCAAGGGGCAGAGAAGAGTGGTGAGTATCTTCCAAATAGGAGAGAGAAGTACCTTGAGGAGGACAGCTAATGGGAGTTTGGAGAAATGGCTCCTGAGGGGGAACTTCTCCTACAACTCCCTGACAGGAGGGTGCAGCCAGGTGGGGGTCGGGCTCTGCTCCCAGAGGACAAGAGACAAATCAAGAAGAAACAGCCTCAAGTTGCAACAGGGGAGGTTTAGGTTGGATATTGGGAAAAATGTCTTCCAAATGTCTTCAAAAGACATGTGAATGTGGCACTTGGGGACATGGTTTAGTGGTGGATTTGTCAGTGCTTGGGGAATGGGTGGATTTGATGTCTTAACAATTCTGTGCTTCTAATTCTATAATCACAGCTTCACATACATTTGCAAATGGCTTATTTGTAAAAAGATGCTGGAAAAACACCAAACCCCACAATCATCAGATGCCCAAAAGGGGAATGGAAACAAAAGTCATAAGCCTAATTATAGATCTAATTACCTTTCTAAACAGCTTTGTGATAAGTTGACTTCAATTTATGCTGTTTAGTTTTCAAGCAATCTTTAGGCTAATAAAGTTCTTAACCATTGCGTGCTTTTGTGTCTTTTGGGGATAAACTTTAATAGCAACACACACTTGTACATGCCAACCAAAGAGGGCAAAACTTGGCCTTGAAATGTTAAATCCATGAACACAACACAGCCTGGAGGACCTCAGGCAGCGCTAGGGAATTGAGCAACATAAGGCAAACTCTCCTGAAATGATGTTGCAAAGACCTGGCTTTCAACAATGCTCTCCACCTCTGGTCTTCAGGAAGGTTTTCACATGGGTATTTTCAGTTCTGTGCCCATCACACTCATTTTAGGAGTGCAAGATTTGTTCTCTCCTTTATTTTATTATGGTCTTAATATTTATGCATTTCACATTCCTCCAGCATTGCTGCTGCTGCAGACAAGAACACTGGAGATACAAATAATTATTATTTCCATTATTTAAAAATGCACTGTTTTATCTCCAAGTCAAGCTCTTAGATCAATCTATGTAACATTAGCCAACCTACATCTGAATTGATAAATGTCTTTTCTCTCATAGGTCTCTTTTTTTTTAAAGATATGTGCCATTATATGTACTCTAGCTTTATATTAATTGGATGAAGGAAAGAAAGTATTCTGTTCTTTTCACAATTATGTTTCTTACCATTTGCACTTCATCTGTCTAAAAATTTGAAGGCAGCTTTACTCCTGTTTCTCATCTGCACACCTCACTCCCTGAATCTCACACAGCACATCTGAGATTACAAAACACTGGAGGAGACCACCACAGACAAATACAAACAAGTCATGTAACTTACTTTCCAAAGGCATTGCAAACACTGCTACTAACAAGGTTTGTAAAGAGATGAAAGTAACCAAATGTGTTTGGGGTAAACATGTTTCTATTGTATCACACCTTCAAAATTGAGCAGATCTTAAAATATAACTTTATTATGACACACACACAAAACAGAAACCAAAATTAAAGCACCTCCGCCTCTCATTTTATGCTGACAAAGACCTGAAGCTCAACACTCAGCACTTTAAAGGGCTTTCAAGTCTGCAGAGCAGCTCCTCTGCTCTTTAAGGATGTGACAGGAAACATCAGAAAACGTATTTTCTAAGCAATTCAGAAGTACTTCTGGGCATCCCTCAGGAAACCTCTACTCAGCCACAGCACCTCTGCTAGGAGGAAGTACCAATGAGCAGGAATTTCCTTCCATGTTCCAAGAAGTGCATTAAACCCTCTGGGATTTCCACACTGCCAGCAATCACAGCTGTCTGACCTGAAATCTGGCCCAGATTGTGGTGACTTTGCCTCTCACAGAATGCCCAAGACCCTGCAGCCAAAATCTCTGATGTCAGGCAACAGAACAACCAATTTCCATGCTAAGTGTTTCTTTTCAGGGGACTGAGCTACCAGGAAGCACAAGCTGTTATCCCAGGAGAAATCATTGCACATAAGCAGAGGCATTTGCCAACTCTTGCCATCAATGAGCAAACAAGCAGTGGTAACCCAAACCTCCACTCAGCAAGGTCTAAAATAACTCAGAGGCTCTGCCTTGCCATGCAGCAGGATCACCCACACAGGCACTTGCTGTGGAATGGGGAACACGCTGCAGCTTTTGTATTGGTTGCACCCCTGAGCCCAAGAGACAGAAATCTTGTTTTTCATCCCTAGACAACACATTCCAAGCAAACCCAGCTAGGAAAACTCTGCCACCCACGCCAGCTGAGAATCTCCCCAGTCAGCACTGGTGGTTGCAGGGAAAACCTGCTCAGATCACAGCAGGCACAGAGAGAGCAGGGTCACAGCCACTGCCTGCTGCCCCCAGAGTCCTCTGGCACAACCCAGCCCTGGCTGAAGGAAAGGAAATCACCAATTCTTACCAAAGGAATCCTGAAATTCAGAGCTAGGATCTACCCTAACAACAGATCACCAGCTTCAAGATGGATTCAGTGGTCTGGAGCTTCTTCATCCTTTAATTTTGCAGTATTTGCATAAATTGTCAGATAAGTGCCAAATGTCTTTTTCCCTCTCCTCTAGCATTTTAGAACTTTATTTTGTAAAAATCACCAGTTATTCCATGTACTCAGAGCTCCCAAAGAAGGTACAGCATGAGTAGGAGTACAAGAAAGAGAGAAGACAACCTGTAAGATGCTTTTGTTTTTTCATGGCAAATTTTGCTACCAACAACCACACCCATCAGCTGGGGAGTGGAAGAGAGAGAACACAGCTTTGTAAAGGAGTTTTCATCAGCCCCAAAACACAGCAGGTCATGGTCAGAGCTATTCACCTACAGAAGAGTGAATCTTTTTCTACACAAAATCACTGCATCCAACTCTTGACACCACCAACCAATTCACGAAGTGCAAAGAACTTCAAAAGAATTTTTACCTCAATTTCAATACTTTTTCTGATCAGAACCTTTCAATATTGCAGGAAAAAATTTGAATAGTAAGTAAACTAATTTTAGACACTGATTTTTTCTCCTGTCACTAATAATTTGTGTATTTTACTCAAAATTTGTCCTGCACTTGCAGTTAGGCAATGCTCCAACAGGGATGTGTGATCTACAAGCAACTGTTCGTTTCCTACAGGGTTTGTAAATGTAACAAATATCCAAGGGAGCCCAAATGAGGATTCCTGACAAATTTGTGAGCTTGTTATTATGACACCTGTACAAGAAGTTATCACAACAAGTTGTACACATCACCAATGCTGACTCTGTCACGGTGTAAAGTCCAAATGTAAGTCCCTGTTTGGATCAGAGAAATTTCCAGCCCAAGGCAGGCCAATGCTGATGTCATACAGAACTGAAAGTACTTTTTTACGTTCCTGCTCTCCTAGAAGCTCATCACAGCAACTGCTGATTTCAGACACCACACAGTATTTAACTCACATGATCAGGGCTTCCCATTCAAAGAAGTTCTCTTCATTCATGGGACCTGTGAAACAGAACAGAACAATGCTCAGAGCTACCTGAACACAAGGTCACAGCTCCAGAGTGCCCAAACCCTGCCCAGCTTCTCACCTGCCACAATCCCTTCTGGTGGGTTCAGGGTCAGCTCTGCCAAAACAGAAACACAAGGAAGATTGAGGTGATTTGTGAGCCCAAACATTTTAGGGGGTGTGAGAGTGGCCATGGCTTACACAGGGGCCCCACCACCATTGCTTAATGCAGGACAGTGTTCTAGACAAAATTATTTGGCACTTTGGGGTTTTTCAGGCTCCTAGAACTAGCCTTGGAATCACAGAATTGTTTAGGTTGGAAAATACCTCTAGAATCAAGTCCTCCGTCTTCACAGAGGCAATAATTTAAACCTGAGAAGGAAGACAAAATCATTTCACAAAGCCTGGGAAACAACTCTTTTCTTGCACCTCTGGGGTATCTGCTGGATCCCATCAGAGCCTGAAGTTTGTATTCCTGTAACCTCTCTGCACCCATTCAGGTTTGATGGACCTCAGTGGGAAACCCAGAACACAAAAACAGGAGAAGCAGACACATGAGAGTTCAATCCAACCTCCTGCATGGCCAGGAAAATGTGAGTTTAAAAAAAAAAAAAAAAGCAGCATCAATGAAACAGCCATGGCTGCACAGCAAGTTTGGATCCATCAATCCTCACTTTCTCCAGGAAACTGAAACAATTCCAAATTCATTAAACATTCTGCAGCATCAGCCCCTTACCTCAAGCTGGTGAAGGCCAGTACACCATGTGCTGATAAAATAACAACCAGATTTTCTCTGTCTAGTGGACTGAGCATCAGTTTCTAGTTCTGACATTCTGCAGGGAGGCAGCAGCAGCTGAGGCACAGCTCAGCCACAAACAGGCACCCAATGTGCCAGCAGTCCTGGGGGCTCAACACCAACCCCAAGGCTCTGAGTGAGCCATGGGGCAGCTGCTGGAGCTGGTGGCAGGAGGTGACACTCCCAGCAGCTTATCCAGCACAGTGTTTCCTCATCAGTGGCCTCTGGAGCACCAGTAACATACAGAACACAGCCAGGGACACGTGACCTAATTTCTGTTCAGGCTGTAGGTGAAAGCTATGTGGGTAGTGCTGCACAGAACAGATTTCTGTCTTACAACAGCTCCTTTAGTGCAGGATTTAAAGAAGATGCTGAGATGCACTGCCAGGAGAGAGCTTCAGTTTGTTCAGAGTGCCCTTAACCTTGGCACAGCCCTCCCTGAAGTTCCAAAGCCCAGCAGCAGATTGAAACTCAGCCCTGCTGTTTTCCACACGTCCTGGCATTCCATGGCAGGCTTTTCCAGCTTCACAGTGGGTCTCCAGTAGCTTTTCTTGTTGATGTTTTTAGACAGAAAGAGGGAGATGTCAAACACAGGAGCTCCTGGAATCATTTTGCTCCATCTTGTGGTTCTCTCTAAGAAGAAAATCCCTCTGATGTTTCCCTGAAAAAGCTGGCAGCAGGCTCTGGGGTGGGCAGCCACATGGAATTGTGTCATGCAGCACTCCACTCCAAGCAGAACAGGGGCAATGGGAATAAACAGCCAAAGCCCACAGAGCAAAGAGTCTTCATGAGGAGAGAGGTTCCATTCTCCACTTCCTTGCTCAGCTCCCCCCTCAGAGAACGTTTTCCATCCTTAAGGATCAGGTAAAGCAGAATCTGAGCACTCAGGGGCACAGGAGCTTTGATTTTGAGTGGCTGCACATGATCACTGAGAAAGGTCTCCATGGGAATGGTGACATCCTACCCTGTGACTTGCCCAGAGTTGTTCAAAAGGAAGCTGAGAGCCCAGCTGAACATGAACCACTAGGAGCTGACACAGCATCAGCTGCTACAGCTCACCAGAGCCTCCAAAACAGGGTCACTTCAATGGAATGTCAGGGAGGTGTCCAATTATTTGTAAGTGAGCAGCAGAAAGCAGTGAAAAGCCAAAACCAATGCTGTGATCACATGCAGAGTGACTGACAGACCAGCTAGGCCAAAGAGTCCCACTCAGTGCAGAAATTTTCCACAATAGCCAATCCAAACCTCCCCAGGTGCAACTTTTTATTTGTTCCCTGGGAGCAGAGCCAGACCTTGTAAGCTTAAAACAGAGCTGACACCAAACAAGTGTGATGCTTCTATCAGGAATTCAGGGCAGGTTTGCTGCACACACAATCAGTCCCTTCCTTTTCATTTCACTGCTCTTTGTGGAGTCATTATCAGCCAATTCCACCTTGGAGATGGCTCTCAGGAGAACTGAAAACACATCTTGTTAAAGCACTAAAGAGACTGAGATCATCCTTAAGAGAGAAGTTCAACAGTATGTTTCCTAAAAACTGCAGCAAACCTGCAAGGGGATTAAAAGCCCAGGACTCAGGGAATATTATGGGCATGTGCTCACTGCAGTATCTGACAGCATCTGGACTGAGAAAAGCAGCCAGTTTTCTTCTGACCCCACACAACTCTCCCCAGGCACCAAGGATGGGAGGTACCCACTGAAGCCCTGCCAGGTTCAGAAGGTTTATTATTCCTGTGATTTCCCAAATCTCACAATTACCATAAATCTCTTCTTTTCAACCTGACAGCACTTCTCAAGAAACCTGTTGGCATTACAATCCACTGCCCTGCTGCCTGTTTATACCAGGAAGGAAATCCAGTGCACACAATCAGGCACTGCAGGTCTCAGGTGTCTAGAGATTTAATTCTTCCAGAGTGACCCATTTTAGACTTGAAATTTCAGCCAGCATAAAACATCTTCAAGTTCTGGCATCAAGAAACAGTAAACACAGAAAAATAAGGTTTCCATCTCTTAACTCTCACAAATATAACCTACTGAGAGACTTAGGTCAGGCTTTAATACTATTATACATGCAGAATTAACAACAGGCACATGCTCCAATAAAAATTATGCCCTTTTTATATCTGATTTATTTTTTTTAAAGTTTTAGCCAAACTGGTTCTGACAGAGTAGATAGTAAATCTGAGAAAGCAAAAAGTCAAAAATGCAAAGATCTAAATGAGGACAAGAAACCCAAACTGTACCATCTGGATGCCCATGGCTTCCTTTCCTTCTTCAAAAGGAAAGAAAACCAGTGCAATTTCACAGCCTCTCCCAAAATGCAGTAATATAGCTGGGCTCCAACAGGTAGAAACTCCCCACAATGTCAAGAATTTTTCACAGAAGGAAACGATAAATCTTCAAATTAAGACTTAAACATGAGTGTGGGCATGCACAGAAAAAGATGAAAGACAACAACTGAAAAAGGAAAAAATGGAAAGAATTAGAAGTCTGGTAAGGAAAATACACCCACCAGCAAGGCACTGACTGCCAACACCACTGTCACTACCAGAAGTAACTAAACGGAAGAGATAGAGGAGGGAAAGTAAAGAAAAAAGATGTGTCCACAACTTCGCACATAACACAAGATTTCATCCAAGGTGAACAGTCAGGGGAGGGCCACTGAAAACCATTCTCATGCCCACATTCATCCAGGGCAACACACACCATCAGGAGGGGGAAAGTTCACACTGAGCTGAACCTCAACACTCCAGCCCTGTCCCAAGGCAGGACTTGCTCATTCTCTGCAAAAAGAGGCAGCAGAACTACCTCCAACCAGGAGCTATTTTTATTTTTCATAATAACTTTAGCTGAAAATCTCTACAGGGCTAAGAGATTCTGCAGAGCTACAATTAACTGCCAGTCTTTAGAGAGACACTGGGGAAAGGTTGTAAGTCAGGCTTGATTCTGGGGTTTGTGCTAAAGGAAAATAACAAACATGCAGCAGAGGGGAATCCACAGACAATAAAATGTCTGTTTGACTGCACTGCTGCAGCTCAGGTTTCCAGAAAGCACTGTGCACTCAGCCACTGCCAGTTACATTCATTTTTTACAATGCTGTGTTTTATTGGGCATGGGAAAGTGCTTGTAAAGGCAGATCACAGACAAAACATTATCTCTGTTCATGACTAGTGCTACCCTGGGAAACTAGGCAGAGAAGATTCACCTCGTCTCTGCCTGTGGAATTAAGTCAAAATCTTTCTGAGATCATTTAATATCATTTTTCCTAAAGATTTTGTTTATACAAGACACTCCAGTAAGACCTCTGTGCTCCTCAACAACAAAGGATCAAAAATGCTTTTTTGAGACTTAGGGCATTGATATGAGAGGACAGAAGCAGTGCCAAGACTTTCTGTGGTTGTTTTTCAGGTCACTGCCTCTGGATTACAACAGGAAAATGCAGATTTCTAGGACACACATTGTCAGCACAAACTTCAGCCACTCACCAGCCCCAGCTGCCAGTGGCAGCAGCCTGAGCTGGGTGGGGAGCCCTGGCTGCTCAAACACCTGTGTGACAGCTCAGTTTAGAGAGCTGTGCCCTGCAGAGCAGCCTGAGAACAGGCTCAGTGCTGGCAGGAAACGTGTGTCTATAAATACTCTCTTTCACACAGGCTGGGGTATTCCACTGAATGATGACAGGAACAAGTCCCTGTGCCTGGACAGCCTGGGGAGCAAAGGAAGTGACCTTCCCTGGAGCACAGAGTCTGTTCTTACAGCCCCACCAAACATTTCTCTTCTCCAGTCTACTTCCTTGTTGTCAATAAAAGCCAGAGCATTAAAGCCCAAAAGCCCCACGGTACACAAACAAGCACTGCCAATAAAAGGCACCTCTGGACACGTCTCAAACCCATGAGAGAGCACATGAGCCATCCCAGAAGCTCTGGGATTCCCAGATTGCCCCAGCCCACTGCTGCAGGTTTCAGGTCCCTGTGGTGAGCATCACTGCAGCCACATCCCACAGTGCTTTTTAAACCAACAAGTTGATGTCTTTCACTACTCAATTCGAGTTTAAATCCTTTTACTAACCACTAGGCTTCCTTTAAGGACTTCACAGAATTATTCAAGTTGGAAGGAACCTTAAAGTTCATCTCATTTCACCCCTGCCATGGGCAGGGACAACTTCCACTAGCCCAGCTTGCTCCAAGCCCTGTCCAAGCTGGCCCTGGACACTTCAAGGATGGGGCAGCCACAACCAGAAGGCATCTGCCCTGACAAACACCTCTAATTACCTCTGTTGTAATAACAGAGCTCTGCAAATAGATTTCCATACCTGTACTCTGTTCCATCTGGAAAATGTAACAGGGAAAAACATCAAAATAACTGGCCACTTGCCCAGGGCTCCCAGCCTCCCCCTGACTAAGGTCGTGGAGCCGCGCAATCCCAGAGGTGTCCCCCGCACACCGAGCTGTCCCCGCGGTGTACCGGCGGGACAGGGGGCAGGACACCCTTCCCACAGCCTCCTCAAAGCGGGCAGTGCCCCGTACCCGTCCGGTGACCGTACCCCGCCCCGGGAGCTCTGTACGGAGGCAGAAAGGACCCTGCAGCCGGCGGGGCGGGGGTCAAACAGCGGCCGGCGTGGCACGGGGAGGCCCGCGGCCCGGCCTGCCCGGCGGCCGTCACGGCCCCGCCCGGCCCGCGGGCCCTGCCGGGCTTTGGGAGCGATCCCGGCAGGAGGGCAGCGCCAGGGGCCCAGGGAGCGCCACTCACGCTTGTACTCGGCCATGAGCCGCTTCAGCGCCGTCCCCGCCATGGCGCGGCCCCGCCGCCGCTTCCGGGTGCGCGGCCGGAGCGGCCGCCGGCTGGGCGGGGCGGAGGGCGGCGCTCTATCCGCCGCGTCGCCTCTATGGTAGCGGCCAGTCCTCCCGCCGGCACCGGGCGGGGCGGGAACGCCTCGGGAATTCCCTGTGGGAAAGGACGGGGAGAATGCAGGAGAATCCGCAAAATGCCCCACGGAGCCGGGATAGTGCGGGACTGATTGCCCGGAGCAGCCGCCACGCGGATGGGGCACAGAGAGCGCAGTCCCGACGGGGACCCGCGGGATATCCCAGCTCACCGCCACCCTGGAGAAGGGAACAGGGACCTTTCCGGCGAGATTTCAGCAAGCAGGAGCACAGCTAACGTGAACAAATGGAAAGAGAAAAGGCTGGGGATGATTCCATGGAGCAGCAGGACAGCCTGATTTAAAATTCCTCTGGAACGGGCTTCATGGAGCCCAAACCACCGCACAAATAATTAAACCTCAGCAAGGCTGGAGGGGCAGGACAGCAGTTTATTATTATTTTGAAGACACCTAAATGTCTCTCCTCACTTACTAGCTCTTCTGCAGTTTGGTGACATTAAAAGGCATTTCCCCCCTCTCATTTACCAAGTTTATCTACCAAAAAGAAACCTGAGGCTGCAGACTTCCAGTGCCCACAGAGAAAGACTCAAAGTTAAGGGAGCAGGGCAAAGGGACAGATGCTGCCCAGCCCTCAGCAAACAGCTGGAATTTCAGTGATGGGATTTTTATAACCTTGCACAACAAAAAAACCACAGCTACTCTATCACAAGCATTATGTTTTTGGACCAGCTGCCCTGCTACCTCCAGTTCTGCAATAGTGCAGGCCAAAACAAAAATCCCATTTCTGCACTAAAAAAGTATATTTTGGCCTACTTTATCATAATATGAAAAAACACATGTAAACCCGAAGTACTTAAACCCTATCCTAAGCACTGTATTGTGTTCTAGCCCCAGTCAAGAGCAGAATGCTGCCCAAGGGACTGACTGAATTTGTAACACAAGCTAACTAAAGCCTGTATCTGTGTTCCCTCTCTCGGGCACATCTTAAAAGGAAACTTTTACACTCACACTTGGCATGAAAATACATTGAACTGTTTATATAATTTGAGTTAAAACAGAGGGACGAGACCAACCAGAGCCAGGAATGAACACTCAGTGTCCCAACACATGGATGAATGCTTAGGCCACAAATTTAAAGAAAGAAAAAAGAGAATACAAACAATAATTTTTGAAAAAGGCTAACAACAGAGAGACAACACACATTACTTAATCTGAATTTAAAACAGTGAAATTCAGACACAGCTCAATCCCTGCAGATACTATTTTGACTTGTGCACTCAGAAAGTCAAAGACAACAAGCAACTTTGGTAAATATCCTGTGAAGTTTCAAAGAGCCCTGTGTGACTGGCACGTTCATTTGTTCCCTAAAAAAACAGCAAATCCGAGGACAGAAGAGAGAGTGGGGTGTGATGAGGATCCTCAAACTGTTCTCCAAAAGATGCTGTGTCTTAGCACCCTCCTCCTATCTGCCGCTGGTACATTTCAATCGTGTCGTTGTGTTCCATCCCCAGCTGTGGGAGTAACACAGGAATTATTTCAACATTTTAAAAATATAGAAATTATAAGTAATACAGAAAACTTGAAAAACACGTGGTGACAAAAGCACGTGGCTCTCTCCTCTTAATCAGCACTTCAGGAATAACTTAAATTAACTAAGACATGAAACACTTTCCAACAGTCACCCTGCACAAATTTGTTGGAACATGCTAAACTCACAGCAACTATTTCAGGATCATTTTGATTTCAAGGCCCTTTGATCACCACTCAGACACCCGAATATCTGTGTAGCAATTTGCAGTAAGAGTGTTTTTCATACCTGTGCAGGTGTGTCTGCTTCTTTAATTGGCTGTCCATCAAACAGGAAAATAATGTGCTTCATTGACAAGCCCTGCAAGTTCAAAGTTATAAATGAGAAACCACACTTGATTTCTGAATGCAAACTAAGTGTTCATGGATTTACTGTCAGAACACATGGTAACAAAATTAACACTCGGACAAGGGGAATGACAGAAGATAGATTTAGATTAGGTGTTAGGAAGAAATTCTTCCCTTTGAGGGCAGTGAGGCCCTGGCACAGGGTGCCCAGAGCAGCTGTGGCTGCCCCATCCCTGCAGGTGTCCAAGGCCAGGCTGGATGGGGCTTGGAGCAACACGGGATAGCGGAAGGTGTCCTCATGGCAGGGGGTAGGACTGGATGGGCTTTAAATTCCCTTCTAACCCCAAACCATTCAGTGATTCTCTGATTAAGATTTAACCACCAGGACACTGAGCTTATTTGTCTGGCTGTCTACACTGAGGAAGGTCAAACGCTGGTAACTTTACATTATCCTTAAAACCTGAGTTATGACACTACTGAATTCTGTTCTGACAATGTTTAATCACATGAGGAAGTCTTTATTCCCTGCATCAGGGATTGAGGACATTGCTCTGCCCTCTAAAATCCATGTGATTCACACTTCTGTCATACACAGGAATGCTAAAACTCCTGTACCTCTCCAAAAACCCAGAGATGTATCAGGGTGCAGCAGGCACAGAGCAGGGCAGAGTGTAAAGTTTGAATAAGCAAAGAAAGGATCCTGCAAGTAACAGACAAGGGCAAACAAAATCTGACTCCGTTTCCAAAGCCATTCACATGTCCACCCTCTGCTCTGCAAAAAATTGGGAGCTCCAGGCTCAGGAACTGAGCTGTGGGGTTCATCTTTCTGTTCAGTTCAGGATAGCACCAAGGAACAACCTGTGACACCTGTGGAACACAGGTCACAACTGTGCAATAGGCAGCAGGAGACACAGGAGGGGAGAAGGAAACAGCCCATGAAGCATCTGTAGCATAGAATAATTTATTTTGTGCTGTTTTCCGAATAGAAAAAGCACTCAAGTTGTTGAAGTTTTTGGAGATGACAGGACTGAGGGTTAGTGCATTGTCTCAGAGTCAGGAACGGAACTGAAGGAATTTTTGTAACTCTGTCACGGGACATTAGGGAGCACTTGAGGAGGAAGAGGCAGCTTCCATTCACCGAGAAGCTGCCAGCATCGCAGCTCCTCATTCTCCCACACACCTGGACACCCTCAGCCTGCCCACAAACATTCTCCACGATCCGGGCAGAGGAGCAGCGCGGGTTCCACCAGCACGGGGTGGTGTCAGAGCCCTTTGGGTCCGTGGGAGTCCCCACGGAGCCCTCGGGCCGTGCCCGCGCCTACCTGTCGGCAGCAGTACGCCTTCATGAGCTTGCTCAGCGGAGTGTGCCGCTTTATTCTGAAGTGCACCACGGAGCCGTCCTGCTCGGCGACTTTCAGGTCGATGTGCTCGTTCTCCGTTTTCACGCCTTCCTGGACGGAAGACTGCAGGATGCGGCGGGCTCAGAGCCCCGCTGGGGCCGGACAGCCCCCGCCACATCCCGCGGCACCTCGGCCGCCCCTGCTCCCGCCGGCCGCGACACCTCGGGGGCCTCGCGCCGCGGGCGAGGCGGGGCCGCACCGCAGCCATGCTCCGGCACGAGGAGAGGCGGCCGTTCCTCTCTCCCTCCCTGCTGCCCGCTCCCCTCCTCCCGCCTTCCAGCCGCTCTCCTCCCGCTCCTCTCCCCGCCTCACCATGAGCTTCTCCTCCGACATGGCGGGGCGGGGGGGGGGGAGGGGGGGGGGAGAGAGGGGGGATGGGGTGTAGCAGGGGGCTCGCGCTGGGAGCGCGACCAACGGCCAAGGGGCGTGGCGGTGCCGCGAGCAGCCGCGTCCCCGCTGAGCCGCAAGGGGGCGTTGTGCTCCGGCGCGGGGACTGGCGTGAGGGGAGCGCCCGGGACACCCCGAAACAGCCCCGGGACACCCCCGGGATATCCCGAAACAGCCCCGGGACACCCCCGGGATACCCCGGAACAGCCCCGGGACACCCCCGGGACCGCACCTTCTCGGTCGCACGGCAGCTCCTGCGGGAAAACGGCACGAAAAGCATTCCATCAAAGCACCCAATGTCTCCGGTCCAGCCCAGACCGGTGCTGGCGTGTTCGGATCTCCCTTAAGGGGAGGAGAGGCAAGCTTGCCTCGATCCACAATTGAGGAGAGAATTAGAGATTTAAAACACAAACGAGGTTAAATGTTGGGATTCGAAGCGATATTTCAACCTTTTTTTTTTTTTTTCATAAAAGAGAAGAGAAAGAAAAGTGTGAATGGCCAAGAATAATTAGGTGAAGCACAGGGACGGTGTTACCAGCATGGGTCCAGCGGTGCCTCACAGAGTGCGATGGGTCTTTCGCGGCTGAATTCCATCCTACAGCTGCCAGTGGAGGAGCAGAGCCGGACAGCCGGACCAGTGCTGTGGGAGGGCAAGAGCAGACAGCAAAGACTCCCACACTTTGTAGATTTAGCAGCTGCACCTTCTGTGGCACTTGCTTATAGAGGGTTTTGAGAGTGGCAATGTCATGTCCACCTCAAATCAACAGCACGCCCGTGGGCGGATTCATGTTTGCTCCCTTAAAGCTGGTCGTTGGAATTCAGACGAAGTTTGCCTGACAAACCAAAAAGTTTATTGCTTGCTTTTCTCATATATCAAGCTTTGCTGCTTGGTCGCCTGATGTATCAACTACAAGCTCTCTTCGTGACTTCAAAGAGGGTTTATTTTCCAAAATAAAAGAGGAATTAAACTTTTTGCTAGTGGCAGAGCAAAACTTTAATTTTCAAACTGAGATCTTCGAAGAGGCAATGAAGAAAAACTTTGTTTACTTTTTACTCGTTCACTACACAGGGCCGAGTGAGAGCAGGGCGGGAGGCTGGTGCTGACAGAGCTGCCCCTGCACGGAGGGGCAGAAAGGGCTCCGGGCTTCCTCAGAGGAAATCTCCTAAATATGAGATCCATCCCGGCTGAGTCCACTTCTCCCACAGGCAGTGCCCTTGAGCCGGTGGCCAAGGCTGCCTCCTCCAGCCCTAGGGGTGTTGTGGGGCCAGGAGCGTGGAGGAGGTTCTGCCCCAAACCTCCATCTCAGCCTCTGTCCTCACCCTGGCCATGAGGCAAGCAGATACTGGTCCCTTCAGAATATGCTCAGAGTCTTAAAGGATTTTCCCTTTTCCATTCCCTTTCCCGGCTGCGCCCCCTCAGAGATGAGCAAAGTGCCACGGAATCAAGCAGGAATGGCCCTTGTTGGGGTCTTAGGAGCTGAGTTTTTTTGGTTTTCTCTGAAGGAATTTTCCCCAATACGTGTTGCTAAGATACAGTAATGACCGGATACTTAAGAGAGACGAAAGAAGTTGTCAGCTCAGGGGAAGGGTGCAGCTGGCTAATTTCTCTTTACCTGAGGTTTCCCGTGGAGGGCAGAGATACCTCGAGATTTGGACTAGGAAAACGGCATTGGGTCTGGCCTCTGTCTTTAGTGCTCTCGACATTCGGAGGGGAGAGAGGCTGCGGTCGCTGTGGGGAGAATTCATCACCACTGCGGGGTTCTGCCTTCTGCTGCCTTTCTTCTACCATGAATAAGAGTGGCTGTTGCATTGGGACCTTACTAACACCCTACCTCACTAAAAGAGGGGCTTTTCACCATCTGACCGCCTGCCTAGGGGGAAAATCCCGGGATCCCAAGCTCGCCTTTCCCTGCCCTGCCCTGCCGCTGCCCCGTCCCCGCCGCTTCTTCGACACCGCTCTGAGCATTCCCTGCACTAGAGCTCTTCGTTCCCTGCCTGCCGAGATGCCCCATGGTTCCCGCTACAGCTGTGGAGTTTGATACATCTCGTTTACCTCCCGGGTTTGTAAAGCAAGCCTTTCTTCCATCCCTGCCCGTCTCGGTCCAGCCACCATTACCGCCTGGTCCCTGAGCTGGCACCGGAGCGCCCCCTGCAGGCGCGGGGGAATCACCGCACCTGCTCTGCCCACCGGGAGCCAGCAGCGCCCCTGCCGGCGGTGCCCGCAACTGCACTGCAGGGGAAAGTGCCTGCGGCCGAGAGAGGCTGACCCTGGGTTTGTGCTTCTGTTTGGTGCTGCTGCCGTAGTTATTGGTGTTTGTTGGCCTCATTGGTGTTTGTTGGCCTTGTTATTGCTGCATTCGTGGCAGTCACCCTAATCATTGTGTGTACTTGTATTAACTGTTACAGTTGTGGTAGCACTTTGTGCTGGAAAATGAAGAATTGGGACTTGTCTAAAAGAGACAGTCTCAAGAAAAGGGAGGACTTGATAAATAACACAGAGACTAGAAATTTTCAGTTCCCCTGAAGTTGCTGAATAGAGCAACTTTTTTCTAGTTAGCTTTAGGGCTAACAAGAAAAAAGATTAAAGGATGTAAAGGTATGCACAAAGGAGGATAAATGTAGCTGGAACCAATGGAGAAAATGGTAGAGGACTGCAGAGGGTTTTTTTGCAAGTTACGTAACAAAAAACAATAGTGCATGCCCAAAGAAAAAGTTCAAAGAAAGGTCACCAGTAATATGTAAGCATTCAGTGAATATGACCACCAGACACCCCTTTAGATGACCTCCAGGACCAGAAAAGGACTTCCAGTAAAAGGCGAATGGATGCAAATTAGTTCTAGGAAAGTGGTGTTTGTGTATTAGTTAGGAGGTACATTGTAATGAATAGGTATGATCAGGATGGAATAAATGCCCTGTTGTGAACTTTCACCACACACATCAGATTAAAGGAGATACTCTTCTGTGTGTCCAACGCTGATAAAGAATGCCTGCTTTCTAACGCTTCAAATTGAATGAAAAAACTTTATTTCAGAAAACATCTTAACATCCTAACATCCTAACATCCTAATAACCTAATATCCTAATATCCTAATATCCTAATATCCTAGTATCAACATGCTACTCTATCCCTGAGTTTCTACAACTATATGCTTTCCCTCCCACAGCTCCCATTCTCTCAGTCTTGAAGTAATGTGCAAACGGGCAGAAGAAAACAGACGAGGCCCTTCTCAGCATCCTGGTTTTCAGTTCAGACGGGCCGTGGAGGATCCACATCAAATCAGATCACACGGAGGCGGTGCTGGTTGTCCCCTGCGGCCATCGCTTCATTTCCCCTCGGCGGCCGCTGTCCCAGCCCATTTCTTTGCAGGTCATCCAGCTCTCTCCGGGGACGCTGGCGGGGCACAGGGCTCGGGGCCCTGTCCCCATCAGCCAGTCTTCGGCGCCGGCCACCTCCAGGAGCCGCATCCTCCTGCGCCTCCTGCTGCTGCCGCTGCCGCCAGCGCACCACGAAGGGATGGAGGCGGCGGCGGG
This sequence comes from Haemorhous mexicanus, assembly GCF_027477595.1. Lineage (NCBI taxonomy): Eukaryota > Metazoa > Chordata > Aves > Passeriformes > Fringillidae > Haemorhous > Haemorhous mexicanus. Next base: position 5,437,481 of record NC_082350.1, on the reverse strand, counting down.
GGCGACGCGGGGCCACCCCGGCATGGCTCTCCTGCCCCTGCAGCAGGCGGATGCCCCCAATGGGCCCTTGGCAGGTCGGGCAGGTGGCAGCGGCGTCGGGGGCAGCCTGGGGCTGGATGCAGGCGTGGCAGAACACGTGTCCGCAGGGCTCCACGGCAGCAGCGGGGCTCTGCAGGAAATCCACGCAGATGCGGCAGACCCGGACGGCTCGTGGCGCTGCTGGCTCCTGCCTGACCTCTGCCATTGCTGCTCCCGGACTTGACTTCTCTCAGCTGCTGGCAGGACTCAAGGGCTTGGCTTGCACTTGTGGCACTCAGAGGTTCCTCAACCTCTCGTGGCACTCAGAAGCTCCTCGGTCACTGGCAGCACTTGTAGACTCCTCGGTCACTGGCAGCACTCAGGTTCCTTGGTCACTGGCAGCACTCAGAGGCTCCTCAGTCACTGGAAGGACTTGGAGGTTCCTCTTCACTCGCTGGCAGGACTTAGATGGTTGTCTTCACTCACTGGAGTAACTCAGAGGTTCCTTGGTCACTGGCAGCACTCAGAGGTTCCTCAGTCACTGAAAGGACTAGGAGGTTCCTCTTCACTCACTGGCAGGACTCAGATGGTCGTCTTCACTCACTGGAGTAACTTGGAGGTTCCTCAGTCACTGGCAAGATTCAGAGGTTCCTCACTCACTGGAGTCACTCAGAGGTTCCTCAGTCACTGGAAGGACTCAGAAACTCCTCACTCACTGGAGTAACTTGGAGTTTCCTCGGTCACTGGCAGGACTCAGAAGCTCCTCACTCACTGAAGTAACTCGGAGGTTCCTCAGTCACAAGCAGGACTCGGAAGCTCCTCACTCACTGAAGTAACTCGGAGGTTCCTCAGTCACTGGAGTAACTCGGAGGCTCCTCGGTCACTGGAGTAACTCGGAGGTTCCTCGGTCACTGGAGTAACTCAGAGGTTCCTCGGTCACTGGAGTAACTCGGAGGCTCCTCGGTCACTGGAGTAACTCGGAGGTTCCTCGGTCACTGGAGTAACTCGGAAGTTCCTCGGTCACTGGAGTAACTCGGAGGTTCCTCAGTCACTGGAGTAACTCGGAGGCTCCTCGGTCACTGGAGTAACTCGGAGGTTCCTCGGTCACTGGAGTAACTCGGAGGTTCCTCGGTCACTGGAGTAACTCGGAGGCTCCTCGGTCACTGGAGTAACTCGGAGGTTCCTCGGTCACTGGAGTAACTCAGAGGTTCCTCGGTCACTGGAGTAACTCAGAGGTTCCTCGGTCACTGGAGTAACTCAGAGGTTCCTCGGTCACTGGAGTAACTCGGAGGTTCCTCGGTCACTGGAGTAACTCGGAGGCTCCTTGTTCCCTGGCAGCACTTGGAGGTTCCTCCTCAGTCACTGGCAGACTTGGAGGTTCCTCACTCACTGGCAGGACTTGGAGGCTCCTCAGTCACTGCAGCACTCAGGTTCCTCGGTCACTGACAGCACTCGGAAGATCCTCACACGCTGGTAGCACAGAGGCTCCTCAGACGCTGGCAGCACTCAGAAGCTCCTCAGCTGCTGTGGGTCACAGCCTGAGTGTGCTGGCACTACCCAACGCTGGTGGCTATAGTTACGCAAGTGGTGTCATAATGATCATGAGTGACATGGCTTGACATCACAGGGCTCTCAGGGACACACCCAGGAGCTCCCCCATCCACAGAGACAGATCCTGTGGCACAAAGCCCACCTGGCAGTGGGCTGCACACCTCAGGGTTTGCCCAGATCCCTTCCAGGCGGTCCCTGCTGGGCTGGGGCCATGCCAGTCACACCCACCACAGGACCTGCTCTGCAGAGCTGCATTCCATGGCGTGTGCTGGGGCCTGGGGCTGCACCTCCCCAGTGGGAGGACTCTGCTCGGCCCTTGGTTGAACTTCAGAAGGTTCCATCAGCCCATTTCTCCAGCTTGTTGAGGTCCTTGTGGGTGCAGAGTCACCTTCTGGTGTCTCAGCAGCTCCTCCCACTGTAGGAAATTCAGCAAACTTGCTGAGGGTGCCTTGGGCCCTGTTATTCAGGCCACTACCAAGAAGAAAGAGGACCAGTCCCAGTACTGATGCCTGGGCTGCACTGATGATGATCAGCCTCTGTCTCAGCTTCATGCTGCTGATCAACACCCTCGACTTAAAAACCAGTATCAACAGTTAAAATCACTTCCTCACAGGGCAGAGCTTATTTGCAAAGTTCTGCCTCCCCCAAGCCTCCTGCTTTCTCCAAACTCATGAGAAATGTCTGGCTGATCATTTATCAGCCCCAGTGAGCATTTTCCCCTTCAAATAGAGCAGCTCTGGAATACAGCATAGGATCTGTTGAATCTCTTGCCTCTTCCACCACTTTTCCTGAAAGATACGTGGTATTTTCCTGAAAACACCATTGTAGCACTACACACTGACACCACCTCTTGGAATCATTTTGTGCCCTTTGCAAAGAGACTGGGGTTGTTTGGCAGAGACTCCCCAGCACCAGGCACCTCCAGGGCCCTGCTGCTGCTGCCACTATAGCCCTGCTGTGAAGGGAATGGAAGAGGCTGTGATGACAGCAGGCCACCCCAGCACAGTTACCCACCTGCAGCTGGGCAGCCTGTGGCCACAGCTCAGTCTGTCCCTCGGATTTCACCTCTCAGAGTGTTGGCTGTTTGTCCCACCTTTCCTATCACATGGTTGGAATTGGCCTAATGCCAGCTTTTTGTGGCCTTTATGTGCAGGGCTGTAGAACTCTCCTTGGGCTCAAAGCCAAGTTCCCTGTTACATGTCATTAACCCCTCCTTTCCAAGTTCCCTTGTGCATCCTCCTAGTACCCATTGCAGGTGGTGGGGCACTGTCCCACTCCTCAGCTGTGGCATCCCCATCACCATCTGCTTCCCCATCCCACTCAGGACAGCTTTCCATCATGGCAGCCTTGCAAAGGACCAGTTAATCCTTGTGAAATGTCTTTTTAGCTGCCAGGCTCCACTCTCAGTTACACTGCAGATGCTTCTTCTCAGACCTGAGCAGTCACCTTGGCCACGCAAGGACACGGCTTCACTTCCCCACCATGGCCCAGCCAAGCCAAAGGGTCCACCAGCTTTTCAGTGCATCAGCCACATGATCCCTGCACACAGCAACGTTCACAGAAGGAATTAGAAACATCAGGAGTAGCTCCACCCCAGGCTATGGGAGGCAGCCCCTGGGATGAGGATGCTGGAGCCCAGGATGAAGCTCAGGATGAGAGCAGAGGACAGTGCCTCTGTCCAGGGACACTGGGTGCTGCCCTGGCAGCATGGCTTGGCCTCTGCTTGTCCCCAGAGCATGGCCACATTCCATCCACCATCCATCCTGGCTCCCAGCAGGTCTCTCTGCTGCCCTGGCTCAGCAGAGGAGGACAGAGCCAGTCACAAGTGGGGTTTCAGGAAGAGGAACTTGCCTGCAGGGGCCCCCCATCTCTGATAGGTTTGGAGACATCACCCCTTAGTGCTGGGAGCAGGGCCAGTGGGAAGCACTCCGGGAACCAAAAATGAATTTACTGGTCCCAGACCCAGGGCAGGAGGGGGACTGGAGCCTGGTGCTGCCCAGCAGGGGAAAGGCAGCTCAAAAGGCTTTAGCACCAGTTGTCCCCAGATGTTGATGCCTCTCAAACAAAGCCCCCTCAGCTTTCCCTGTACCTTTGGTTGGTAGAGGCACCACAGGCCCTTTGGGCCAGCACATGCAAGACTCCTGTCAGCACTTTCCCATCTCTTTACTGGGCTCCACGCTTCACCCTCCATGCCCAAGGGGATTCCAGCCAAACGGGGATCTCTTTGGGTCATCACCTCCCTGCCGTGTGCACCCGCCGCTCCCTGGCAGCACCGGAGCGCAGCCCCTGCTCGGACACAAGGTGGGAGAGCAGCCACCACGAGAGCCTGGCAGGGTCAGTCCCTTTGTTCCTCCCACCCCAGCCTCTTCTGGCAGTAGCCAGGGACAATCTGCATTAAAAGTCACCTGCAAGTCCTGCCCTTGGGGCGTGCTGGCAGCAGCCAGAGCTGCCCCCCCTTCAGCTCCGGAGCTCAGCTGGAGCAGCCGTGCTGAGCTCCACAAGCCCAGCCAGGCAGAGGGAGAGTTTTATTCCAGCCCATGGGAGTCTCCCCCAGCAGGAGGCCACGGGCAGCTTTCCTTATCCCAGACTCTCCCAGCCCTGCCCAGCCTGCACACGGGGCTGTGGGTGCTGCATGGCCAGCCCTGGGCAGACTCCAGAGCAGGCAGCTCCATCCTCCTTCCCAGCCCAGCTCCCTTACACTGCTGGGGCTGCAGTCTGAGCCCCTGGGCCCCCCCCATGTACACAGGGGCTCTCTCCTAGAGATGCCAGGGGACAAAAGGCCAAACTCTTGCCAGAATACCCAGCTGCTTCCTTGGAGAGCAGCCTTACTTCCATCCCAAGCTCTTCCCAACACCTGAACATCTCTGGGAACTGACTCCTTTCAAGCCCAGCAAGAGCCTGAGGGAGCCTTGCTTCTGCCTCCCCCAGCTACCCCCAATGAATCAGAGCCACATAACAGTGACAACTCCATCAGCCACTACTCCCAACCTGTGCCTGCTGTGGAAGCAGAATTAAAACTCTTTCAGACCAGAACAGTAATTGAATCAGTTTAATATACTGACAGCATATTGTAAATGCACTTGAAACTTACAGTATTGCTAACAGATGTGGCCATTGAGCCAAAGACCACCTTTCTAGAAAGGCACAGAGAGGTAGGAGAGTTGGGGCATTTCCCCAGATTAGTTGCAAGTGAGAAGGTGCACATAAGACCTTCCTCCTGGAAGCACCAGATCACCAGAAACTTGTGCTCTTTGAGAGGACTGCTGATGTGCTGGGATAAGTGCAGGCACCTGGAGTGACAGCCAAAGCCTTCTGCTGACCCTTATGTCAGGAAACTCCTGCTGGCTTTTGCATATACTAGAAGAAAAAAAAAAAAGGGGCAGGGGGGGCAGAGGAGAAGAGCCTAGCTGTGTGTGCATGGAGTGCTCTTGGTGAGGCAGGAGTGAGGGAGGTGTGACATTGCTTTTGCCCTTGGTTGGGACAAGGACTGCTCCGTGCATTGCTTTGGACACCACAACCACCCTGGAGTGAGTGAGAAGAAATGCTCCATCCTCCAGTATTGCCACCATGGCTTCTTGCACCAGCAGGGCAAGAGCACAGCTCTGGCCAGTCCCAAGCACCTGGAGTGGGGACAATGGTGTCACCAAGGATTTAGGTCATCATCTGTGGCAGTTGAAGTGGCACTGTGGTGGTGGGGGGAGGAAGCCTGGAGACTTTTTGGCTCTGCAGAAGGCACTGTTCACCAGGGTGGGTGGGTGTGTCTGGAGATGCTAATTCTCAAATTTTGCGTAAGGGTTCTCTTCCTTGAACAGGCCTAGAAGAGAGGAGAGATTTGTTCAGACAGCAGCTCCCACAGTGGTCACAGCCAGCCAGAAAACCAGTCCTGGGAAATAACTCTGTCATTTAAGCACTCCCAAGCCTCCCAGCTGCAGTTCTCCCAAAACACCTGCTCTTACTTGAGCGGTGCCCACAGTCAGCACTGCTTCGCTGTTTCACTCTCCCCTTCGGCACAAGAGGAGACATTCATTGAGAAGCTTGACCTGACGGGAAACTCCTCTCCCAGGCAGTCCATGTACAGTCCAGGTAAAGCAGCCTGCCCAATCTTCCAGAGCGCTCCCTCTGCACACCCCTTCTGTCAGACTGGACTTACAAGCAGAGAGCCCAGACCCAAATTAAGTTAAAACTGTTCTTAGACTTGCTTCCCTACTCCTGCATCGAGACTGGGAAGCAGCAAGGCAGGGTGTGGGGCTGACTTTGGGGCTAGCAACAAGCCACATGCCATGCTATTTGCTGCTTTCCCAGCTCAACACTTTTGAAGAACAGCCACAAAGGACAAGATTGCAAACTCTGGGGTCAGGCTGCAGCAAGACAGCCCTGACATGGCAAGACAGGCCCAGAGCACAGCTCCTCCACGGACAGATGATTCCTATACCAAGAGCTCCCTCAGGCACACCTTTGCCTGATCTTTCTTCCCCAAAGGAGCCAGCCCATCCAGAGGCCCTGGGATCTCCTGCCTAACCTGGACCTGCAGCAGGCAGCAGCTGCAGGCTGAGAAAAGGTCTCTAGTTTTCCCTACAGCCCCTCCAGAGCCAGAGACCACCAAGTGCAGCATGCATGAGCCCAACTGCTCCACAGCCAGACACTGGCAGAGCCCCTGGCAGCCCCAGTGGGCAGGCTGTCCCCAGCACAGAGCAACTGGCTGTTCCCTGCTTCCTTCCAAGCTGATATTCCCCTCAGTTAGGTCCAGACCTGGCCCAGGTCTGTGGGACTCACCTGAGGGACAGTCCAGCCCCAGGAGGGAGGCTGTGCACTCCTATCCCCAGGGGACTGAGACACCACAGCTGGCACAGAGGACCAGAGGGACTGGGGTGGGATTGGTCCCTGCTCTGTGCTCCTGCAGCTGTGGGCATTCTGATTCCTACCTAGCCCCACACCCCAGGCTGCTGGCTCACCACAGGGCTACTGGAGAGCTGTGCCTGAAGGGTAACAGCATTATGATGGTGCTGTGTCCGCCAGCTTCTGCTTCTCCCCTCCAGTCAAGCTCCATCAGCTTCTCCCACATGGTAAGCTTGGAGGACACATTCTGGGGAACATTATACACTTCCTCTTCCCCGCCCAGGAAAAATAGCCCCTGTGTGGGCTCACACACCATGACCCCAGCATCTCTACACTTACTCTGAGCCAAGAGAAGCAGGGACCATGTTATCCCTGCTGGCCAGGTCTCATCTACAGCTGTGACCATGGCAAGGAGCACAGTTACAGAGGCTGCTTCATCTAAAGCTTAGTTTGAATCACTCATGTCAGCACTGTACCGTATTTTCTTCGGATTTCATCATGCCGTGATTTCATCTCTGCTCTCCTGCGAGAGGCAAACAGAAAAGCCATGAGTCAGTAACTGGTGATACAAAAGGGAACAAAAAGAGCCAGAGCTCCTTGCTTATTCCCAACAGGGAGCTCCAGGCTGGCAGGTTTGCTCAGGGAGGCTCTGGGGATCACCAGAGCCCACACGTCAGCAGCCCTCGGGGAGCTGCACACGCAATACTCGTGATGCTACATCCACGAGTCACCCCAGCATGACATTCCTAATGAGGCTTGTGTGTGAGCTAGGGCTGAAGCAGCCACTGACTGCATGTCTTGAGCCCCATGGTGCCTCCTGGCATCACGTTTGATGGCACATATAAGAGCCAAATCATTCTGCAGCCTCAGGGCCTGTGGTACAAACTCACCTCTCTTCCTGCCGCACCCGCCTCTTCTCCCGCTCCCTGGCTGCTCTCTCATCATCCTTGTCTGGCCTGGTAGACAGAAAAGCCCCTCAGTGTACTCAGCACTCAGTTCTGCAGCAGCACATGGCTGCATCTGAGCTGCTCCCCAGTCAGAGGACCCCCCCAATACTTACTTTTTGCTCTTTTTCTTGCAACAGCAGCAGCAGCAGCAGACCCCCAACATGATCAGAAGTGTTCCTCCCACCACGGACATTGCAACGATCAGGGCTTCAAAGTTCACTGAAGGATTTGACAAAAACGTGTTTAGCACACACAGACACAGCTGCCTGGGGTTACAATATAGGATCACAGAATTACTATTGTTGGGAAAGCACTCAATGATCATCAAGTACACCTGTTCCCCCAGCACTGCCAGGTATTCCAGTAAACCATGTCCCCCAGTGCAACAGCTGTGTGTTTTTTGAATGCTTCCAGGTATGGTGACTCCACCACTGCCCTGGGCAGCCTGTTCCACTGTCTGACCACTGTCTGAGTGAAGAATCTTTTTCTTACTATCCAACCTAAACCTCTCCTGGTGCAACTTGAGGCCATTTCCTCTTATTCTACAGCCATTTTCTCTAGTCCTGTTTATGAACATACAACTACTGTCACCAGCAGCTTCAGTCACTGGGCTGGAGATGTGCAACCACCTGGGAAAGCAAATGGACATTGTTAGCTGTAGATATAGCAAGTGTTGGTACCCACAAATAAACACCAGCTGAGCATATGTCCCTGCTAACAGGAGTGCTCAGTTACTGGCTGTGAAGAAAGGCAAGGACAAATGCACTCAGGTCAAACTCCTCTGGCAGAAAGAGGAGCAAAGCTATCTTAATCACTAATCCAGGTAAAAAGTAACCATTAAGGGACAAAACCCAACAGCTGAAGGCTTCAGGGCTAAGGAAGGATCTCTGACAGGGAGGAATTACTGTCCATGGGAGCCAGCCTCAGAAGTCATCTCTGATGAGATGAGCACTTAGAGGTGTCTGAAGTCCTTGGGCAAGAGAAAAACTGCAACAAATACTGCTGGGATTTACCAGCTTGGGGCCAGCAGTGCTGCTCAGGCAGCTGAGGGCCAAGTCCTGCTTCCTGCAATTGACTGACATGTCTCCCCAGAGCTGGGGGTCTCTGCTTGCCCACACACAGAACAAAACCTGCTGGAACATGGTGAGGCAGCAGCCATGAGCCCTGGTCCTTGCTCATCCTACTCAGCTCCTGCAGGAATGGCAGTAGAGACACCAGCCAAAAATGACACATCTGGATGCCAAGCAGTTCAGGCAACAACAAAGAGGAGTTTCTTCCAAGCGTGGTTCAAGCTGTTCAGAGACTTGTGCCTGTGAAAATATTTGTTTAGGAGCCACTTTGCACACAACAGCCAGGCTACAGAAATCTCAGTGCACCTGAACCTGCTCAGAGCACTTCTGAAGGTCATTTAGTCCAACTTGCTGCCGTGGGCAGGGACAGCTTTCACTAGACCAGGCTGCTCACAGTCCTATCCAACCTGACCTTGAATGTTTCCAGGGATGAGGCATTCATCATCTCTCTGGGCAACCTGTGCTAGTGCCTCATCACTCTCATTGTAAGAGACTTCTTCCTTTTATCTGTTCTAAATAGATCCTCTTTTAGGTACTCCAGCCTGAGCTGACTCCACCACTGAAATTGTTTTCAAAGCCTGCAGCAGCATCAGTGCTTCTGAAACCCTTTTGGGGTTTCAGGATGAGTTTGGGGTTCAGCTCCCCCCTTCCCACACAGAGAGGTCTGTGGCAGAGCACCAGGCACTCCTTCAGCTGATGACAGAGGCTAAGTCACACACACACCAAAAATGCAGAATCACATAAGAGCTAATCTCCCACAGGACTAATCTCCTCACAGCAAGTTTTGCAAGCCAAGGAATGTGATCTTCTATAATGAAACCTTTTGTGAAGCTACTCATATCAAAACTAGTATTTCAAGGTCATACAGAAGTTTCAGAAAAGCATACCACAGGGCTCACAAAGAGGAGATTCTTCCTGCACAAGCATAAGAGCAGTTTGAACTCTTGTGGGCAGACAGGAGAGCCCAGCCTCGAGCACAAAAGATGACAGGCCATGGCAATTCAGCTCCAGACACCTCATCAAGGGGGTGGGTGAGAGCAACCAGCCCCCAGCTCGCTTCCTTCCTGCTCCAGCCCCCAAAAGCTGGCTCCTGTCTGAGCATGAACTTGCACTAAGCTTGGTCTAAACAAGGTACCAGTCTCTCCAGAAATCCTTCAGAAAACAGAGCAGCAGGGAGGAGAGGCAGCTGTCCACCAGAAAAAGCTCCCAGAGGAGATCTGCACATGCACGGGTAGTTTTATAAGAGTTTTTTTCTTAAGTGGTTAAAAGCTGAGCAGGACCACAGTACACTCAGCACTAGATGCACACACAGGTTCCCAGAGAAGTCACCACACCTCTGGTTCCAGGAGCCCATCTGGGACAGCAGCCACGTGAAGAGCCAGAAGCAGTGCACAGAGAGACGTGCCAGCTGCAGGGAAGAGGTCTTCTGGGGTTCAGACACCAGGAAAGGCTGCACAGGCCCACAGAGAACCTTCCACTCCTGTTCCCAGGTGCTAGCCATGTCTGGAGCCTCCATCACACCAAAGCAGAAGGGATGTATTTTGGAGTAGCTAAATCCTCACGGGTCCTACTTGCCAGAAGGCAGGGAACTGCTCATACTCTGCTTCCCCGCCCACGCTTCAGCAAGTTTGCAGAACCTTGACTGCCTTCAGCCTGTCATTGCTACACTGGCAGAGAGATGGGGAGGCAGGGGAGCCTCCCACAGCAGCAGGCACTCACACAGTCACCACCCCAGGCTGGCACTTACCCCAGCAGACTCCCCAGCGAGCAGAGCGGAGCTCACACAGGTCGGCCGGGGGGAGGATCCTTCGGACGGGGTACTCCATGCACCTCCTGCTGCTGGCACACCACAGGCACTAGGACACAGGGACCAGGCAGCACAGAGTTATTGCCAGTGACCCACACTTTGCTTGGCAGCCACAGCATAGGGCCCACCTCTGCTGGCTCACCAGATATCACCCAGCAGCCACAGGGTGCTAAGGAGTAAGAGCTGTGTCAGCACAGATCACAGCAGGAGAGGCAGGAGAGGGGAGTGCAGAGTTCTAGAGCAAGTAAAGATGCTGAGAATCTTTCTCCTGGCTTAGAATCATAGACTATCCTGAGCTGGAAGGGACTCATAAGGATCACTGAGCCAATTGCTGGCCCTGCCCAGGACAGCCTTAAGAATCCCACCATTAACAAGACAAATCCTTTACGTTTATTTCTGGGATAAGAAGAAAGCCTTTGAGACAAAGCACTCCACACACATAAAGCTGATGAGCAGGAGAGGTGTGCATGTGCCCAGCCACTACAGACCATCTGCAGAGCTTTGCACACTCCTCTCCTGGTGGCTCCAACCCCCAACCCCAGCATTCAGTAGAGTTTGGTCAAACTGGTTCTGGCTACATCAGCTGCAAGATCTGACTCAAGTTCAAGTTTGCTGATATCTGTGATAAGGCAGCAGAGACTGGCAGGACACCAGTACACATCCTGCACCCACCCAGTGCCACGGCCCAGCTGCTGGAGGGGAACTTGACCAGCCAGCCCAGCCCACTCAGTCCCTTCTCCAAGCACATTGCCCATCCATCAGGAAGCAGCTCAGCAATTCCATTACCCTAATAAAAGCACACAACAAAACCCACCCAGTTTCTAGCAACCTCTTTCCAGAGCACCACAGAGGGATTGCCCTCTCACCCTCATAGGTGGGTGGAATTTGCAGCATGTCTGGGACAAAGGCAGGTGACCAGCTCTGCTTCCAGGAAGGAAACTTTTTAAGGCGTGGTGAGAAGTTGGGTGTCTCACTGCTGCTACTCACAGTGACATTTTTCAGGCATTCTTCACAGCTCCTGTTCGTATACTGGTTACAATCTGCAAGAAGGAAAAAAGACACCTCAGGACTTTGAAGAGTTTCAGTGGTTTAAAACTCTGGGCTCCTCCATGCCTGCTCCTACCCACCACTGGGCCAGCAGCAGTGCAGGCTGCTGCTGCAAGAGCCACCAGCTTCAGCATGCACTCCGTGTCACAGTGGGAGGCCCAAATGCAATGCAAGTTCTGCCTTGCTCTGCTGACAAAGCCCTAAGCTGTGAGTTCCTCTCTTGGGTTTTATTTCCCTAAAAGCCTGAGCATCAGCTATGGCAGTAGGGCAGCCAGGGGACACAGCTAGAGTAGGTCTGGAGGGACCCTGTGAGGTTGAGGGCAAGCAGTGGGTAGGTGATACAGTCCTGTAGCACCAGATGATGGAACACCTCAAGCAAAAAAGCCCCAGACACAGAAGTTGCTACCAGGAGAAGCAGAGGAGTACATGGGGACAGACAGAGCTGCAGATCCTGCAGGAGGCCTCCTGCTGCACATGAGGGGTGTACTCTACCCTAGTCAGTTCATCCAAATCTTCCTTCAGCAGGACACAGTCCAGGCAATGGGAGCAGCACTGCAGCCAAAATCTGTGCTCACGTTCAAAAGCTGTTTCCATCCCCATCTGGCAGAAGAAGACCCCAGCTGAACAGACACAGGTGGCTCTCAGGACCAGAGCCACCATGGATGAAGTCATCCAACTGGGCAGGGGAATGGATGAAGTCTGAACCTGAACATAGGACAAGCTGGCTCAGTCCAGCCCCCATTCTGAGCTTAGCCACAGCTCCCAGCAGTACTCCTGGAAAATGCCTTCCTACAGGATATTCACCTGCAATTCACTGGTGTGCTTCCCCAGACCTGCAAGGAAGGGTGGTTTGCCAAGGCCTCAAGAATGAGCCATTTAAAACTGACTCCTGCTTAAGAGTCTAAGCAGCAGCCTGTTTGACAAAAAAAGGAAAACTCAAATTAATTTGCCTGACCACTCACTGCTGGATGAAGGACTGTTGCTTTGCAGTGTCGTAATCAGGAAAAAATCAATCCCAGAGGTGCTTGTTTTCCACTCTGACAATCAGCAAAGCTGGATTTTCTCCCTCCAGCTGGCAGGAACCCTCAGCTATGACCCACTGTCAGCAGTCACATGCTCTGTATAGCCTTCCAAACAACTGGGCAATTGATTAACATAGCTCAGATAAGGGTGTTTACACACCAGAGAGTCTGAGATTGCAGGTTTTAAATGCTCTGAAGCTGCATCTTCCCCATTTCTTCAACTGAGGCTGGAAAAGCACAGCAGTGCCTCTGCTGCTCCAGGACTGTTCTTTACCAGGAGTCACAAAACACACTCCCACACCACAGGAGGCCAGTGG